>NC_091863.1:55508198-55846174 GCF_037783145.1 Equus przewalskii
CTATTCTAGGGCCTAGTGTCTTTCCACATAAATTTTAGAATAATATTGTCTATATCTACAGAAAACCTCGTAGGATTTTGATAGGAATTGCATTAAACCTATAAGACAATTTGGGAAGAACTGACATCTTTACTAAGTTGAGTCTTCCAATCCATGAATGTATGTGTCTTTCCATTTGTTTAGGTCATCTTTGATTTCTTTCCTGAGCATTTAGTAATTTTCAACATAGAGATCCTGTACAAGTATAATACACAAGTATTTCATTTTCTTTGGGATGACTGTAAATGGCATTAGGTGTTTTTAATTTGGTTCCCACATGGTCAGTGCTAGTATATAGAAGTACAATTGTCTTTTCTGTGTTGATCTTGTATTGTGCAACTTTGCTGAACACATTTATTAGTTCTAAGAGAATTGTGCTTAGGATTTTCTATATAGACGATCATGTCATCTGCAAATAGGGACAGTTTCATTTCTTCCTTTCTAGTTTGTGTCCCTTTTATTTCTTTTCCTTGACTTATTGCAGTGGCTAGAACTTCCAATAATATGTTGAGTAAGCATGGTGAGAATAAACATCCTTGCCTTCTTCCTGATCTCCAGGGGAAAACAGTCAGTCTTTTACCATTGAGTTTAATGTTAGCTGCAGTTGTTTTGTAGGTGTTCTTTACTAAGTTGAGAGAGTTCCCCCTCTCTTTCTATTTTTCTGAGGGGTTTTATCATGAAAGGTGTTGGATTTTGCCAAATGATTTTGCCACAGCAATTGATCTGATCACATAATTCTCCTTTAGCCTGTTGATATGGTGGATTGCATTGATTCTTCAAATATTGAACAAGACTTGCATTCCTGGAATAAACTCCCACTGGAATAAAATATCCACTTTGTCATGGTGTCTATTTCTTTTTACATATTGCTGGATTCTATTTCCTAACATTTTGTTAAGCATTTTTGTGTTGATATTCGTGAAGGGTATTGGTCTGTAGGTTTTACTTTTGTACTAGGTTTGTCTAGTTTGTATAGGGTAATACTGACCTCATAAATGAATTGGAGGAGCATTCCCTCCTTTTCTGTTTTCTGTAAGAGATTGTGTAAAATTGGTGTTAATTTTTCTTTAAATATTTGGTAGAATTATCCAGTGAAAGTACCTGGGCCTAGAGATTTTTTTGGAAGCTTTTTAAATTTTGAATTCAATTTTTTAAATCGTTGTAAGAGTATTCAGACAATCTGTTTCTTGACTGAGCTTTGTAGTTTGTGGTTTTGAGGTATTGGCCCATGTCTTCTAAGTTGTTGAATTTATGAGTGTGAAGTTATTTATAATATTTGCTTATTATCCTTTTAACTGTTTCAGGATCTGTACTGATATCCCTGTTTCATTTTTGATACTGGTGATTTGTGTCTTCTCTCTTTTTTTACCTCTGTTAGTCTTGCTAGAGGTTTATCAATCATATTTTTTTTGAGAACTAGCTTTTTGTTTCATTGATTTTGCTCAATTGCATTCTCATTTTTAATTTCATTGATTTCTGCTCTTTATTATTTCCTTAATTCTTCTTGCTTTGGGTCTATTTTTCTCTTCCTCTACTTTCTTGGGATAGGAACTTAGATTATGGATCTGAGGCCTTTCCCCTTTTCTAATGTAAGCATTCAGTGACATAAATTTCACTCTAAGCATTGCTTTAGATACATCCCACAAATTTTGATATGTTATATTTTAATTTTCATTCAGTTCAATGTATTTTTAAATTTCCTTTGAGACTTTCTCTGTGACCCATGGATTGTTTAGAAGTGTGTTGTTTAATTTCCAAGTGTTTCGAGATTTTCCTGTTGTCTTTTTTATTAATTTGTAGTTTGATTCCATTATGGTCAGAGGACATACTCAATGTGATTTCAAATATTTTTAACTTATTGAGGTTTATTTATAGTCTATGATGTGGTTTACTTTAGCGAATGTTCCATGAATCCTTGAAAATCTGTGTATTCTGCTCTTGTTGGGTGGAGTGTTCTGTGTATATCAATTAGATCCTATGGGTCGATTGTGTTATTGAATTCTTCTGATTTTCTGTCTAGTACGTGTATCAATTATTGCAAGTGGATAACTATAATTGTAGATTCATGTACTTCTCCTTTCAGCTCTATTAGTTTTTGCTTCTTGTGTTTTGCAGCTCTCTTATTTGATGCATCCACATTTAGGATTGCTACGTCTTCCTAGTGGATTGACCCTTTCATCATTATGTAATGTCTTTTTCCCTAGTAATTTTCTTTGCTCTGAAGTCTACTTTATCTGATATCGATATAATCTCTCTTGCTTTTTAAAATTAATGTTTGCATGACATATCTTTTTCCATCTTCTTACTTTCAATCTACCTGTGTTGTTATGTTTTAAGTGAACTTCTTACGGACAACATATAGTTGGGTCATGTTTTTTAGTCCATTCTGCTAATTTCTATCTTTAATTTTAATAATAGACCATTTACATTTAATGTAATTATTGATACATTAAGACTTAAGTTTGTTACTTTATCTTTGGTTTTCTGTTTTCCTTTCCCAGTCTTCATTTGAGTTACTTGAACATTTTTTCAGAATTCCATTCTGATGTATCTGTAGTGTCTTTGAGTGTATCTCTTTGTATAGCTTTGCTGTAGGCATATATATATAATCGCAGGTACTAGTGTTGTCATTTTGCCAGTTCAGGTGAAGTGTAGAAATCTTACCTCCCTCTATGTTCTTTTATCTTTTTTCCATTTATAATTGTCTTAAATATTTCCTCTACGTATATTTAGAACTATATCAGGCAGGATTATAATTTTTGCTTCAACCATCACACCATCGAATGTAATTTAGAAAATTTAAGAGAAGAAGACTTTATTGTATTTAGCCATATTTTTGCTTAATAATTGCTTTCTTTTCCTGCTATTCCAAAGTTCTGTCTTTAATCATTTCCTTTATGTTTAGAGAACTTTCTTTAGCTATTCTTTCAGGGTGGGACTCCTGATGACAGGTTCTCTTAGTTTTCCTTCCTCTGAGAATGTCTTGATTTCTCCTTCATTCCTGAAGGATATTTTCATTGGATTTAGGATTGAGGGTTGACAGCTCTTTTCTTTCAGCACTTGAAAAATGTGCTACTTTTTTCTGGACTCCATGGTTTCTGATGAAAAATCAGTCAGTTGAATTTTTTTTCCACTGTGGGTAATGGATTGTTTTTCTCTGACTGCTTTGAAATTTTTTTTCTTTGACTTTAGTTTTCAGAAGTTTATTTATGACTTGTCTTGGTGTGAATTTCTTTGTGTTTATCCTAGTTGGGGTTTGCTCACCTTCTTGAATCTGTAGGCTTATGTCTTTCACCAAATTTGGAGCATTTTCATGCTTTATTTCTAGTCTCATTTTATTTCTCCTCTCCTTCTGGGGCTCTGATCATACAAATATTAGATCTTCTGTTATTGTCTCATAGGTCTCTGATGCTGTGTTCGTGTTTTCTTCAGTCTATTTTCTCTCTGCAGTTAAGATTGTATAATTTTTACTGTTCTATCTTCAAGTTCACTGATCCTTTCCTCTGTCATAATTCTTTCTTCTGTTGGGTCTATCCAGTGAGTTTTTGTTATATTTTTCAGTTCTATAACTTCTATTGTGTTCTTTTTCTTATATCTTCTATTACTGTGGTTGAGATTTTCTATTTTTTTCAAGAGTATTTGTTAAAGCGTTTTGTGATGGCTGCTTTAAAATCTTTGCTCAATAATGCCAACATCTGATTAATCTTGGTATTGGCGTGATTGATTGTCTTTTCTCATTCATGTTGTGATTTTCCTGATTCTTGGTATGATGAGTGACTTTTTTAGTGTATCCTGGACATTTTGATTATTATGTTAGGAGACCCTAGATCCTATTTCAATCTTCTATTTTAGCAGGCATACATCCTTTTTAGGTTCAACAGGTAGGTCCTGGCCTACTTCTGAGGGCTGTTGTTCCAATGACAACTTAGTTTTCAGAGCCCTTGCAGTGCTATTCTGGTCTGCTTTGTTCACCCTACTGGAGCAGAATGTACTTCCCCAAGACTGGTACTGCTAGGTGGGAGTGGGAGACACCAGGCCTGTGAAGAAGGAAAGCTCTTCCCCAGGCCAGATTTCTGTGAGGCTCCCACTTGATCCCTACTGGTGCCCCCAGTGGTGGCAGAAGGTGCTTCCCCAGGCCTCTCCCTGAGTTCCCCTTGGTAAGCAGTGAGAGATGCCAGGCTACAAAGTAGAGAGTGCCTCATCCAGCCAACTCCCTGGGCAGCCTGGTGCCAACAGGGCTCCCACTCAACCTCTGCTAGTGCCACCAGGGAAGGAGAGGCCTACCTAGGCTACCTTCTGTCACTGGGTGGAGGGATGGGAGATGCTGGATAAGGGTTACCTTCTGCCACTAGGTGGGGGATCAAGAAATGCTAATGAATCCCTTTTAACACAGAATCCAAACCACCAGAAAGCTCAAGTATCCCAGTTTGCTTTGGCAGCATAGGAGTCGTATTTCTACATACAGGATATGAGAGTGGGGCCTGGGATCTAATCACAGTTCTTGTCCTTGGACAAGTCACTTCACCTGTCTGAGCCTCAAGCACCTCCTCTATAAAATGAGATGAATGCGGGACTTCCTTTCCAGCACTGTGTGAAGGTTTAAATGATCTATGGTCTGTGACAGCC
Source organism: Equus przewalskii (assembly GCF_037783145.1). NCBI lineage: Eukaryota > Metazoa > Chordata > Mammalia > Perissodactyla > Equidae > Equus > Equus przewalskii. The sequence goes on from NC_091863.1 coordinate 55,512,864, forward strand.
CTATGTTGCCCCCAGCCCCATGCCTGCTGCAGCAGGCCTTCAGCGAAGGAGCCTGTGTGTAAAAGGATGAGGCAGGGGCAACCAGAAGCACTTTTCGTCCCACATGTTCAAAATTACAGACTCTTTCAAACACACAGCAAAAGTAGTGAGAAAAATGCAAAATCTTAATGTTCTGCCACGTTTGCTTCAGATCTTTGCTAAGAAACAGCTCATTACAGATCTAGTTGTGAGCCCCACTCCATCCTGGCCTAGAGGAAGCCAGGATGCCAGATTGGCTCTTTCTAATTCCCATGCATGTATTTATACTTTCACCATGTACGTATGCATCCATAAACAATATATACTATTTTGCATATTTTTAAGCTTTATATAAATGACATCATACTGTGCATACATATTTTTCTGCAACTTTCTGGTTTTTAACTATGCTTTTGAGATTTATCCATGCTGATACGTGAGTTATAATTTATTCATTTTTATTGCTGTATACTATTCCATACAATGGCTATATCACAATTTATTTATCCATTCTCCAGTTGTTAGACACTTAGATTTCTTCTCATTTTTTGCTGTTTACAAACAATGCCACTATGAAATGCCTTTTGAAACATTCAAAAAAGTCTCCAGCTTCGAGTTCAGTCAAGTTCAGTGGCAGGTACACTTCCAATCAATAATCCCCACGTGGTGTCTGGGGAATCTCACAAAGATCCATTAACCACAATCTGGCCCTTTTTGGTTGGGTGGGAACTAGTTGCATCAGGTCGGCTGGGTCCTGTGTGGAGTCATGGGTATTCAGGACTCAGTTAGAGACCCTACACACATTTAGGACCCACACATGCATCTTCTTCACCCATTTTCAATCCCTTGGCTTCATCTCATCATAGCCCTATTCAAAGTCCTCCTGTCCCTGTCACTTTCATGCCCACCTCCTTCAGTACATGACACGTCCTCAGTGTCCCTCCCTCTGCCATTCTTTATTTGTTATCCCGCAGTCCTGTGGCCCCAGGGAAGGGAAAGGGTCTAACATTTATTGAGCATCTGCTCTGTACATTAACACCAGGTTAAGTGCTTTTAAATACCCAGTCTCATTAATGGTTCCACTCGCCCTTCCAAGCAGTTAATATCTTTTCCATTGTAGAGATGAGGAAACTGTAGCCAAAATGGGTTAAGCAAATGCTGCACGCATACCTATGGGCTCTGTGGGCACTATGGAATGGGGATTGCGGTGGGGCAGAGCTCTGCTGTGCCACTGAGCAGCCTTTGATGGAGGAACTGGACTTAGCTCTCTCTTTGGAGGTTTTGTTGACCATCCTGTAGCAGGATTCTTCCTTTTAGGGGATGTGCCCTAATCTTCCCTTGAGAAGATATCTCAAAAAATCAGATCTGGATAGGAACACATATCATATCTATGCAGTTCCACATGTCATTTAACATACCCACTCACTCTCTCTCACACACACTCTTTGTTACTAACCTATACCAACAAAAGGCCCAGACACTTATTAACTGTCTGCAACATGTCACTTGACCTGGAGATACCTTGTTTACTCCTCATACCTACTCTGTAATGAAGTATTATTATTTCCAGTTTTTTTCTGGCTTGGACATTGGACCTCAGAGAGGTTAAATCACTTGCCCGGGGTTGCAGAGCTTGGGGGTGCTGGAGGCAGGATTCGAGACCAGAGTGACTTGTAGTGGCCCCTGGCGCACCCCAACTCCAAACGAAAGTGCAAGTGTCATGCTCCTTGGTCAGGTAGGCTCTGTTCTTTCAGTCTGTGAGCACCTGGAGTGTGACAGGCTCTGTGCCAAGCACTTGGTGCAGAATGTGATTGACCTCAGGGAAACTAGAACAGCTCTGACACCACCCAACTTGCCTCTGGCTCCCATCAAGGGACAGTCACTCTCTATATTGAGTGAGCACTTTATACCTCTCTTTTCATCCCTTAAGTCAGTCATTCTATCACTTATTCAACAAGGATTTGAGGGTCTCCTGTGTACCAGGGCCCTGTGATTCAAGCTTAAGGAAGATCCAGTCCGTGCCCTCAAAGAATGCACAGTTTAGCAGCAGAAACAGACATATAAATGCATAATTATAATCCAATGGGTAAATGATAATAATGAAGCATTAGACTAGATGCAGTGAGAATGCAAAGGAGGAAATCCCCAACTCCGCGGGCATGAGTTAGGGAAAGCTTCACAGGGGAAATGAGGCTTCAGTTGGGTCTTAAAGGATGGGTAGACATTTTCTAGGTGGGCTGTGGGGTGGCATTCCACACAGAGGGTAGAATAAAGGCAAACAAGGAGGTGTGCTTTGGAAATAGCTGCTGGATGTAAATTAGGGATCTCAAGTGAGATGCTGTGAGGGCCCAGGAAGGTAATATAAGTGAGGGAAGCATGTCATGTATGAACAAAGACTAGCACGAGCACGGAAAGTGGCCCTCCGGGCCTGGAGCACCACAGCGAGATGTGGAGACTGTGGGAAACTGGACAGTCTGTGCCCTGTGTAAGGAGACAGCCGCTTCTAACCCCTGCTGCTCATTGTCTTCTGGAATTACTGGCCCAGTGTTGCCACATTTTCCAGTTTTTTGAGATGCCAGAAATTCAGATTTTTTTGGTGTAAAATATTGTCACTTTTCAACACTGACAACTATTTCAAATTTGTAAGCTACACTGTCAAAACATGTCTACTGGCCACTCCTTCATGGCATTTGACATGACTGTAACATGGAGAGCAGAAGGATCAGGAAAGAAACACCAGGGCCAGATTCCCTGCCCTTCCCCTCTGCAAGTAGCCCACTCCTGGATGAGGCAGAAGTACATCCACCTGACTTTCCAAATTGGCTTTAAAACAGAAGACAGCACAAATAAGATCCAAGAAGTTGCAGAAGAAAAAAATGGGAGGGTTTCTTGTCACCTCCCTCTTTCCCTTTCTGCTTGAAACATTTAGTTTCTGACTTATTTACTCATCTGATTCTGGTCCTCAGCTATTGATTCTCAGCAGGCTAGGGGTGGGGATAGGATGAAAAACAAAAGGAGTACAAGGAGGGCGTAATGAGGACTTCTCTCAGAGGCTGCCCACGCAGGATGCTGCTTGCCTTCTCTTTCCCCTCCTCAGTTCTGGGCTTCCCTGCAAGGCCTGCCAGCCCTGACAGAAACAGCTGCCACAGATCCCAAGTACTTTCTTTCAAGTAACGGGGGTAGACTGGCCGTGGGTGGAGACTAGAAGAGTCAGGAGGCCTTGCCTGGGGACAAAGGCCCTGCAGGCATCATGGATGAAACCACGCCCTCAGGCCCTGCCACTGGCCGTTCCACTCTCCCCTCCCAATCTCTCCAATCCCTGGTCCCTGTGATTTCAGCAGGAAAACATCTAGAATGTGTTCAAACCACAGGGTCAGGCAGATTGAGCTAGTCTTTGAAACAAAAGCCTGAAGCTCCATTCGTTGGTCTCTAAGTTCATGTGGTGATGGGGTGGCCGGCAGCCCAGTGTGCTGCCTCTTGTGAGAGATTGGCAGGTCCAGTTCGCCCCCAGTAGAGGTCCAGGAGAAGACTGTCACCAGTTGACTTCCTGCCCTCGCTGTTTCTCCATGCCCTACTCTGCCTGCCATCCACTTCTTCCCCGAAAGCAGGGCTCAGTTGCTCTGTTTTCTCACTCTGTGAGTTGGTCCTCATTCCCAACCCTTTTTCAGGTCAGTAGGAGCCTGGGGTGTTAGGTTGGGGTGGGGTGTCCTGGAGCAGGAGGGGGGTTAGGAACTGGACTGTACCTAATTGTAGGCAGTAATGGGAGGAGCCAAGGGGGAGGATTTGAGAGGCAGACTCTTGGGAAGAGGCAGAAAGTCAAAGCTGAGCAGAGTGTTGGACCAAGAAGACAGCCTTGAGCCAAAAGAAGGAGCTGCCAAGGGCTTTGTAGCATGAGCAGGGAGCCTTGGGCCTGGGTTGAAGGTGTGGACCTATTGTGTGCCTGGTGTATTGTAGGTGGTTTACTGAATAAATGAATGGATGAATGAACGAACCAGGTGTAGATATGTGATTCAGGCCTCTGACAGACCCAAGCCAGGTAGCTCCTGTTCAGAACTCTCTGGTTACCCTCTCCCCTCATGCGTCTGTTCTGTGCCAGGCCTGGGCTAAGTAGGCAGGGCGGTTTGGCAGAGGACAGAGGGGAGTTGGTCTCAGTGCTGCCACTGGGGTGCCCACAGTTGACTTGAGGGAGATGGGCATGCACACACGCAACCAGAACACGCATTTCCCTACTCCCGCAGTTCTCAACCCTGTCAGACCTACGACCCCTTTATAAATAGCCAGTTCACTGTCACTTCGTTTACTATCCTAAAATGAATTTCCTAGAAAATATCACCTGCCTACACACATAATTCCACTCTGAAGACACTGCTTGAGGTCTCTGCAAGTTTAACCAGGTTAAACTTTGTGCATCAGCATCAATCATGTAGATTTGCAAATGTTATTAATGATATTATTAATATATGCCATTTGTGGAGAATGTTCTGTGTTACAAGGTAGTTTCTATTTATTATTTTTAATCTTTGTGCTAACTCAATGAAGTAGATAATGTTACTATCCCCATTTTACACATGAGGAAACTGACGCAATGAAAAATTCCTTGTGAAATTGCCTACAGTCACCCAGCGCATGGCAGACTGGGAGTGGACCCTTGCCACTCTGGCCTCAAGTCCCTACTCTTTCTGTTACACTTTGCTCCCTCAGAAACAACTTCTTCAATGCCCCTGTGTGTATTTCAGCACCCTTTACGCTGGCGGCCCCTTTTCTCAGGGCTGCCGTGCATCAAGACTCCCTGAAGCCTCCTCTTGACCAGTGTCCCTGTCCTCTTGGGCCACTATAGACAGTTGGTTATTTTAGCAAATATTTACTCTACATTTCACCTGGATCCTGTGTTCCTAAGCCCTTGTCCTTCCCCCACTCCAGGCAAATGGACATCCAAGTTTTAGGTGGGATCTTTCCAGAAAGGAGTAGAAATTCTGCAAGTGCAAAATAAACTGACCAAGCTGTGAGGAAACCAGTTTACACTCAAAGCTGAGTGCATGCATTTGTTCTGCCAACACTTATCAGGCCCTCCGTTATGTCACATACCCTGCATGTGGTCACTGGCTTACTGAGACTAATGAGGCCCAACCCCTATCCTTGAGGAGCTACCAGGCTAATTGGGAGGGTGGTGGGGAGCCAGTTCTAGAGGGGCACGGCCAGTGCTGTGATAATGGAAGAGAACGTGGAGCTGAGGGGACACAGGTCAATCTTAGGCCCAGGAGACTGGAACTCAAGGCGGAGCTACTGGCACAGTGGGGGACGTGAGTGCAAATCAGAAACCCAAAGAAGCAACAGAAGCCGATTTCCAGGGCCAATATGGTAGCGGTGGAGGACACTGTGGCTTTTTGGATTCTCACATACTTCGGGCTCACCTGACACAACCAGAGACTGGGATTTAGGACAGGGGGCTGAATTCAGATTCCTCCTAGTTTTGGAACTCTTCCTCCAATTCAGTGGAAGGGAAGATGCTGCTCCCTAAACAAGAACTCAAGCCCTCCTCAGCATGAGCGTCAACCAGTATCCTTGTCAGGGTGCCCTTCCCACCCCAGCATGGTTTGAGCCTCCAGAAAACTCTAGAGATTGCATAAAGAGAGTGTCTCATGGAAATTTCCTAACTGATGTGGCCCTGGCTGTAAGCATTCTGGAAGCTCTCACATTGGGGTATGGGACCATCAGGGTCCAAACTAGTGCTGGGCAGAGGGGCCAGGAACAAATAAGACCTAGCAACCTTCCCAGCTTCTAGCACACAGTAGGTGCTAAAATTAAAGAACAGCCCAGCCAGGGTTTGAGAAGCAGTCTGAATACAACGTCTAAGGGGTGTGGGAAAAGCTCAAGGCAAATTTGGTAGAGATGACACTCTCTGAGGAGCATGGGGAGCAGGGTACAATAGCAGTACTTGGCATTTGGTGGGAATCTGGTCACCCATCCCACTGGCGCACACAAGCCACGGAGTCTCAGCAGAATTCCAACATTGAGGAAAGGGAGGGGCTGGCAGACCTGCCAACTGGCTCCCCAGCAGCCAGCTGAGGCTCCGGACTGAGTACCAAGTCCCTTGTGGGGTGGGGCTGTTGGAGAAACCAAGGACAGTGGCCCCATGCACAATGGCTGGTCAGAAAAACCAGCCCCTCATGGTAGGGGTGCAGGGGTAGTGGGAGGTGGGAGGCCTCTGAGGCCTCCGGGGCTCAGCTCACTCCCAGCCTCAGATGGAGTGCCCAGAGCAGCACACGCTATTTGCAGTATGCACTCATACCACTTGCTGAGGAGGGAACCCTTAGTGCCCTGTAGGGCCGGGTTCACATTGATTCCAGAGCTGGGCCAGGTTAAGTGGGCAGAAGGTCTTTGACCATCCTTGCTGACTGAGACAGGCCTGGGACAGGCAGAGCCCAACATATAAATAGCTTTTCCTTCACTCGGGGCTTTAAGGTGACCATGTGTGTCTTTTCATATTGTGTACAGGCCACATGCCTATGGCCTGCACAATTTGAATTTGTGCAGACCTGGCAAAGGCAAAAGTCTGCTAAAAACTGCTTTAGGTTTTCTGATATGACTGAGAACTTACTGATGCCAAAGGTCTGAGTGGAAGCTCCCCCAGTTTTCTTAAGCCCCCTCCACGGACAGGTATAAGCACCTCTACAGAGCTGCAGACCCCTCCTCCCCTGCCCCTAGTTCAGGGAGACAGTTTCATGTTCGGAGCCAATGAAAATCAAGACTGCCTCTTGGTAACAGAGGGGATCACCCACCATTGGTCCTTGGATGTTGCTAAGCGCTTTCATTGGTTCATTTCCCCTAACTCCCTGGGCCCTGCATTCCTAACCTTTTAAGGTTTGGAGTTTCTTTGCTCCTAGGCCTGCCCACAGCTCCATCTAGGTAAAAGACAGAGTCTCGTAGAAAACACCAGGAAGCCTATCTTCCTGGAAAAGTATCAAATGGCACTAGACCCTAAAAAGCCATCCCTAAAATTCTAACAGCAATAAGGCAACTTCATATATCTATAAAAGGGATTTGACCAGGCCAAGTGTTGGAAATGGCACAAAGCTTGTGCTTCCCAATTCCCACATCTTTAAACAAAGAGAAAAGTACTTCTTGTGCCTCCTGAGGGCTGATGTGAGAACGAACTAATCCAAGTGATCACGATGCACTTTGCCAATATAAAAGTGAGCTGGCAGTGCTCATTATCGCTAAGGAATCTGGCCCATTTCCTCCTCTTCCTGTGGTTACAAATGAAGAAAGCTTATTAAAGTCGAGAGTTTGGTGGCACTGATAAATGGGCCATGCCATCTGGATTCTGGCTCCCAAATCCTGGGCTGAGGATTATGCTCTCTTCTCTGGGGACATTTCAAGGACAGACACTGCAGAAAGAGGGTTCAGGGGTCACCTCTGCCCCGTATTTCTGCTTCTCAGTGTCTTTACATTGCTGGCAAAGCCCCTATTGCTGGCCCAAGGGCAAAATTCAGGCGTAGCAGATAAGTGACTGCCCCTGTGCCAGACCCTGGGCTAGTTTATGTCATACATCTTTTCTCATTTAAGCCCCAAAACAACATTACCAATTTGTTGTTTTATTATTGTTATCAGGGCTAGATAGATGAGAAGACTGAAGTTCAGAGAGGCAAGTGACTTCTCCAAAGTCACACAGCTAATAAGTGGCAGAGCTGGGATTAAAATCCCAGGTTTGGGGCTGGCCCCGTGGCCGAGTGGTTAAGTTCTCGCGCTCTGCTTCAGCGGCCCAGGGTTTCACCGGTTTGAATTCCCGGTGCACACGTGGCACTGCTCATCAAGCCACGCTGAGGCGGCATCCCAAATGCCACAGCTGAAAGGACCCACAACTGAAAATACACAACTATGTACCAGGGGGCTTTGGGAGAAAAAGGAAAAATAAAAATCTTAAAAAAAGAAATCCCAGGTTCGTTTAATTTGAAGTGGAGTATGATGTGCATATGCTACAGCTGTTGTTCATCCTGAAGGTGGTAAAGTTGAAACATGGCTGCATCCTTAGTTCCCTCCCCCTTACGCACACACTGCCCTCACTTCACCGTCCTTTTCGCCCACCATCCTGAAACCATATCCAGGAGCCTAGTTGCCCTCATACTTGCCCCAAGGGATCTCCCCATTGTGCTTCCCTTACTTGTGTTTGTCTTCATTTCTCAGTAGGTGTTGGCAGGCCGAGCAGGGGGAGAAGGGAGCTGGCACCTGTTATGTTTCTCAGTTTTGCAGAGACTTGGCTCAGCAAACTGTTCCACTGAAGTTATCGACGTTGGAGACCGATTCACTGTGTTCCCATCCTCAGGGCTTTTGCACTCTCTCTGGGAGCGATGGCTACGGCCATGGAATGAAGCATTCTAACAGTGGAACTTTAGGCAACAGCCACTAAATGACAGGAGACACTTTGAGGTCTTTCTCTTGCTCCTCAAATCCTCTCTGCCTATATTGAGCCTGGTCCTGACTGCAAGTTTTTTAGCTCAATAGTTGTCTCCCCAAATTGGGTTCCAGGGAGCCTCAAGTGACTCAGGATGAGAACCGTTAGTAGATTTCTCCCAACCATTGTGAGGTCTAGTGTGCTGGGCTGGGCATGAAGAAGGGGTGCCTCGTGCCTTGGTGCAACATGGTACCTGAGGCCAGCTCCTAGGGCTAGTGGCCCTTGGAGTTGCCCAGTCAGTTCAGATCAGGGGAGCGAGTCTAAAACAGGCAAAGAGGAGGCAAGATGGGAAGCCAAAAGTGTCAGGAGGAAAGGATTGTGACTCTGCTATGCAGAAGAATGCACCCTGAGGGCTCCAGGATCCAGCCTGGCAGGGGCCAGAAGCCTTCTTTGTAGGACCTCCATCCTGAAATAAACCCTGGTTTTGGAGCTATCCCACCCAGACCTGGCTGTCCAGACTGGTTGAGCGCCATTAACACTTCATCGCCCTTAACTGTGTCCTTCACACTCAAGATGATGATGATAATAATAATAGGCAACATTTATTGAGCGCACATGGCAGGCACTAAGCCAAGCACTTTATGTGATTATCTCACTCAATCCTCATAAGAACTCCATAAGGTAGATACTGTTTTCTCCCCATAATACAGATGAGGAAGTAGAGGCACAGAGAGATCGAGTGACTTTCCCAAACTTAGGTTCAAGGAAAGGTAGTTAATAGGAGGGGATGTCATCCAGCATAGGGGTGGACGGGGGTAGCCCTGAGAAACGACGAAGGACCTGTCGTCCTGGGGAGAAAGGAGCTCATGAAAAGCAGATGGAGATAACTTTGTTGGTGGGAGGGGCAGAGTGATAGTTCCCATCTGATGGCCACCACTTTCTCAGAATTAGGAGGCTCTATTCTCTTGCTTGAGAAGAGGCAACATGCTCCCACCAGGGTCTTGGGGAGAGTGCTGATGCTCTGTCCCCAATGTTTACATTGCAGATGTTTTGGCAGACTCAAAGACTTACTAGCGGATGGTCATGGGGAAGCCTTTTATTTCTCCCTCAGAGTAACAGGAGAAATGTCGTCAGCATTTCCTTTAGGCAACACCAGGGGGTGCAGCAGCTTATTTCTGGCCTCTAGCTTCTTGGACTTGACCTCTGTCAGGAGGGTAGAGAAGCATGTACCTCCCTAACTGAGGCATTTGAGATGTTCCTGATAAGAGAACACAGAGTCTCTGCACGTAGAATAGTATTCAAAATTCACCCAATAACTGATTTTTGTCTGCTGGCTCAATGGACCTTCCCGCCAGGGCAGGTCCTGCTATAGTCCAGGGCAAGGTGGACTGGCAGGAGGTGCAAAGCAGGGATGGCAGCCAGGGTCGTGGCAGTGCCCACAGCAGGCGGCAGTGAGCTGCAGAATGATGGGAGACTAGGAAGAAACCCGTTGTCGGAATGCTGGTCTGGGGGTCAGGGCTGCTGCGTACAGTTCTGCAAGTTGTGCTCTGAGCAAGGGCACTCAAGTGGGTGGGGACTGAAATCCAGCCCCAGCTCCAATAGCCAAGCCCTATGTTCTGGGGCCAGTTTTTCCTAATTCCCCCAAAGTCGTTGCAGCTCTCCAAAGTGTACATCCAGCAGGAGGGGGCGCCTTGCTCAAATTTGTGCAAAGGCACCTTATGAGCTAGCAGTGCCCAGGGGAGTGAGACTCCTCCTCCCTTCCTTCTCTCCGGTGTCCGCTTTGCTTCCCAAAACACTCTCCCTATATCTATTTCTACTCGTGAAGATTTTCATTTTTCAGGGACATTTCCTGCCTGAGCCTCCTGGCTCTTTACTTTTCCTGGAGCCTCATTCCTCTATGGCTGCATCACCCTTCCTTCTGCTGATGCCTCAACCCCAGTCCCCAGCTCCTGCCTCAGGCAGCAGGATAGATTCGCTAGAAACACTGTGAATGCCTGCCTTGGCACATCTGAAATCTGGTCACTTGAACAATCAAGCTGACAGAGAGCTGGGGGCATTCAAGGCTCCTCCCTGCCACCCCCTGCTCCCTGTCACTGGCTCAGCACGTGGTTAGTGAGCATCTACCATGTGCTGAGCACTGTTCTAGGCACTGGGGGACACAGCGGTGAACAAAACCGACACAAACAAATCCTCCTGGAGCTACATTCTAGTTCTGGCGAGATTATCTTCCCTTTGATTTCACCATCCTTCTCTCTTGCTCCGATGCCCTGAAAGCCCCCCCTCCTCTCGCTCCCCTCCGGAAGGCCCCCTCCTGGCCCCTGGCAAAGGTTGGACCTGACACTTTGGCTGTGGCGCTTGGGCACCCTGCAGGGGTGAACTGTTTCTCATGTGGGGAACATATGTGTAATTTTCGCTCTCCAAGTGCCTTTGCGTCCGGGCCTGGCAGAAGCTCTGTATCGTTGTTTTCCAACTTGGGTCGCTTTTGTGCACTATTTATTTATTGTTTTCTCACCAAAGGCCAGTGAAGCTGGGGTATGGGCAAGGGTGGCTGAGCCCAGGCTCTGTGATGTGGCATTTATTAGGAGCTGTGGGGTTATTTTTCTGATTGTGGCTGGGGGGTCCTTCAGTATGGGTCTGTAGGCTTCTAGTTGCTAGATGTGGTAGTGACCAGCTCTGTCTCTTTCATCCCTCCCTTCCTTTCCTTTTTTCTTTTTTACTTAAAAGAAATGCTAAAAAAAAGTCAGAGGGTAAGGTAGCAAATGCTCATGTACCCTCCACCCCAAATCAACGAGTGTTAACATTTGCGTCATTTGCCTGAGATTTTTTTCTAGCAAAATAACGCATTAGGGATACCCTTGAAGTCCCTGCGCGGTGCTACCCAGTCCCATACCTCGTTGACTTGACCATGATGTGAGTCTAAACCAAGTTTATGTGTCCATACATGGTGCGTGGTATTAGTTTTGGTACATTTAAAATTTGTGATAAGTGATATTCCATGTGAAATAGTCTAAAATTTGCTTTTTTCACTCAGCGTTATGTTTTTGGTCTCTATTCCTTTTATACATGTAGATGTAGGTTATTCACGTTAACTACTACGTGGTATACCATCATATGAATAATAAAATCTATTTCTCTTATCCCTTGCTGATAGAAACTTAGGTTGTTTCTTTCTTTTTTTACCATTACCATCTAAGCTGCAATGAACATTCATGTGCATATTTCCCCACACACATAGAAATTTTCAACTGTATGCCCCTAGAAATCAGATTGCTGGGTCGAGGGGTACGTGTACGTATTGCAAAGCTGCTCTTTAAGATGGCTGTGCCAATTTACAGTAATATATGAGAGAAGCTATTTCCCCACTTCACCACCAACCTTTCCCACTCTGCCCTCCCTACTTGTCTCCCAACCACCACACATCCCAGACACTGCCGTGCCACGTGATCACGCTCTACTTGACCTTCCTCTCTCTTGCTCCTCCCACATCACTGCCAGGTCAATATTAATTAAGATTTCCTTCTCTACAATGCTTTCCTAATCTGTTCCTCCAGCTGGAATTTAAGGCCCTTCATAGGATGGGACCAGGCAACCTCCCCAGCCTCACCTCTTACCACCTGCTTCCAGCAAGGTCCTTCAACTACACACACCTTTGGTCATGCTACTGTTCCCTACGCCTAGCCACAGTGTTCATTTCCACCTTAGAAAACCTCATTTATTCCTCAGAACTTGCCTCAGTGCCACCTTCTCTGGAAGCCTTCCCAGATGCCTCCAGGCAGAGCCCCCTCTTGGTTCCCACTGCGCTCAATACAGTCTTTACCTCAGCAGCTTGAAAAAGTCAGACAGAAAGCCCTTGACTCTCTTGCTTGGAAAGGAAGTTTGGCCAACATGGATCTTGTTTTCTCTTGTTGTTTAGAATTCCTTCAACAAATTGAACAAATATATTACATGCCCACACTGGGCCAGGCTCTGAGCAGTGGCTGAGCCCAACCAGGCCCCTGCCTTCATAGGAGCAACATGCATGCCTGTCATCCTCTGAGAAAGTTACCCCCAGAGCCTCTGAGGCATGCCTGACTGGATGCCCAGTTCCCCATCTGGGTCCCTAGTGCCTGGCACCAAGTAGGGATGAGGGCAAGCTTGCTTGTGTAAAAGGTCAGGCGCTGAAAGACTTGGAGAGATGAGGGGAGAGAAGCATGTTTCAGTTAGGTCACAGAAGTGCCAGGAGGCCTCCAAGCCAGCTGCCCTGGGAGTTGCCTGGGAGGCCACATGATTTCTAGAACAAGGCTGGGGGTCTCAACTGAAGGAGGTGGACTTGGGGGTGCGGGATGAGACGGAGCTGGCTACTCCCCAGTCCTCCCCACCCCTGCCCCTCCTGGTCCACCTTCCCCTGTGTCCCTTTCCCGTTCCTCCAGGAGCACGGGACACTCTCACCTGCCTCTCCGACTTGGGCTGATGGCCCTGGTGGTTTCCAAACTTGTCATTTTCCTGTGTGTGACGACGGAAGGCTCCCCCCCAGGTTGCAAATGGAAAAGGTAGGTGGAGGCGTCTCTCCGGCTTTCCCTCCAGGCTGATCAGGCCACAGAGCTGGGACTTGTCACTGGCTTGCTCCCCCAACCCCTCTGCTCCATTCCTGGGCTGCTACCCAAAAAGGAGAATTTTCTCTCTTATTAACACCTGTTGAAGGTGCTGCTGTGGTCTGGCCCTGTGTCCCCTGTGGGAGGAGGCTTGATTTCCACTTGCAAGAGGCAGCAGGGGTCTGATGCAAGCATTTCCTGTGGGGAAACATTTCCTGCCATTGCCCAGTCAGGTTGGCACCTTGTTTAAATACTCATAACAATGTGTCCCAAATTGGGGAAGGGAAATGGAAAACAATACCCCTCAATGTTGAGAAGAACATAATGGCCAGAATTGAATGTGAGCCCTGCCTCGTTAGGATTTGAGTGCTGCAAACCGGGAATTAAGAACCTGTTCTTTAGTCAATCACTTCTCCCCACACACTGCAGGCCTCTGGGCCATTTCTTTTGCGTTGAGGGCCCCATCCCCTCTCACTGGATTCTTGTGATAGCCTCCTGACTGGTTTGCCTGCCCTTATTCTCTCCCCCTCCAATCTTCCAAATTCTGGAGATAGAGCCTTCAGTGGCTCCTTATTACCTTTGGCACAATTTCCCAAAACACGGAACCACCACCACTGGCATTAACTGAAATGCCTTCAAGAGGTACAGGTGAACTTTTCTTTTTGTTTGAATGCTCATGTATTTATTTTTCTATACATTAGAGAAAAGTATGACCACCCTATCAAATAATATGGAGGTATTGCTTAGGATGAGGCTGAAGTTCAGAATCATAGACTGGCAGAGCTGAAAAGGGCCTGAGAGATCATCTCACCCACTGGCATGTCTTTGCCTTCACTCCCAATTCTCATGCCCCCTCCACCAGACGACATCTCTGCCTACTGAACTCCTACTCAGGCTTCAAAGCTCATCTCAAAAGTTGCTTCTATCTTTCACAAGTTCTGTATTATTTCCTCCAATAGACTGGGAACTCTTTGTAATAAGCTCCTCCTTTGGGGGTCCACTCCTCCACCCCCATCTCATGCCAAGCACATAAGAGGTTTCAAGCAAAATTTGTGGGAGAAGTGAATAGATCTGACATCTACAGAAACACAGAACAGGTTTGCTTCCCTGGGTGAGTCCCTTGAAGGCTACCTTGGAGCAGGGACTCCACCTAAGGACTTGGTCATTGCAAAGAGACCCTCACAGACTCTTCAGCAAGGCCTCATGGAGCACCCTCTTACTCTGGGACAGGTCTACTCTAGGTGCTGGGGATACACCATAGCCCTCTTCCCAAGGAGAGGCTGCAACACGTTCTCTGCCGTACCCCTCCCTCTACTCTGTATGGGAAGCAGAGCCCTCTTGCTTGCACGTGTCAATGACAGGTTCCAGTACCATTTTGATAGGTTGTTCTAAATCGCTTGCTTTTAGTTGGGTACGATAAGCTTTAGGAGACGCCCCCATTCCCATCTCCCCAGTGCAATAAGCAGGACGTTTTCAAGCTCTCTCTTTCCTCAGCAACTTTTGCAGTTGTCTGAGCTGATCCACATTCTGTGATTCTTAATAACTGTTCTTTCAGAAAATGACATGTTCTTCTAGTCTCCTCTTTTCCTAAACAGAGTTGGTTTTTCTGATTATAAAAGTAAAACGTGTGTCTTTTTACTTATTGATAAAGAACTTATTACTCAAAGCTCTTTATATAATAAAAATATTAATCTTTTTCTGTCCTGTGCTGCAAATATCTTTTTATTTCCTGCTTTTCTGTTTTGTCTGTGATTTTTGGTCATTGTGCTTTGGGATGTGCTAACATGTTTTTTAATGATGCTGCCAAATATGTTGCCATTTCCTTTTGTGATTCTTTATGCTTGGAAAGGCTTCACTCCTCCCAGAGCACATGAATGCTCATCTGTATTCTCCCCTCGTGGTGGGGGGGACGTTCCGACCTTGCCCCATTCTAGTTCTTCGTCCCTTTTCCAGCCCATGCAGCCCCTCCCCCTGCGGTTAACACAACCTTTCTTCAGTGGAGAGCGAGGCAATCAATTAGGCTGAAGCTCTAAATATGCCAATGAGGTCACCCCTTCCCTGGTCTATACCCCAGCTACTCACTCTTTCAGCCCCTTTAAGAAAGGAGAGCTTGGTGTGGATCCCTCCCACTGATGTTCTGTCTCTTGCTTCCTAACCTGCTTCTTAGCAGCGGGGAGAGAGGGAGGGAAAGAAAAGTCAGAACTCACTTCAAGTACTGCAGGGCTACGTTGCTCTCACCTCATCTCCAGTGTATGCTTTTCACCTCTCCTCAGCAACTACATCTTTCAGTTAGATCCAAATCCAGTGCTCTAGTTAATGGAAAGTCTCCGAGCATCTAAAGTCTGGCCTGAGTGAAGTCATACGGCCAGAAGCCAGAGCTCCCCCAGCAACCGCCAGGCCGGGCTCCTGCATCTTCCCCTGGCAGCCGGCACAGTTGCCATGGGAACTCGAGCGCTAAATTGCTTTGCACGTTTGGAAACTGAAGACCTCAGCTTTGACGCATGTAGCCCAGAAATCGATTGACCTCCAGTTAGGTTTTTGTTGTTTTCTCGAGGCATCTCCTGCTTGCGTGTTGCCTATCCCTCTTGAAGGTTACGTCAGAGAGAGACCCAAGCATTTAGCTCAATTTTTGTAAGAAATTATTTGTACCTTGATTTATTCTTAAAAGCATTTAAGGTGTCTTACAAAGCTGCACCCAGTACTTGGAGAGAGCCTAAATTAGAGTACGAGAGAAAGACGAGGCAAGGGAAAAGCAAAAGTAACTGGTGAAGAAGTCGTAACAGAAAGTAAATGTCAGGAAGTCCCTTCTTGAAAAATGTATCTCAGAATTTGGTTCTAAGCATTCATGGAGGTAACATAAAGGAGAGGCATGGTCAATTATAAGATTCACAGATGAAAGCAAATCAGTTGAGGGGCTGGCCCTGTGGCTTAGGGGTTAAATTCAGCACTCTCCACTTCAGTGGCCCGGGTTCTGTTCCCAGGCGTGGATCTACACCACTCATTGGCGGCCATGCTGCGGTGGCGACCCACATACAATATAGAGGAAGACTGGCAACAGATGTTAGCTCAGGGAGAATCTTCCTCAGAAAAATAAAAATCAAATCAATTGCTTAATAAAAGTATGTGTTCCAAACCTTGAGACTAAAAAAATCTGCTTTTTTTCTGGAAACTCTAACAAAAATTTCTTATTTTTTTGTTCCTATCACCCAGCATGTTACTTGAACAAGTGGAGGCAGATTCTAATCTCAGTAGATGGTGATTTTCTTCCTTTTCCACCTTTGTTATTATTGTTGTTAAATAAGTAGTACACAGGGTTTTTTTGTAATGAGAAAAGAGTGGAAGTAGCTAAATAACCACAGAGTACTATGCAGCCTTAGAAAATGAGGTGGCTCTTTGTGTTAAATGAAAAGTGTAAGATGCAAAAACGTGTGTAATATGGTGCCACCATCTGATTTCTTGTATCTGCACAGAACGCCTGTGGCAGGATGCCCGAGAAACTGGGCTAGGGGTGGGGGAGACTCACTCTTCTCAGAACTCCTTTTTGTACGCTGAATATTTCTGCCATGTGTATGCGTTAACTATTCAAAAAATATTTTAAATGAGTAATATACATACACACAAGAGTGGTTAGAAGGTGGAGAAATGGGGGGAAATTCAGATGTAGAAAATATAGAAAAGAAAAAATCTTTACAGAATTTTTACCACTTAGATCTCACTAGTATTAACCTTTTTTTTTAAAAGCAGACTTTTTCCCATGTAAATTGGTACAACCTTTCTGCAGGGCAGTTTGGCGGTATGTTTCAAAAGCCTTAAAAATGTGTATACCCTTTGACCTGGCAATGCTACGTTTAGAAATGCATACTAAGGAAATAATCAAACAAGTGCCCAAAGATGCATGTACAAAATGTTGGTTCTGATGTGGAGAGAAATGGAAAAGGTTCTAAATGCCCTACAGTAAGAGACTGGCTGAGTAAATTATGGAGTGTCCCTATGGTGGGGTACTATGCAGCTGTTGAAAATGAGGGTGGAAATCTCTAGTTACCAACAGGCCTCCCAGACGCATCAAGCCTCACCAGTGTACTCTCTCAGCACCCTGCACCTTCTTTCCTTACAATTACCATGGTTAAATTATATTTGGTTTTATGTGCTTACTTAACATGCCCCCTACACACACATGACTGGCAGATCCGTGAGGATAGGGACTATGCCTGTTTTACTCCTTATGGTATACCAAGTACCTTGCAAGGCTCTTAGCACATAATAGACACTCAATAAATATTGGTTGACTAAGTGACTGAATAAATGAATGAAAAATCAAGGCAATTTTCTTCCCATCCACCTCAAACATCCCTCAGTTTTCAGCTGGGCCTTTAGTGCTGCCTAGATATACCTTTACTTCTCTCTAGTCTCTATGACAGCTGCTTCACATGTTCCCCAGCTCTTCAGGCTCCGACTACATAGTACCACCTACTTCTAGGCAATGATCTCATCTAATTCCCAGAGAAAATAGGAGCCAGTAAGTGGGAGCTCCTTCCATGCCCTCCCCTACATTTCTGGGCCTTATTCTGTGAACTTGAGAAAGCAGGAGGCCAGTGGTAACCCAGGCTGGCGCATGTTGGGTAGACTGGTAGGGGGCAAAAAGCAGATATCTGCCCACTTCTTTCTGGACCTCTCTCCAGCAATCCCCCCTTTTTTTCATCATCAGAGCTCTTGAAAGAAGAAACTATTTTCTGCCTCCCATTCGCTCTGTCCTTATTTGCACTCAAGGGCACAGTTAAATATACTGCTCTGCACACTGTTATCTATCCATGCAAGGTCCTTTAAATTTTTTTTGGTCTTATTTTATTTTTCCCTTTCATCTCCATTCCCCATTCCCATCCCCTCCCTAGTGGGTTGGTGTGTGTGTTGGAAATATAGGTGTCTTTGAAGATATATTTATGTATATATATGCCTTTAATTTACTTAAATGGTGTTGATCCACACATCATATTTTATTTCTTTTTTCCCTCAACACTGTTTTTGAGGTCTATCCATGCTGCTACATGCACATCTAGCTTACTACTTCTGACATGGCATGCATCAGCCACATTTTACTTCTCCATTCCTCTAAGACTGGACCTCTTGGTCCTGCCAACTCCCTATGACCACAGGTAATGCTACCATAAACCTTCCTTAACTTGCCCCTATGAACTTGGGCAAGAATTTCTCTAAAGCAGCGATTCTCAGGGGCTGGCCCCGTGGCCGAGTAGTTAAGTTCGCGCGCTCCGCTGCAGGTGGCCCAGTGTCTCGTTGGTTCAGATCCTGGGCACGGACATGGCACTGCTCATCGAACCACGCTGGGGCAGCGTCCCACATGCCACAACTAGAAGGACCCACAACTAAGAATATACAACTATGTACCAGGGGGCTTTGGGGAGAAAAAGGAAAAAAATAAATAAAATCTTTAAAGCAGCGATTCTCAAAGTATGGTCTGCAGATCCCTAGGAGTTACTGAGACCCTTTCAGGGGGTACCCAAGTCAGAGCTGTTTTCAAGATAATACTAGGACATTATTTGCCTTTTTCATGAGATTGATGTTTGCACTGAGGGCAAGACTGCTGGCACCTTAGCGTGAGTCAAAGCAGTGGCACCAACCTGTACTAGTGGTCATTGTAGACTTCACCACCATGCTCTCAGGGGGAAGAAAAGCCAGTTTTACTTAAGAAAGGCTTTGATAGAGCAGTACAAATTGTCGATTTGATAAATCTTGGCCCTTGAGTGCAGATCTTTCTAATATTCTGTGTGACAGAGCAGGAAGAGCACAGGAAACACTCCTGCTGCCCGCTGCAGGGTGACGGCTGTCTCGGGGAAAAGCACTTGTGGCTTGTTGGAGGTGTGAGCTCAGCAGGCCTCTTTTCTCGGAGAACGTCACTTTTACTTGAAAGAACGACTGACAGACAAACTGTGGTTATTCAGACTCGGGTACCTGACAGACATTTGCTCAAAAATTAACAGAATGAGCCTGTCACTTCAGGGAAAACAACTGGCAGTGTTTGTCACCAAAGATAAAATTTGAACTTTCAAATGAAAATCAGAATTTTGGAAAAACTTTTTTCTGCCGCCATGGGCTTGACAGCTTCCCAATACTTAAAGGTGTTCTCTGCCTGCCCCTTAATTCTTTATGATCTGTTGGGATTATCAAGTCCCTCTTCCAGAAAATCCTCCTGTCAAGTGTGCCAGCTGCCCGCCTGCGTTGCTAAGGCCCTGTGCGTGAGAGCCTGCGCTGCCTTTGTCTGCTGAGTTGTAGGAGTGCCTTGGTCTGCATGTCAGGGAGCTTCATAAATGTTGGACTAATGCGTCAGGAAGGCTGCCACTGCAGAGCCAGGAAGAAACACAAAAAGTCAAGACACGAAGCTTAAATGTCAGTGTCTCCTTCTCTTCCTATTCTCCCCACTCAAACTGGACCTTCTCATCTCCTCTTTGGCTTCCTATACTCCCAAGAGCTATGACTGCTCCATTTCTATCTCCAGGCCTGGCCTCTGAGCTCCAAATGGCATGTCTCCACCGCCTCCTGCACGGGATACCCAGAGGCCAAGCTGAGCTGTCTCCTCCTCCTCCCTGCACCTACTCCTCTCCCAGGGCTCCCTAACCTGGAGAACGGCACCACTCGTTCTATCCCCACGTCACCACTGCCGTCTGTTCCTTCTCTCCAACCCTCCGCTCCTCTCACGGCAAGCCCTCATCACTTCTCCCTTGCCCGCTTCCACAGCCTCCAACTGGGCTTCCTGCCTCTCCGCAATCAGGCTTCCACCTTGCAGCCCCTATGCTGACGTTCAGGTCACTCCCTGACCTAAAAGCTTCCGTGACTCCTTGTTACCTTCAAGATAAAATCCATACCCCTTCTCCTGACACTTAAGGTCTCCATGGTCTGGTCCCGACTACCTCCTCTTCCACCTGACAGTACTAGATCACGGCTTTTTCTCCCCTAACACCAGGTATCTTCATACCTTTATGCTCTCACTCAAAATGTCCTCTTTGCCTAGAATATCTTCTCTCCAAATCTCATTTTGCTGGCAAACATTGCTTTATTCTTTGAGGACTAGCTCAGTATCACCTTTTCTTGATGCTCTCCTCCTCCTCTGGCAGAAGGAATTCAACTCTGAGTGCTGGCAACTGGTAATTTAGTGGATGGCTGGAGAAAAACACTGAACCGCCTCAAATGAGGGCTAGAGCTGTTGAGGTGGCAGAATTTGAGCCGGTCCTCAGAGGGAAGAATCTTAACAGTACGAACATTTATTGAGCGCTAACTATTCATCAGACCTTGCTCTATGCACTTCCTATGCATTCTCATTTCATTCCTCTAGCAACCCCAAACTCCCGTTGTCCTCACTTTAATGATGAAGAAACTGAGGCCGGAGAGACACTCGTGGCTGCTGGTCTTTGCTGAGTGGCAGCTTGTTGATCTACTGCAGAATACTTTTGTGCCATAAATGGCAGGGACAGCATCTAGAAGCACTTGCGGTTGTGTCTCTTGTTCATCTGGTGCGGGAGGGAGAAATGCATTTGGTGTCAGAAGTGTGAGGCCGTGTGGTGCAGAAACCAGTCTGAAGTCTGATGCCAGCTCTGTCTAGCTGTGTGACCTTGAGCCCATTCCTTAACCTCTCTGAGCTTCAGTTTCCTAACATGTGAAATGAGGATAATAATAGCTCCCTTGCAGGTTTGTGGTGCAGGTGAGCTATGAGGAATGCAAAAGGATCCAGCACAGTGTTCGGTACATAGAGGGTACTCCATCAGTGTTGATTCACTTTTCTCCCTCCCAAGCGCCCAGAGAAAGAAGTGGACTATGGTGAAACTCACACTACGTCTGGAGTCAGGGGAGCTGTGCCCTGACTCTGGCACCACCAAGGCTGTGCAGCCTTCAGCCAGTCACTTTCCTACTCTGGGCTTTGGTTTCATCCTATGCTTGTAAGACAAGGGAGTTTTGTTTCACAGCAGTTGGATGTTTCCATCTTCTCCCATTTCTTTAGCCACTCAAAAAAGAAAGGGGGAAAAAACCCACCAGAAGAGAACCAGAGGAAAGGGCCGGGTCATGCCAACCTGGGGTGCTGTGTTTTGTGGAAGTTAGGCATTTCTGGCAGTAGGAAATATTTGCTGAAGACTCGGGCTTTGGACCCTGCTAACCTGGAAGGGAGCTCAGATCTCCTCATTAATATACACAAAACCAACTTCCCCCTCCCTGCCCCTTGCCTCTGGGAGCTGCCCCCACAGGCTTGGGCCTCTCTGCTGAAGCAGGCCTTGAGCTGATTCAAGCGCCCAGCTGCCTGTTACCATGGCAACGTTCCAGCGTGCTTTGCATAGTGACAGGGATGCTAGGCTTTGCTAACAAAGTGCTCTGTAAAGGACTTCACGTCTTTGGCAGGAACAATTCCGCCTTCTTTTTCACATGGATAACTTTGGGGGCTGTGAGGGATTTGGCAAGTCACTTCCCCTGTCTTGGCCTGCGCCCCTGGGCTTTCCTTGAAGGCACAAGTTGGCAGCTTTTTATTTTTGTATTTCTAAATATACCGTCACCACTCTCCTCCTGTCCACTCCCCCTCCAAAGGAAAAAATGGTTTTTCCCTTACTTAGAGCTCTGGTGGAACTCAGCATGTTTGGGAAAATGGGACGAATGGACTGTTTGAATCACTTATGTGCCTTTGGCTCACTGCTGGGTCAAATAGTCTTCAAGCCCCTTTTCTTTGTTTAGAATGCCCAGGGATTTTCAGGACTGAAACAGGAAGACCCTGTATTGTCCTGGTGAATGGTTCCCTGGAGCAGGAAACCTAATTAGAATTCGGAGTAGGATGGGAAGGAAGCCAGGCAGACCTGGGTGAATTCTGCTTTCATCACTCACGAGCTGTGTGATCTTGGACAAGTTATTGAACTTCCCTTGGCTTCACTTTCCTCCTATGTGCAATGGAGATGATAATACCGGCCTTACAAGGGCCTTATTGGAGGGTTGGTACGAGGTCTAAATATATCTGATGCCTGCCTGCTTTTGCTGTTTCCATTGCCCTGATCCTGGTCTGGGCAAGTGATGACAGACCAGGATCTGCCATCACTTACCCAGACCAGTACCATAGCCTTCTGACTTCCCCATTTCTACTCAAACGCCCTCCAGTCCATTGTCCACATAGCAGACATGGTGGTCTTTAAAGTTTTTAAATTAGATCTTGTCACTCCCTTGCTTAAAATTCTCTAGTAGTTTCCCATTGCACTTAAAGTAAAATCCACTACTTTCCTCCTCACCTCCTCCACCCTAGACCCACTGGCCTCCTTTCTATTTCTCAAAAGCATCAAGATCCTTCTCACCTCATGGACTTGGCACTTTCTGTTCCCTCTGCTGGCTTCTTGTCTTCCCCAATTCTTAGCTCAGAAAGACCTTTCCTGACCACTTACCTCAACTAGTTCTTCACACCCACTCCTATCACTCGTCGTCATATCGCTGTGTTGATTTTCTTCATTGCACTTCCTGCAAGCTATCCCTACATTGGTTATTTGTATATTTGGCTATTGCCTATCTCCTCTGACTGGATTGTAAACTCCTTGTGTATGTCCTGTTCACGTCTCTATGCCCCAGCACCCAGCACAGAGCCTAGATATAACAGAATCAGTGAAATCTATTGAATGAATGAATGACAAAGGCATGCAGAATGCTGGAAACAAGGCCTGAAAGAGAGTAGAGAACAACATATGTTTATCCCCTTCTTTTGGCCTTCTCCCATCAGTTGGCTGTGAGGCAGAGGGTGGGTCACTAGACCTGTGGCCTCCAAAGTGGGTGCAGGGTCTCCGGGGTGCAGGAAGAAAAGATTAGATTTCCTAGTAACCTTCATTTTTCTCGCATCTTAATTTCCATATGTGTTTATGTTTTATCATTTATAAAATGGATTAGCACAGTATTACATGTATATTGTTTATACATAAATATACATATGTTGGGGATAGGCTCAAAAATACTTGGAGACCACAGCAGGTGGGAAGCAAACTGGCAGGCTGTTGGCAGCCTGTGGACTACAGATAGGTTGGGCTGGGCCAGCAGAGAGGTTTCCTGGGTTGGAGGTTGAGTGCCTTGGGGACTGGGGTGCAGGGCAGGCCGTGTGCATGCTCCAGTTCTCCACCACCGCTTATAGCTTCTCCCAGCCTACTTCACAAATTTCCCTGCCCTTCCAGACCTTCGAAGGCATGTGCATTTCCAACCCTGGCCAGCCTTCCTTTTGCCAGTCTCTAAAGACCCTTCTACTCTGGAACTTGGTGCTAGTCTATCCACAGGGGCAAGTGTACTCCACAGGTGCTAGTCTATTCCCCTGTGTGTGGGAAAAACCGAGGCCTGCAAGCCCCCTGAGTGCAGTGGCTGGGCTTGTGTCTCCTGTGACCAGAACGATGCCTAGAACAGAATGGGTGCTCAGATCCTCCAAGAACGCACTTGTTGACTAATTTCAGTGCATAGAATAATCCTTTTCTGAATGTCTGAGCTGAGAGGACCCTCAGAGAGCAATTAGGTCCATATATTTCACTACCCAAGTGGGAACTAAATGGGACTCAGAAAGGCCCATGACCCACCCAAGATCATGAAGCATCCAACTAGCACTCTGTCCCGGGTGCGAGCCTGTCTGCTTAGCCTCTGGGATGTATGCTCATTTATGATCAGGTATTGACTGGTTCTACCCCCTTGGCCTTGGCCTTGGCCTGCTACTCATCAGCACCAACTCTCAGAAGGCACTCTGGCTTTCTTACTGGGGCGGGGACCAAAGAAGAAAACATGCCCCAAATCACAATTCTGCAGCCTCCTGCCTTCCCTAAACCCACTTTCTATATATCAGCCTCCCAGCTTCCTTGGATGTTTAATGGCATCACCACCCTTCTACTCACTTATGCCCCAAATACGAAGTGTTCATCTCCCCTCCAGTGAGAGCATACTATGTATCAGATGCTTTTTTTAAAAATAAACTTTTTATGGACGACTAACATACACACCAAAAAGTGCACGCATCAAAAGTACACAACAAAAAGTGCGCACATTGATGAATGATCACGAAGTGAACACACCCATGTTCCCCCTACCCAGGTCAAGACATTGACCCTGACCAGGGCTACAGAAGCACTGCTCAAAACTCTTCTTTAACCTTCATTGCAGATCTTCTCACAACAGCCCCTGAACTACAACAGGCGTGAGTAGTTCAATCCACTTTACAGATACTGAATTATTTTTCTTTAAACCAAGTCTTTTAATTCAGCCTTGAATACTCAGTAAATTACACATTTTATGCCCTAGTTTTTCCTCTAATTATTATTAGAGTCTATATGCATTAGGATAAATACATGACTATTAAACTTATTTTTTATATTTTTTTTTATCGAGGTAACACTTGTCTACAACATTATGTAAACTTCAGATGTACATCATTATATTACTATTCCTGTGGAGATTACATCATGTTCACCACCCAAAGACTAATTACCATCCATCACCACACATATGTGCCTAACAACCCTTTTCGCCCTCCTCCCTCCCCCCTTCCCCTCTCGTAACCACCAATCCAATCTCTGTCTCGATGTGTTTGTTTGTTGTTGTTTTTGTCTTCTATTTATGAGTGAGATCATATGGTATTTCACTTTCTCCCTCTGAGTTATTTCACTGAGCATAATACCCTCAAGGTCCATCCACATTGTCACAAATGGCCGGATTTCATCATTTCTTATGGCTGAGGAGTATTCCATTGTGTATATATACCACATCTTCTTTATCCATTCGTCCCTTGATGAGCACCTAGGTTGCTTCCAAGTCTTAGCTCTTGTGAATAATGCTGAGATGAACGTAGGGGTGCATATGTCTTTACGCATTCATGTTTTCATGTTCTTTGGATAAATACCCAGCAGTGGAATAACTGGATGGTATGGTAGTTCTAGTCTTAATTTTTGAAGAATCTCCATACTGTTTTCCATAGTGGCTGCACCAGTTTGCATTCCCACCAGCAGTGTATGAGGGTCCCCTTTTCTCCACATCCTCTCCAACATTTGTTATTTCTTGTCTTGTTAATTATAGCCATTCTGATGGGCCTAAGGTGATATCTCATTGTAGTTTTGATTTGCATTTCCCTGATAATTAGTGATGTTCAACATCTTTTCATATGCCTATTGGTCATCAGTGTATCTTCTTTGGAAAAATGTCTGTTCAGATCTTTTGCCCAATTTTTAATTGGGTTGTTAGTTTTTTTGTTGTTGAGATATATGAGTTCTCTTTATATTTTGGATAATAACCCCTTATCGGATATATGGTTTGCAAATATCTTCTCCCAATTGTTAGGTTGTCTTTTCATTTTGTTGATGGTTTCCTTTGCTGTGCAGAAGCTTTTTAGTTTGATGTAGCCCCATTTGTTTATTTTTTCTACTGTTTCCCTTGTCTGGTCAGAAATGATACTTGAAAATATGCTGCTAAGACTAATGTCCAAGAGTGTGCTGCCTATGTTTTCTTCTAGAATTTTTGTGGTCTCAGGTCTTACATTGAGGTCTTTAATCAATTTTGAGTTAATTTTTGTGTATGGTGTAAGATAATGGTGTACTGTCATTCTTTTGCATGTGGCTGTCCAGTTTTCCCATCACCATTTATTGAAGAGACTTTCCTTTCTCCATTGTATGTTCTTGGCTCCTTTGTTGAAAATTAGCTGTCCATAGATGTGTGGGTTTATGTCTGGGATCTCAATTCTGTTCCATTGATCTATGTGTCTGTTTTTGAGCCAGTACCATGCTGTTTTGGTTACTATAGCTTTGTAGTATATTTTGAAATGAGAGAGTGTGATGCTGCCTCCAGCTTTGTTCTTTTTTCTCAGGATTGCTTTGGCTATCCGGGGTCTTTTGTTGTTCCATATAAATTTTAGGATTCTTGGTTGTATTTCTGTGAAAAATGTCATTGGAACTTTGATAGGGATTGCATTGAATCTATAGATTGCTTTAGGAAGTATGGACACTTTAACTATGTTAATTCTTCCAATCCAAGAGCATGGAATATCTTTCCATTTCTTTGTGTCTTCTTTGATTTCTTTCAGCAATGTTTTATAGTTTTCAGCATACAGGTCTTTCACCTCCTTGATTAAGTTTATTCCTAGGTATTTTATTCCGTTTGTTGCAATTGTAAATAGGATTGTATTCTTAATTTCTCTTTCTGCTCTTCGTTGTTGTGTATAGGAACACAACTGATTTTTGTATGTTGATTTTGCATCCTGCAACTTGACCGTATTCATTTATTATTTCTAAAACTTTTTTAGTGGATTCTTTAGGTGTTTCTGTATATAAAACCATGTCATCTGCAAACTGACAGTTTAACTTCTTCCTTTCCATTTTGGATCTCTTTTATTTCTTTTTCTTGCCTTATTGCTCTGGCTAGGACTTCCAATACTATGTTAAATAAGAGCAGTAAAAGTGGGCCTCCTTGTCTAGTTCCTGTTCTTACAGGGATAGCTTTCAGTTTTTCTCCATGAGAATGATATTAGCTGTGAGTTTGTCATATATGGCCTTTAGTATGTCAAGGTACTTTCCTTCTATAACCATTTTATCCAGTTTTTATCATAAATGGATGCTGTTTCTTATCAAATACTTTCTCTGCAGCTATTGAGGTGATCATGTGATTTTTATTCTTCATATTGTTAATGCAGTGTATCATGTTCATTGATTTGCAGATGTTGCACCATCCCTGCATCCCTGGAATAAATCCCACTTGACCATGGTGTATGATCTTTTTAACGTATTGTTGTATTCAATTTGCTAGTATTTTGTTGAGGATTTTTGTATTGATGTTCATCAGTGATATTGGCCTGTAATTTTCTTTTTTTGTGTTGTCTTTGTCTGGTTTTGGTATCAGGGTAACGTTGGCTTTGTAGAATGAGTTAGGGAGCTTTCCCTCCTTTGGAAGGGTTTGAGAAGGATAGGTATTAACTCTTCTTCAAATGTTTGGTAGAATTCACCAGGGAAGCCGTCTGGTCCTGGACTTTTTTTCTTGGGGAGGTTTTTGATTACTGTTTTGATCTCCTTACTGGTGATTGATCTATTCAAATTCTCTATTTCTTCTTGATTTGGTTTTGGAAGGTTGTATGATTCTAAGAGTTTATCCATTTCTTCTAGATTATCCAATTTGGTCACGTATAGCTTTTTGTACTATTCTCTTATCATCTTTTGTATTTCTGAGGTGCCCATTGTAATGTCTCCTCTTTCGTTTCTGATTTTATTTATTTGAGCCTTCTCTCTTTTTTTCTTGGTGAGTCTAGCTGAAGGTTTGTCAATTTTGTTTATCCTTTCAAAGATCCAACTCTTAATTTCATTGATTTTTTCTGTTGGTTTTTTAGTCTCTATTTCATTTATTTCTGCTCTGATTTTTATTATTTCCTTGCTTCTGCTAATAATGGGCTTTGCTTGTTCTTCTTTTTCCAGTTCCTTTAGGTGCACTGTTAGATGGTTTATTTGAGATTTTTCTTGTTTGTTGAGGTAGGCCTGTATTGCTATAAATTTCCCTCTTAGAATCACTTTTGCTGTATCCCATAGATTTTGGCATGTCATATCT
This sequence comes from Equus przewalskii, assembly GCF_037783145.1. Lineage (NCBI taxonomy): Eukaryota > Metazoa > Chordata > Mammalia > Perissodactyla > Equidae > Equus > Equus przewalskii. The sequence continues at coordinate 55,540,413 of NC_091863.1, forward strand.
TCATTTTCATTTGTCTCCAGGTATTTTTTTATTTCTCTTTTGATTTCTTCTTTGATCCAGTCGTTGTTCAATAGCATTTTGTTTAATCTCCACATATTTGTGGCTTTTCTGTTTTTCTTCCTGTAGTTGATTTCTAGTTTCATACCATTGTGGTCAGAAAAGATGCCTGGTATTATTTCATTCTTCTTAAGTTTATTGAGACTTGTTTTGTGGCCTAATATGTGATCTATCCTGGAGATTGTTCCATGTGTGTTTGGAAAGAATATGTATTCTGCAGTTTTTGGATGGAATGTTCTGTATATATCTACTAAGTCCATCTGGTCAAATGTGTCATTTAGGGCCAGTGTTTCCTTATTGATCTTCTGTTTGGATGATCTATCCATTGGTGTAAGTGGAGTGTTAAAGTCCCCTACTATTATTGTGTTCCTGTCTATTTCTCCTTTTATGTCTGTTAATAATTGCTTTATATATTTAGGTGCTCCTATGTTGGGTGCATAGATATTTACAGGTGTTATATCCTCTTGTTGGATGGTTCCCTTTATCATTATGTAGTGCCCTTCTTTGTCTCTTGTTGCAGTTTTTGTTTTAAACTCTGTTTTGTCTGATGTAAGTGGCTTTCTTTTCTTTGCCATTTGCAGAGTATCTTTTTCCATCCCTTCACTTTCAGTTTATGTGTGTCTTTAGGTCTGAAGTGTGTCTCCTGTATGCAACATATATATGGGTCTTGTTTTTTTATCCAATAAGCTGCCCTATGCCTTTTGATTGGAGCATTTAGTCCATTGACATTTCAAGTAGCTATTGATAAGAGTATACTTATTGCCATTTGCTTACTTTTTTTCTGGGTGTTTTAGTAGTTCTTCTCTGTTCCTTTCTTCTTCTCTTGCTCTCTTCCATTGTGGTTTGATGGTCTTCTTTAGTATTATGTTTGGGTTCCTTTCTCTTAATTTTTTGTTTATTTATTATGGGTTTCTGGTTTGTGATTACCATGAGGTTCATAAATAATAACCTACGTATATAGCAATCTATATTAAGTTGATGGTCTCCTAAGTTTGACCTCTTGCTAAAAGCTCTACTCTTCTACTCCTCTCCTCCCACATTTTATGTTTTTGACATCATATCTAACTTCTTTTTTTGTGCATGTGTACCCATTACCGTCTTATCATGGAAATAATTTTAGTACTGTTGTGTTTTGACCTTCATATTAGCTTCATAGGTCTGCTACCTTTACTGTATATTTGCCCTTACCAGTGATTTTATTGCTTTTTTGGGATAATTTTCTTATTCCTATTTGTGGTTTTCTCTTTTCCACTTAAATAGTTCCCTTTAGCATTTCCTGTAAGCCTGGTTTCTTGGTGATAAACTCCTTTAATTTTTGCTTGTCTGGGAGACTCTTTTTCTCTCCTTCCATTCTGAATGATAACCTTGCTGGGTAGAGTATTCTTGGCTGTAGGCTTTTTCCCTTTAGCACTTTAGGTATATTGTGCCACTCCCTTCTAGCCTGTAAAGTTTCTGCTGAGAAGTCAACTGACAGACTTATGGGGTTTCCTTTGTGTGTAACTTGTTGCCTTTCTCTTGTGGCTTTTAGGATTCTCTCTTTATCTTTAATTCTTGACATTTTAATTATAGTGTGTTTTGGTGTAGGCCTCTTTGGGTTTATCTTGTTTGGTGCTCTCTGTGCTTCCTGTACCTGGATGTCTGTTTCCTTCCTTAGGTTAGGAACGTTTTCAGCTATTATTTCTTCAAATAGATTCTCTGCCCCTTTGTCTCGCTCTTCTTCTGGGACACCTATAATATGGATGTTATTGAGCTTGATGTTATCCCAGAGGTCCCTTAGACTGTCTTCGTTCTTTTTAATCATGACTATTAAACTTAAAAAGATCATCCATGTATATCTAAAATTCCCTCTTGTACCATTACCACATGTACCACTAGCAAAATATGTACCCCACTTTGGGGACATTGTATTGTACCATGGGAATAAACACAAGGAGAAATCTGTTTACATTTGGGAAGATGAGAAAAGGCTTGAAGCAGGACAAGAGGCATATGCAATGGACCTGACATCTGTGCAGAGGATATGGCCATGTGGACGTGAGTTTGCTTCTAGCTGCAAGGCTAAGAGAAAGCTGCACGAAGGAGGAGGCTGGGTCTTGAGATATGAGTGTGACTTTCCACAGCAGAGATGGAGGTGGAAGGAAAAGCATTTCAGGCAGAAGGGATAGAAAATGAAGAGCACTTCTTTTGGTATTTCAAGCTCGAGGGGCTGTGACTGATGCACAATTGGAAAGTGTCTCCAGGATGGGGTGCTGAGTGAACTGCCAAGGGCCAGCTCCTGGTAGGCTGAAGTCAGAGCTGGAGCTGTGTATTAGAATTCACTTCTCCTTATGGAACTTAGACCTAGAGATGCCCCACATCAGGATAGAGTGTGTGCAGGTCATGGCAGATAGGACCAGCAGAGTTCAAAAGAACTGGGCTTCTGGGGCTGGCCCCGTGGCCGAGTGGTTAAGTTCGCGCGCTCCGCTGCAGGCGGCCCAGTGTTTCGTCAGTTCGAATCCTGGGCGCGGACATGGCACTGCTCATCAGACCACGCTGAGGCAGCGTCCCACATGCCACAACTAGAAGAACCCACAACGAAGAATACACAACTATGTACTGGGGGGCTTTGGGGAGAAAAAGGAAAAAAATAAAATCTTTAAAAAGAACTGGGCTTGGAGTCACCTAATTTAGGCTCTAGTCCCAACCATGCCACTTACCAGCTCCACCTCCTTTCCTTATCTCCATTTCCTCATCTGCAGAATGGGGCCTAATAATCTGCATATCACAAGGTGCTTTTGAGGAGTAAGTGAGAGCATGACTAAAGTGACAAGCTGTCTCTGTCCCATCTCTTGGGATCTTTGGGAAAGTCTGGAGGTAGTATCGCCTGCTCCATTTCTCTCTTACCCCCGCCTCCCCCAGCCCTGAGTACAGCTGGACATGGCTGATGAGGTGACAGCAATGAGCCTTAAGCATTTTCACTTTGTGGAAATGGACCCCAGAGTTGCTTATTTCAGGCCTCAGACTTCTCTGTCCCCTCTCCTGGTTTGTCTGAGGCACCAAATTGGGTGAAGGGCCGGCAGAACAGTCAGGCCTGGCCAGCATTCCTCAATAGATGGCTGCTTCTGGCCTGGCTTGGCTTTCATACATGCCAGAAAGAAGCCCTTTCCTCCCCAAGCTCCACATGAGGACACCACAGGGGGTCTAGCCCCCTCCTAAAGCCACTGCACCTCCTGTACTGAGCACAGTGCTCAGAGCAAAGGGTAGCTGACTTCCTAGCACCTTTCTACAGGCAGTGATTTTGCGTCAGTGGACCCATCAGAACAGCTCCCACCAGCACCACACACAGCCTGGATGTCCACCCTGATAAGTAGGAAGGGGCAAGAACATTTTGAGAAGACTCTTAAGTTAGTGGGGGCACAAGGGCCAAGCATGTAGAGCTTTTGGAGGGATTATCAGGGAGCAAAGGAGAGGTAGGAGGAAGAGGAGGAGGGAAGGTCTGTATGGGCAGGGTAGCTTGGCACATGCTGATTGACCAACAACATTGAGACATCCTCTGTGCCAGGCCCTGTGCAGGGCAGACTCAAAGACCCAAATTCTAACCCGACCCTCAAAGAACTCAGAGGTGACTGGGGCAGAGAACATTCATGAACACGTGGAAGATTTCTAACAATTCCAGGACATCTATATTTAGGGACAAGTGAGAGGCTCAGAGAGCCAGAGCTAAAGGTACCCAGAGGAGAGAGTGAGCCCTGCAGACTGGGGATGGTTGAGGAGAGGCTTTCAGGGGGTGATGGGGTTTGAGCTGAAGCTTGAGGATCTGTAGGATTTGGGAACAGTAGGGAGAGACTGTGAGAAGGGGATGAGAAGCACTTTCTAGCAAGCACCTACTATGTGCTGGAGCCCCTTAGCTAACGGAAATCTCACAATAGCCTACAAGGTAGATGTTTTCATCCCCCATTACACAGATGAGGAAAATCGAGGCTGGGGAGGTTAAGTAACTTTGCAAGTTCACACAAGTAGAAATGGCAGAGTAGGGATTTGAATCCGGATTTCTCTGACTACAAAGCCTTTCCCGGATTGCTTTACCTGGAGTGACAAAGGACAAGGTACAGAATAGAATGATTGGCCCATAGATTGAAGGGGCAGAGGGGTTTATTTCAGGGAATAAATAGAGAGAAGGTGAAGAGGTCAGATGGGGCCGGTTCTAAGTATAGGCTAGAGAACATGGAGTTGACCCTTTAGACAAAGGACCATTAGAAGGTTCCGAGCAATGGACTGATATGATTCGGTTTATGTTTGTAAAAGCTCATTCTGGCTGCTGCGTGAAGAATAGATTTTAAGATGCAGGAGTGGAAGCAGGGAGCCCAGGGAAGAAGATGTTCCCTGCAATGGGCCTAGGGACGGATCCTGATAGCTGGGATCAGGATGAGGAAGTGGAGGTGATGCTGAGAAGTGATTGAATATGAGGCAGTTCTAAGGAACAACTTACAGGACTCAGTAAATGGATAGTGGAGGGAGATGAAAGTGTGAAAGATAAAGTCTAAAAGCATTCTCCATCCACTGTAGATGATAAAGAGGGATATGGTAGAGAAGGCACTGAGTTTGGAGATAGACAGACAGGGGCCCAAATCCTGGCTGCCCCCTGTACTAGTTGGGTTCATTTAGTCAAAAAGGAGTATGTGACCCCCAGCAGCAAACAGAGCAGAGAGGCCCCATGAGAAAAGATGCTAAAGTATCTACTGTCTGTGGCCATGGGGACACTGGTGACTGGGTGAGGGAAGCTTCAGAGGGAGAGGAGGAGGGGCTGGGGCTGCAGTGGGGCCAACAGAGAGGAAGAGGTGAGGACGTGGGACACAGGGTATAGAATCCCCTTTTGAGAAGCTCAGGTGAGAAGAAGAGAGAAAGGAATGATGAGGCAGAGGGGATGCAGGGAGAAAGGAGAGGTTCTGTGTCTGCTGTTCTCTTTTGTTGGTTTTTCTCCTCTGGGAGCGACCTGAGCCACATGTATAGGTCCAGTGGAGGAAGCCAGTGGGGACCCTGACCAAGCTGCCTCTCCTCTCTTAGCCTCCGTTTAGGTATCTATAAAGTGGGTTAAACGAATCATATCTACTGGACAGGGCTGCTGTGAGAAGATCTACAATGATGATTTATGCCCGTTCCTATGCAAGCTTCCTCATCTGCTCCCTGGGAATATAATCTGGGGTCCCAGATGCACAGCCTAGTTGAGGTCAATTTTGTTTTGACTTTCAAGGTGTCTCATACATTTTAGAACCATCTCAAGATGTCATGGTTCTATCTCTTCTAGCCTCTCTAAGCTTTTATAGTCCGTGTTTACACCTTGAACCTCCCAAGACTCATATCTAGGACCCATCACAAGTGGATAAGAGGGCAGAGACCAAATGTTCCCCAAACTTCACCTTCAAGGTTTTTGCCATGTTCATAAGTCTTCAAGATTTTTACCATATTCATAAATCTGTTTGTTTTCCCAAGATGCTTCATTCTTGGCCCCTCACACTTGCTCTGGGACCTCTATTTTCTAAGCCCTCTTTTCTGGCTTCTGGTAGGTCCCCTTGAAGGCCTCTTGCCACCAAAGCCCAAGCATGGATCACACCAACCTGTGACTTCTCTGTGTGATTATCTGTCTCCCCCACTAGGCTGGGGAACCTCAAAGTCAGTCTCTGCCTCCCTCTGTCTGGCACGGAGGTGGAGCTTAAGAGATGTGTGTGAAATTGTTGAAGAAAACTGAAGAGAGGCAAGAGAGGTTCCTAGCAGGGGTAATATTCCAAATATTTAACAGTGTGCCCTTCCCCTTCCTGTGTCTGGCCAACTCTTCTTCATCCTTCATGATCCAGTCCAAGTGTCACCTCCTCTGGGAATGTGTCTCCAAACCTTCCAGACTAAAGCTTTCTCTTTGATGCTCCCACAACATGTGAATCCTTTCCTTGGTATAGCAGTGATCACACTGTACTGTCATGGTCTGTGGGTGTGTTGGTCACCCCTCCTAGATGGTGACCTACACCTCTGCATCCCCAACACCTAGCACGAGGCCTGCCTGGCCAGAGCAGATCCCTGGGAACTGTTGAAAGAATGACTAAATAACTGGGTGGGAGAGTGGATGTGTGGACGGATGGCTCCCACTTTAGACCTCTTGCTCCAAAGTCAGAAAGCTCTCCTTTCTGGGTGGCACAGTGCCCCAAATCTGCCGGGCTGAGGTCCTATCCCAACCTGCGCCCGCAGTGTTCTGTGGCCGTGATTGTGATAGACAGGCCCCCTGTCTCTGTGAGCATGAGTCTGATGACATCAGCGTTGGGCAGTAGCACAACTCTGCTAAGTAAGTGAAGTCACTCGAGACTGTCTAGCTTTGGCAGAGTTGATTCCAGGAGCCATGGCCCTTCCTCGCTGCCAGGCTATTGGGGCTGGAATGAGCTGCTGAGCCAGCACAACCTGCCCCATGTCACTTATCCCACAGGGCTGCAGCACTTGCAGTGAGCAGCTGCAAGAGCTGCGCGCGCACACATGCGCACGTGCACGAGTGAGTGTGGGGCGGGGGGAGAGAGCGCCCGTGGATTTACAGTGGGACTCATGGAAGGAGCCCTCTCATTGGCTGCCGGGGGTCCCAGTTCCAGTCAGTGAGCCTCTGGGCTGCCAGCTCTGCTGTCCCCCGGGAAGGCAAAGCAGGAGAGGGAGGGGAGGAGTGAGGCTTCAGGTGTGTCTGACAGGGAGGCAGGTATGCCTGGTGGCCACACTGGGCATGCAAGAGGAATCTGGCTTGTTAGCTCCAAGCCTGCAACCTGGCAGCCTCATGCTTTGCCCAAATTTTCCCAGTTCTCTGTCAGGACTGGAGCCCAGAGTCCACTGGCAGCTGTCACTTACAGAGCTGGATCCGTTCACCAGTGGAGCAGGGAGCTATGTCACTTAGAATGCCTGGGTAGCACATTCCTCCACTGGTCCCTGTCACACTCCTGGATTAGGCTCTGTTATTGGCCCCTCGCTCCTGCGAGCTCCAGCTTCTGCAGACGGAGGAGCGAGCAAGCGGCAGCAGAAATGACAGCACTGAGAGCAGAGGCAGCCAGGGACAGTGAGGGCGGGTGGGGCGGGTCTCCGAGGGCGCCTGTGCTGGCCCTGTCTGCAGAGGCAGATGAGGTGGGGGCCACACTCAGGGCTCACTAGGGTTCTCCTGGAACCTGGGCTGCTCAACCTGAGTGGAGCACTAAGCAAGGGGAAGGGGGGAGGGAGAGGGAGGGAGAGACAAGGAAGGGAGGGAGGGAGGGAGGGAGAGAGGGAGAGAGAGAGAAAGAGAGAGAGAGAGAGGCTGAGAGAAGCTCCTAGCAGGCTGTAGTCCAAGTGAGAGGGTCAGGTCTGGACAATTGTGTGCCAGGGGCACAAGTGGGATTTGGATGAGCCATGTGTGTGAGAAGCAAAGCTGAGGTGATGTAAGCACCTGGGGAGGAGCACAGGCAGAGGAGGAGGGGGAGGGGGAGGAGGAGGAGGAGGAGGAAAAGGAGGAGGAGGAGGAGGCGGCGGCGGCAGCCACGGGGCGGCTGCCAGTCCAGAACAGAATGATGGGCAACTCTCACCACAAGCAACCGAGGAGTAAGAGCCAAAGCAGGATGCATTCAGCAACAGGTACTCTCTTCCCTTCCCTCCTTTTTCCGGGGCTCCTACAGCCAGGGCCTCCCCAGCTGCAGCCGCGGGGCCCCTGACCCTTGGCGTGACTTGCAGGGGCTGGCAGGGGGCGGGGAGAAAGCCCGAGGGAAATGCGGGTGAACTCCCAGTTTCCCTGCTCCTGCGCCAGCCTGAATTGCATAAGTCAGAGCTCCCTGAGCTGGCAGGGGCTGGCCTCTTTGCCAGCAACCCCATGTAGCCTCTGGAGGGTGGCTGGAGCACCAGGGAAGTGAGCAACGTGCTGTGGTCCGAAGTTTATTGCTAGGACTGTGCTTTCTGTCTGGATCCAGTAGGCAGAGACCTGGAACCATGCATGGCTTATCCTTTACAAGCCTCCTTTGTTATTCAAACCTTCATCTCCCCCAGCACCCACACCCACCCTGCACTGTACACCTACACCTCTCTCCTAGCTCTACCTCATATGCTGCATGCACAGAATGATCCAGACGAATCTGTTTCTTGCTGTGTAATGCCCTGCCCCCACCTCCTGCCCCAGTCCCCGCAGGGAGCTCTCCTCACTGCATGGATGAGAGGAGCATGTGCCAGCCTTGAGCTTGTTGCCCTCCTACCCTGGGCGGCCCTGCTTCACCTCTTGGCCCTCTCCAGACCTGGACTCAAGGGTGCTAGCATAGTTCTCACCAACAACCCCTTCCTGGATGCTGATGGTATGGAAATCAGGGAGACAGAATCTGGAGACAACTTTCCCTAGTTCGCCTTCCCAGGCAGTGCGAGAGCAATGTGGACGCAACTTCTCTCGTCTTATTCACCTTCCCCCTACTGTTAACTCTTTTCCCTCCTGCCTACCCCTTGGCCACTGGGAAGCACCTTTCACTGCTGCCTCAGATCAGGCCACATGCCCTAGGGCCAGGGGTACTTCCCCTGTCCTCCTCCCTCCATCTTGACGGTGCCCCCTCTCCTCAGCACCCCTCCTCACAGAGAAGCCCATGGTTTTCTCTGTACCCATTTGGGAGGCCTTCGTCCGCTGTTCCCCATTCGCTGTTTCGGGCCAGTGGGAAGAAGGGAAAGTTTTTGCCAAGTTTAACTCAAGTTTACCATAAGAAAGGAACAAACAGACTGGTGTCTTGCTGAAATCCGGCAATGCTCAGGCCCAGAGGGTTGCGTCTGCGTTTTCCTGGGGACTTGGCTAGCTGTGTGGTTGAGGGGAGTTGTGCAGAGCCAGCCAATCCTAGGGGCAACCTTAGAACAGGGGTCTCACAGGGTGTAGGGGAGAGGGAAGATAGAGGAAAGCAGCTTGGGGTGTGCTGGCAGGCAGGGTAACTGCCCCTGGAGCCTGCCTGTCAGAGCAGGGCCTGGTTTGGCCTCCGGGGTGGGCTGAATTTGGGCCCCTGTAGTGGACTGAGCCAACGGCAAAGGTTCTGGGCATTGAAGTTTCTTTGGAATCTTCTGAGGACACACCCTTTTAAGGCCACCATTAGGTGAATGACCCAACCACCACCTCATAGCATCCTACTTCTCTGCCACAGAGCTGGAGGCTCAGGACCCAGTGGTATTAAATGGAGATGCTCTGTACAGTCCAGTACAGGAGCTCGAGGATAACTTTCTGCACTTCTGCTGGTGCTATAGCTCAGGACAGTTACTGGCTGCCATTTCATTTCTTGTAAATTGCTCTGCATCTTCAGTGCCAGCTCTAGTCCAGGGCCATCCTGGAGACAGTGGCTACTGGACTAGCTTCTGGCAGCATGAGGAGGTGGCCTCATCACTACTTCTTTTCTCTCCCCCACTCCACCTCCTGACCCACTTCGCCTCCTGGCCCTTGCCTTCCCCCAGCACTGCACCCACTCACTCACCATCCCTAGGCGGTCCCAGAATCCTTGGTTGAACACTCACTCCCACTGGGCTAACTAGAGAAAGACTGGTTAGCCTCCTAGCCCCAGACTGCCCACAGACTAGTCAAGGAGAGGAGACAAGCACAGGAAACAGTCAGCGTCTAAGGGAGGAGGTGAGGCCCTGATTATGGGAGGTAGGTCTGTCCTGAGGTCACCAGGAAAGCCTTCATAAAGGAAGAAAGCGGCTCTTCCATTGCCTGCCTTTACATGCAAATGTCCTTTTCCCAGAGCCCTGTCCCAGGCCTGCATTCTCCTGTCACTCTACACCCTCTCCCCTGGTGGTCAAGGCCACACCCTGAGACCACCTCCATGGGCTTGGCCTCCAAATCTCTGGCTCCAGCTCAGAGTAAGTTGGTCAACTGCTCCACGTCCACCTGAATGTCCCACAAGGACCTCATGCACAGCTAAGCACATTTTCTTGCACCACCCTCCACCCCTGCAGAGAAGCTCCACTTTCTCTCTTCCATTTTCTCTATAACGCCACCATCTCTCAGTAACCCACACTGGAAACCTGGGGGTCATCCTTCACTCTCTCTCCCTCACCTCACAAATTTTCACTCATCCATCCGTCCATCCATCCACTCAACAAGTATTTATTGTCAAGTCTTCCTCTGAGACCTGGGATAAGACCTTCCTCTTATCCCACCGCCAATGTCTCAGTCTAGATGTTTCTTAACTCTGGCCCATTCAGAAGTGGGCTCCCTGCCTCCGCCTTCGCCCTTCTCCTGGCCATGCCTAGCACAGCCACCAGAGCCATCTGCCCCTGCACTCCCTTGATATGAACCCAGGCCTTGCTAATTTGGGGAAGGGAGATCAGGACTTCTCCCAAAGTGTGTGCCCCTTGTCCCAGGTGGCCCAGGAGATCATTTGTAGGTGGTATAAAGAAAACTGTTTTTCCGTCTCAGAGTTCCGTATATATTTTAATGTGTGTTAGAAAAAAACATAACTGGTAAATCCAACCCATGGTTTCTCATATATTTTTTATTAGGGCAAATTTAAGTGTTTTAAAAATAAGTCTTTTTTAAATAAAATGGTTAAGTAAATAGTAGTACAAGTGGTACATGGCAATGGAAAAAAGTTGAGAATGTGAGACATGGTTGCCTGAGGTTTGGGAAGCACCAGTTTCTGGGGTAAAGTATGTGTTCCTTAACACAACTGAGAGAGCTTCCATGGTCGGTCCCCACCTACTTCTTCACCCTTACCTCCTGTCACTTCCTGTTGAACTTGCTGATCCAGTCATCTTGAATAGCTTTTGGTTTTCCAAATATACCGTGCCCATTCAACACTTCCGTGCTTTGACAAATGCACTTCCCTCTACCTGGAACCCCCTTCTAGCCCGCCATCTGCTCTTGGCAATTTCCTAGTCATCCTGAAAAACCCTGATTGGGTGTCACCTCTTCTCTGAAGCCTTCCCTGACTGACTTCCTTCCTCCATACAAGATTAATTAACAGAGTTCATTCTTCCCTACTCTGTACTAATTTGGTAACTTGTACATAATTTTACCACTGCTGGCATTATCTTTTTTTTCAATGTGCTTTTCGTCTTTTTTTTTTTTTTTAAATTAAGACTTTAATTTTTAAGAGCAGTTTTAGGTTCACAGTAAAATTGAAAAGAAAGTATGGAGATTTCCCAAATACTCCCTGCCTCCACACATGCACAGCCTCCCCAATTATCAACATCCCCCACCAGAGTGGCATGGTTGTTACAGTTGATGAACCTGCATTGACACATCATAATCACCCAGAGTCCATAGTTTACCTTACAGTTCACGCTTAATGTTATATATTCTATGGATTTGGACAAATGTATAATGACATGTATCCATCATTATGGTATCATACAGAGTATTTTCACTGCCCTGAAAAATCCACTATGCCCCACCTAGTCATCCCTCCCCCACCCCCACATCAACCCCTGGCAACCTCTGATCTTTTTACTGTCTCCGTAGTTTTGCCTTTTCCAGAATGTCATATACTTGGAATCATACAGTATGGAGCCTTTTCAGATGGGCTTCTTTCAGGCATCGTCATTTTTATGGTTATTATTACATGCTTATCTCCCCTGGTAAAATGTGAGCTTTTCGAGGGCAAGGGCTAAAACTTGTTTACCAAAGGGTGGGAAAGAGCCCTTGACCGGGCATTGGAAGGCTTGGGTTCTGATGTCTCTTGCCTGTGAAACAGTAGGGTGATCTTACGCAAGTCATTCGCCTCTGCTACCTCCATCCTTCAACTATAAAAAGCTACAAATCCCTGAAAGGGATCCCTGGCACAACTCCCCACCCCTGCCCAGGGTGGTTGGAAAGATGTATGAGATAGCTCGGAAAGCTTTTAGAAACTTGAAATTGCTTTTCAAATGAAAAAAGAGTGATTATGATTGCAGGTAGGGGAACACTGTGGGTGTTGCCCTTGCCCTGAGAATGGGACCAGAAGTGAGCCTGGTGTGTTTGGGGGACTGTGGGGAGCAGCCAGTGCAGCCACAAAGTGGATGGAGGTAGCAGTGGGGTAGTCATAGCATGCGGAAGCCCAATGCAACCTTAGAGCATAGGTTGCTTTGACACTGGAAAGCCTTGTCTGCCAGGCTCATGAGTTGGAATTGATTTCTCACCAACTTTCACACCCCCTTTAACCTCTTGAATAAGTGTAGCCCTGTGGCCCTGAGAATCTGTATGGGGTCGGGGGAGATATGTGCTAGCACCACCCTGACTACACAGCGTATGCATAGCTGTGCACAAATGAGCCATCTATTTGAACTAGTATCCCACAGAGAAGGGAAAACGAACTAACATCACACACTCTCGTGTGCCAGCACTTTTCATCCACAACTTTACTTGGCCCTCAGAACCACCTCCAGGCGGGGATTGTCGATGCCATTTTACAGATGAGAAAACTGAGACTCAGGGGGAGAGCTGCCCTATGGTCTGATAACAAGGAAATTGCAGAGCCAGGGTTTGAGCTCAAGTCTATCTGACTGCCAAGCTTATGCCTATTGTACCATGCCGTGTGCTTCTCAGCATCTTTGCATCTGTGGCAGGAGTTAGTAACCCTGGAGACCGGGTGTGGTGAAAGGAGGGTTCTGTGGCTCTGTTCTGGTAGAACTAGCAAATCTCTATAGCAACAAAGACTGCGACTCCCAGCCGTGTAGAAGTCCCACCATATGTCTGTTTGATGGCACGTTTGTGTTGTTAAATAATTGAACTCATTGGAGGCTCTATGTTGGGTCCAGAAGCTAGAGCTGAGGATTCCTGAGCTAGCAAGAAAGTGGGAGATTCTTGAATTTAAGCCTAAACCAGGTGTTGAGAGGGGCTTCAGATGCAGAAAGAACTGGTATCATGCTGCTTTCCAACCCCCTACCCCAAGCAGCCACACCAGTGCTATGAGCAAGGTGACCTGTGTTTCAAGATGAAAATCAGTCCACCGTTCTCTTCTTGCTACTTAAATAAAATGAAGAAATCATCTCATTGCATTTGCAAGGCATTTTTGTAGTTGACCTGGCCCTTTCATATTCACAAGTTTACTGAATTCTCAAAATCCTTGATTTCAGTATGATGGATGCTAAAGTGGCAGAGACTTATAAGGGAGTCAAGTGGCCCCTATCCCCCTGGGGGCCTTCCTCCCAAAGACATATTTCCTAACCACACTTAATGAGCCCATTGGAAAGGAGTGAAGAAGTTGGAACCCTAGACTACCAAGCAAAATATTCCTGGTGCTCCTCACCTCCCACAACTGAGAGACATGTTGGAGATGGAGGCACAGGCCCTGGGGCTTGAGGCCAATCATGATATTCCCGCATTCCCTGGGCCAGAACTAGAAGGAAGCAAAAAGGGGTATAAAAAATTACAATGGCCACCCTGATGGCAGATAACAGGGGAATGGCTAAGTGAATCTGATGCATCCAACCTGAAGTTTGATGGAGCTGCTAAAGAGCTCATTATGAAGATCGTTGAGCAACGTGGACAATGCTTATAATAAAGTATGACGTACAAAATTGTATCTATGCTTAGCTTTACAAACGCTGTAGAAACTATGTCTGCACATGAACAAGGACTGGAAGGGAACCGTGGAAAAAGCAAAACTTGATTTATTGTGGGTGGCAGGTTTGTTGGTGAATTTTTCTTTCCCTTAGATTTCTATTAATGTTATAATGTTGTTTGTGCAAAGAAAAATAAAATCCATTAACATATAGAACAATTACACTGGCAAATCATTCTGTCAAGATGAAAGACCAAATCATATGATTTCCCTGAGCCAGCAAACACACTTGAAAGCATAAATGCAAAAGTAGGTGCCTCTTTTTATGGAAAGAGGCAGCCACAGGGAATGGGGGAAAGGTGTGGGGGAAAGGTAGTATGGGAAGCCCCAGGTTTAAATTCAAGCTCTGACTCTTACTTTGGGTCTTTAGGGGAAGTTATTTCACCCTTTATATCCTCAGTTTCTTCATCTGCAATGTGAAGATAGTAATAATAATCTCCACCACCTTACAGGGCTATGGTGAGGAACAAATGATGTTGGATGTTTTAAAGGGTCTTGTGAGGTATAAATGCTGCACAGTGTAAAGCCTTATCCTAGTGTACATGCAAACACTTTGAAACAAAAGTATTAGGTGTTGTTTGCCACTGTCCCACCTCAGTTGACAACAAGGCCAAGCTGGGCCTGTGCTGCTGGGTGGCTTCAGGTAGCAGCCACCTTGTCTTCTCTGAGCACTAGGCGCCATTGAAATTTGATTAAGCAAGTGAAGCTTTCTGGTTTTAGCTGTGGTTGGGGAATAATAGGGAAAATGTGGGTTTTTATCCTCCTCTAAAAAGCTTAAACTTCATGGAGAGAAGATTAGAACAATTGATAAAGGACATGGCGAAGACTTCCACAGCTACTCAGGGTCTCAGCCAGACTTGGCCACTCACTAGCTGTGTGCCTTTAGGCAAGTGATCTAAGCTCTTGGAGCCTCCGTTGCCTTCTTGGTCTAGTGGGATTAATAGTGCCTACCTCACAGGCTGGTTGTGAGGATGAAATGCGGTACTGTGTGTGAAGCAGCAAGGAGCACAGATGTTCTGCCGTTATTACTGCTTAAAACTGTCAGAGTAGGAGGGGTCTCTAGGGATCACCTGATGCAGGGCTTCTCAACGGGTGCTAAGAGGGGCGTGGAGGGAGTCTTGGAGGAGCACAGTGTGTATATATTATGTTTGCTTGTCAACAATGAAAAGTCTTCCATGAGAAAAGCAGACTTTTTGCCTATCATGGTGGGACCCAGGTATTTTAATAAAGGCGAGATACATACTTGGAAACCACTCATCTCCCATAAGCCCTTCATTTTATAGACCCACAGAAGTAAGGTGATGTGTTCAAGGTCACTCAGCTACCGAGATTAATGTGGGCCACAGTCCAGCTGACCCACCTCCCCACTGCCATCACCACTCCCCAAGAGTTGTCCTTATGCCCTCTGGGATTTCCCCAGCTCCATGGTGGAGACACCCTATGCCACATGGCCATGTCCATGTAGCCATTATCAAGCTGGGAGAAACCAGACAAGGTTCTGACGTTGAGAAGAGGCAAAAATGATGCTTGAGATGACAGGAAAGATGGTCCTGGTAGGGGGTGCTGCACACTGACAGGTCAGCTCTGCATTACCCCTGGGCAGTACTTCCAAACAGTGTGGGCTAACGTGGCCTCCTAAGTGCCATCTGCATCCCTCTGGGATAAATGGTCTTTGATGAAACCTTCATCCCTCTCAACAGCAGCTTTTCTTTTTAAAAAGTCAATCTCCTGTCAAATTCTCCGAGAGCACAGATGGAGGGGTGTGGGGTCCTGGGAGCAAGATGAGGCTCTCAGCGGCTCCCTGCCATCAGGGTGGAGTGTATTCTCTGAGTCTGGTTTCTGGCATTGGGGAGGGTGGCACAGAGCCACCCCTATGAATTCCTTTTGTGGAATTTGTAGATCTGGAGGTCAGTGGGGGATGCTTTTTAGGCGTTTTAGGCTTGCCTTGGAGAAGATCTACCCCCGTCCCGTGCCACACAGGAGATAAAAGGCACATACCATCTCTAGCACACTCTCCTTTGAAATATTCTGACCCACCCAGCAGGGTGGGACATTGCTACTGCTTCAGGGACCTGGCTTCAGGGGCCTGGCATCTGGGATTTCTGGCTTCCGTGGCTTAGCTTCTCACGCTTTTGCCCTGGCTTTTGTTGCTGAACACTGATGCTTCCACTCTTTCCCTTTCCAGACTCTTGACTATCCCCACCCCTGCACTATGACTGTCTTCCTGGACATCTGTCCCAAACTTTGGTTCTGTCACCAGCTCCTGGTGACAGCTCTCTGGGTGCTTCAGGGCCTGGCTTGGGGAACAGGAACTGTCTGCTCAGGGTAAGGAACAAAATTGGAAAGATTGAGATCTCTTTTGGTGGCCACCCAAGCCAGAGTCCTAATTCACAGAGCCGAAGATCATACTGCTGATTCTGAGGGTGAAGACAGTCCCCACCTCCACCATCATCAGGCCTCCGACCCCCCGAACATGAAGTCTGTGTTATGGAAACTGACACACACCAACAATTTCCCAAACTAGAGACAACAGTTTGCCCAGACTCCAGCTAAAATAAGTCAAAAATCTGAGTTGGAGCAACAGAAGACAAATAGTGGCTGAGACTCTGTTTTGTGGAGTCTTCCTATCCCAAACAGTGTGGCTCTGGTCACGCATGATGGCAGCCGCTATCACAGCACCAGCAGTCTGCTCCAGCCCAGAGGGGCCCAGGTAAGAAGTGGCTGCTAAGGGGAATGACAGACTCAGGCCTGTGCGAGACAGGCCAGAAATGTCAGCTTATGGGAGACCAAGCCAAGGGTAGGACCAACAACGTTTTTGAAAGGAGGCCCTCTTGAGCCTTAGGTGGAAGTCCAAGAGGGATACTAGATGGCACAGGCCAGCCTGGTATTGCTTCTATGGAGTCAGGCAGCATTCTGGGCACTTTGCAGATACTAACTCATTCAGTCCACACGACGATCTTATATAGATTTTGTTGTTAGTGCCATCGAGTCAATTCTGACTCCTAGCAACCCTGTGTACAGCAGAGCAGAACCCTGCCTGGTCTTTTTGCACCATCCTTTCACCTTCTAGAGCCATATCAGACAATGCTCCGCTGCTGTTCACAGGGTTTTCATGGCCAAGATATTCAGACATGGGTGGCCAGGTCCTTCTTCCTAGTCTGTCTTAGTCTGGAAACTCCGCTGAAACCTGTCTACCATGGGTGACCCTGCCGGTATTTGAAATACCGGTGGCATAGCTCTCAGCATCACAGCAACACGCAGCCACCACGGTATGACAACCAACAGATGGGTGGTGTGGTTCCCTGATTGGGAAATGAAACAGGCCTGAGGTGGGGAAAGCACTGAATCTTAACCACTGACCACCAATCTATAGATTAGAAAGTATAAATTATATAGCTAATCTATAGATTAGAAACTGAGGCTCAGAGATGTTAAGTAACTTGCCCAAGGGCACACAGTTGAGACTGAGATTCGAGCTCAGGCAGTGGGGCTCCCAAGTCTGTCTTCTTAGCCAGTATGGTGATCTGCCAACGTGAGGTAGCTAAGACAGTCAGGCTGCCTTTTGCCCTCCACCCACTAGCTGGGCTAAGACTGGACTTCAGTCTCTACCAAGAATTAGTGCGATGGTTCTCACCCTGGAGAGATTTAAGACATTGTCAATGCTTGGGCTCCACCCCTGAGATATTCTGGTTTAATTGGTCTGAGATGAAGTCCAGCCTGCAGGGAGTACAGAGGGGAGGGGGAACGGAAGTTTTTGTGGAAGCTCCTCGACCTAAAAACACACAGCATCTCTCCATCCTGACAAACATCTAACCCCCAGCCGTAGCTCTGCCTCTGCCTCCAGCTATGGCTCTCTCTTTCCTCTCTGACCACAGCCAGACTTCCTGAGAGGTATCTCCGCTCCCCTGCCATTTCCCTCCTTAACCTGCTGTGGTCTGGCCTCTGGGAAGCCGGCCTTGCCAAGATGACCCCTTTCGTGTTGCCACAGCGAACATTCACTGCTTGGGCCTCAGCCTACTTGAATTGCTGAATGCAGTTGATGATGTCAACTGGTCCTTGCTCCTAGAAACTACCCCCTCCCAAACTCAGGGACACAACGTATTCTCCTTGTCTGGAAATGTCACCTCAGTCTTTTTAGATGGCTTTTTGTACCATGCCATACAAATGTGTTCTGAAGGTGGGGCCTCCAGAGACCCACAGCCCTGCCCCTGCCCTCAAGGAGACGAGAGTCTTGTCAGTATAGGAGGTTCTCAGCGCCCTCGAGGCAACAGGGTGGTTCCTCCAGGGGAGGCCCCCAACTCCTTCCCTCAAGCTGCTTCCCCATCTCTCTGCACCTCTGGCAAAAACAGGAAAGAGAACCAAGCTCTGGCTAGGTCTCTTTTCACTCTGTGAGCAAGAACCCATGATGCCTCTCTTCCAATGGGACAAGGCACGATCCATCCGCCTGTGTTCATTTTGCCAGTATGGTCATGGAATCCCTTTGTGACAAGCTTCTGGAACACATGACTTGTTTCTTGGGCCCTTGTCCTTCTAAACACACAGAAACAAATTTGAGCAAGATATGTTTTAAAGGTTTTACAGCCAGCAATTCTCTCACGCTTTGTGCCCTAGGAATTAGGCTTTGCTGGAATCTGCAATATGCTGGCGGGGTGGAGGTGGGAGAAGCAGTGAGGAAGGTTGGCAGGGTTCTCCACCTGATGCCGTGGAGAGCAAGGCTGGACTCCGAATCTCACTACTCGCTGGATGTTGGAGCTTGGGAAACCCCTTTCCCCCTGTGAGCCTCAGTTTCCTCCCGTCTTACTGGAAGTCGTCATCATTAGCTCCTGTGTCGTGGTGAGGATGCTGAGAGATCACCTCCATGTGCTGTAGGTGTGGTACTCTGCCAGAGTAGGCACTCACTAGGAGTTGGGAAAACTGAATTGAATTACATTCAGCCATAGCGCACAGACTCGTTCTAGGCCAAGAGAGAAAGTGTATGCTGTGCAAGAGAGACTTGCAAAAAACAAGGCCTATCTCTCTGCACGTCTCTCATCTGGGAAGGAAGGGGCCCGCGCAGTGACAATAGACCAGGGGCGCTGACTCAGACAGCCAGTTCCTGCTCATTTCCCCTCACTGCAGGACAGCAGCTGAGCAGGAGGTCAGTCCTCTGTGGGGCTCTGAGTTGGGCCTTTGGCTGAGACTCTTACCTAGAGAAAGACAGAGCAACTCACAGACAGCTCCCCTCACTGGTCCACTGTGACGAGACCGACTGGACCAGCGTGGCTGTGGGCAGGCAGTAGAGGCAGAGGGAAGTGGGAAGGGAGAGAGAGGAAACTCACTTTTCAAATCCTGTGTCGGTTCCTCTGAGCTGGGCAGCCCAGGAACAGCTTCACAGGCGACGGAGCATATGACCGATGGGGCCAAACTGACCCAGCCAGAGTGCTGGGGAACACGGTTCGGGAAGAGGCCCTGGGCGCCCACTGAGGAGCCTGGGGACGGGGTTCTGAACAGTGTGGAGCTCCTCGGCTCCCTGCCCCCAGTGTGGGCCCACCACACGCTTCTCCCTTGCATGAGGATTTGCTGGATGTGGAGTCTTGGCCATCCACACGGCTAGGATGGAACGAGCCGACTCTGTCACCCTCTTCTGGAGCCGGGGAGGTGAGTCATTGGGGGCTGGGGTGGGGTGCTCGCAAGCACAGCAGAGGGGAGAAGGGAAGGAATTGTGGCTCCTTGAGGAGTAGGGGCTTCCTACGCTCAGAGCTATCCTGAGGCAGCCTGGGCTATCTTGGGGGAAAGCAGCTTCCCTTAGTACTAGGGGTATGCAAGGAGAGGCAGGATGGCCACTGGGCAGGGGTGCTATGAAAGGAATTCAAAATTGGGTGGCTCTGGAGGCAGAGAGGGTGGATGTGATCACATCCCAACCCTGATAATCTGGGATTCTAAAGGAATAATAAAAGTGACTGAGGAATTGTATGTGTGTAAGAAATACTGTGTCTCTTATTTTCTATAAATCGACTTAACATGCGTTCTGAAGCCTTGTCTCTCAGAGGGTGGAAAATCCTGTCACAGTTGATCTCTGGGCTTTACCCACCTCCTGGACTCCTCCTAAAATGCTGTTTGTTTGTTTGTGGGGTTTTTTGCAATACCAAAGCGTGGGGGCAGGGAGGGGCAGAAAAGGGGTGTCTCTCAGTGGTCATCTGTCCGCACAGGTTGCTACCAAGGAACCAAGTGCTTTCTAATCACAGTTCAAGCCAGACCTCCTGGGAGTAGGGTGGAATCAAGTTCAGGGTCCTGAGCAACACCAGACCCCTTTCTGGCTTGTGTGAAGAGGATGAGCCGGGATGGGGGAGGTGGCACTGCAGTTGCCTGCCCTTGGAAATGTACTGGAAGCTACAATTTGGGCTGCAGAGGGAGCTGGCAAGACAGACTGTGAGTCCATGTTGTGTGTCTGGGGTTCTAGTTGGTCCTTTGTGGCAGGAGTATGTTCAAAAGGGTTTTATGAACTACAGGAGTTTGAAAGCAGAGTGATGGGCCTGAGAACTAAATATTGTGAGGACCATGTGCTATTTGGCATGGAGGAGAATCAGAGGAAAGTGGTCTTTGGTCTTCAGGTATTTGAGGGGCTGTGAGAGGATGAAGGGGTCTGAGAGGGGCTCAGGCAGCGGAGCTGGGGCCTGTGAACAAGGAAGAACTTTCTAACAGACTCTCCATGGGCTGCCCTGAAAAAGAGTGAGGGATCTGGGTGTCTTCCCTTGAGAAGACAAGGGCAGGTGGGAGCTGGTCTCCCTCTTCTGAGGAGAGCGGGAGAGAAGGAGGGAGGCACCGCCTTGACCTGGGATGGGGACCCAGCCCTACCCTGCAGTCGGCTCCCCCTCCCACCTCCACAGCTACCCGCTGGTCTGGCACCTTCATCTCTCTCCCTCCTACCGGGCTCCCTGCTTCCACTCTTGGCCCTCTCCAGTCCATTTACCATTCTGCAGCCAGAGCACAACTTTATAAAACAGACCCAGCTGCTCAAGTTCCTCCAATGGCCGCCCACCCCCACTGGTGAAAGTCCAGATTTATTTCTCTTCTCTATTGCCTCCTTTCTACTCTCTAAAAACAGAGCAGAGATAAGATCATTTCTCACTCTAACACAGCTCTGACATTTCATAAATCTATGTCCTAGACAACTGGAAAGGGCTATATTTAACCTTCCGCCTTGTAGCTTTTAATGGAGGGACTTGCTTCAGGCACTGCCTTCTAAGTCCACAGGAGACCAGAGCCTTTTCTTTGTTCTCTGGAGGCCAGAGTCGCCTCTCTCTTTAGCCGGAGGGCACCGGCCGCTTTGGTCATCCATCTGCCCCAGAGCACCCGCCCTCCTCTCTGTTTCTAGGTAAAGGAGGTCCCTGCCCCAACCCCTGGAGTGTGCCCCCTCAGCTTTCTTATCCACAAATACTTGAAAGACTCCTTTTGAACACCGTAGCTGGATAAGTGGGACAGCAGGTGAACACAAGAATAGGACAGAGGACGGGCCGGGAAGTGTGGGCTGGGCTAGGAGAGTCTAGGCTGGGGGATGGAGCCAGGAGAAAAGAAAATGTATTGTCAGGGGTCTGGTTGTGTCTGTGGAAACGGGAGAGGAATTACTGATAAGTAATGTGCCAGGCCCTGTACTCGAAGCTTTGCATATATTGCCTCGTGTGACCCTCACAACAATCCTAGCAGGTAGGTATGGTGATTACCCACATCCTACTTCAGTGAGGAGTCTGGGGCTCAGAGCACTTCACTGACTTACCCAAAGTCATCCACAGCTAGAAAGTGACAGAACCAGGATTGAGCCCAGGCCTGTCAAACTCCAAAGCCTGGTTGCTTTGCACAGTCCCAGGATGCCCCTGGCTGAGTTGGCACTCCCCTTGGGGGCAGTTCTGATGTGCTGGTCTCCTTCATTTCCTTGGGTGTCTTTTGCAAACACTTGAACCCCTTGCAGGATCTTTCCATGCTGCCCACCGCCCAGACCCCATGCCCACCTCAACCTTTGCCCCTAGCTGTGGAGCCCAGCCCAGTAGGCGGGGTTTTTTGATGGTGTGCCTGTGTTCTCAGGCTTCGTGGACTGACTTCTCCCCACCTCTGCTTCCACATTCTGTTCTCTTCTGCCTTGCAGATAGCAGCCCCTGGGACCAGCAGCCTCAAACGATAGGCTATTCTTTTGACTGTTCTTTTGTCTATGTCTGTCCCCTCAAGTGCTGACGCTAATACTCTTTATGGCCTTGGACAAATCATGTCCCTCCTCTGAGCCCAGTTTCCGCAGCTGCAAAGTGGGAAGGTAGCGTACTCTGTAAGGGCCCTCCTGGTTCGAAGAGTCTGGGTACCCAGCGTCCTGCCCCTCTCCCCGGCCCCACCCTTGCTGCTTTCTCTCCCACAATGTGGGGAATGAGGGTCACCACAGGCACTGGCTTGGAAACCTTCACTGAGCGAGCAAAGGGGCAGCTACATTGAAGGGACTGCCCCAGAGCCAATGGACAGAGCAATAGAGTGGTAATAACAACCACATTTGTAGGGCACTTTATTGTTTACCAACTACTTTCACAGTCAGCAGAGTGGCGGGGAGGGGAACTCCAAGGTGATCTTAATGGTACATAGTACAGCTTTAAAGAATGTTGAATTACATGGTGAGAAAATGATTCCCGCTTCCTTCTCTTTCCAGCTTTCCGATTATATCAAGGAGAAAGTCTCAGTGTGGTGCTATTCTTCAACCTCTGTAATGCTCACTAATCTCCTTTTGGAACAGAGCTAGAGCAGGCCTCAGGCTCAAAGACATGGACAGGCAAAGATATCTACATAGAATTTAATCACTCTGTTCTGTTTCCATTGTGTTTATTTTTACAGTTACTTTCTATTTATGGCAAGTGATACTGTTTTTGTTTTGGTTTTTGGTTGCCATATAAAATTTATTTTAATATAAGTTTAAGCAAAAGAAAATTTCATTTTGAGAAAAAAGATGAAGTAAATAGTAAATAGAACCCAGATTTGGCAAAACTCATCGAAGTGGTACCTAAATGGCTGAAGCTTGGGCAACAGTGGAACATGGCATTCATTCAGTACCAAGTTTCTCAGCGCGGCCTGTAAGGCCCTGCATGGTCTGCCCCTACTAGTGTCCTAGACTTCATTGCTCTTTGCTCCCCTCCCTTCCACACCCTACGCTCTTTCATGGCTGCCAGCCTTTGAGTATGCTGTACTCTCTCTCTGGAATGTTTCTCCCACATCCCTTGTCCACCCATCAAACCCTAACTCATCCTTCAAGACTCAGTTTCAATGGTACCTCTTCTAGGGAACTTTCCTTCATCCAGGCACTAGGTTCATTTATTTCTCTGTGACAGTGTCTCCCCTGACTGTAATTATTTGCTTATAGGCAGATATCTTCCACCATGTTGGTTCCAAATGCATTTTAAAGGAAAAATTTAGAGAGAGAGAGAGAGAGGAATAAAAATGGAACTGTGAGTGAGGCTTGCGCACAGTGACTGGGCCCTGGGGACTGTCGCAACTCCCAGGATCACTTGGAATTGAGGCTTCCCAGATGCCGAGCCAGGGCCTGCACAGGCCACAAAGCCAGCCTGAGGACTGCCACTGGGGGGCTGTTGCAGGTTGCATGTAGCAAGTTTATTGGGGTGCCTTTGGGATCAACGCCTGGGATCTGGAGGAAGGAGGTAGGATTGGTTCAACGGAGAGGTTGGGCTGTAACACTGTCCTGATAACAGCCTCAGTGGACCTGTTGAGGAGCTCTTGAACTGGGTTGGTCCTTCAGAGTTGTTCTGAGTCATGGTGAGGGGGCCAGGCATTGATACCACCCCACATCGACCAGTCATTAGCTGCAGACTACCCCCATGTAGGGAGGGAGCATGGCCTTGGACGAGGCAGCACTCGCCTAAGGAGCAGCTGGGCAATCTCCACAGAGGATTGTCAGCCAGCGGCACTCAGGCCTGGGAGAACCTGGGGGGGCATCACTGTGTCCACCAGAGGGGCCTCATTAGGGAGAAGAGAACAGTGGTTTGGACAGCAGAGTGTGGCTGTCAAGAGTCAGTGGCTGGAAGAGCCTGGTAAATGTTTGTTGAAAGAATGAATGGCTGAGAGTGATATTCTAGGCACTGTGCTTAGAGGCAAGGAGGATATAGAGGTAAACAAGTCGCAGGGAACTTCTGGTATAATTGGGGTGACAGCTATGTAGAGAGACCGTTCTAGACAATGTGGTAAGTGCTACAATGTGTATCAAAGACCATGCTTCCACAGCACTTTGTTCTTGCTTCTCTTGGAGGCCTTTTCATGGGACTCTTCCAACAACCCTCCAAAGCATGAATTATTGTTTTCTCTCTACACATGCAAAAACTGACATCCGGGGATTTGCTTTAGACCTCATTGCCTGTCACATCCCCCAAGCCAGGCCGGCCCTGGCACAATCGGCCTTCACAGCCCGGGCCCTCTCCCCTACACCACTCAGCCCCTCTCAAAGCTACGAAAAGTCCTTTACAGTTTGCAAAGTGCCTATCACATAGATTACATGTGATATTACATATATTTCATCTTGTCACAGCCCTATGAGGGAGCAAAATAAGGATGTCAGAAGAAAGTAGGTTTTAACTTTTATTTTCTTAACCTACCTAGTATGCTTTCAGAAGTAAATATATTCTGATCATATTTATAACAGTGACATCCTCTTTTATTCTGGTTTTCTTTTTCCTATACATTCTTAACCACCTGTGAAATTCTTCCATTACACTCATCTGTTCCTCCATATCTCGTCTCAAAAGTGAGAAAATTGCGATCAAAATCCAGTTAGTTCCCTTTGAGCTGTGAGGGGAAAATGTGGGGGTTTTTTTTCTAATTTTAGACTTACTCAAAAAGGCAAAATTTTCTTGGTTTGAAACATTAAAAATGTATGAAACCAAGAATACCTCTGATTTTATGCGACTAATACTCTAGGAGAGATGTTTGTGTGTGTGTGTGGTGGGGGGGGTCCGTTGTATAGTCTAAATAAAAGGCCACTTGGAGGCAACTAAAAATCTCCTTTTTGGGGCCGGCCCGGTGGCACAGCAGTTAAGTGTGCACGTTCCACTTCGGCGGCCTGGGGTTTGCCGGTTCGGATCCCCGGTGCGGACATGGCACCGCTTGGCAAGCCAATCTGTGGTAGGCGTCCCACGTACAAAGTAGAGGAAGATGGGCATGGATGTTAGCTCAGGGCCAGTCTTCCTCAGCAAAAAGGTGGATTGGCAGCAGATGTTAGCTCAGGGCTAATCTTCCTCAAAAGAATAAATAAATAAAAATGAAAATCTCCTTTGAGGAGCTAGGTCTCCAGCAGGGCACAACTCCCCACCACCCTTAGGCTGTGCCCTCTTACCACCTTTGTGTTCACCCTTCTCCTCAAACTCCAGGCTGAGTCTCGTTCTTCTCTTCATTCCCTGCCTTACAGATTTCTCAGAGCCTCCTTTCCTGCTAAATGTCAATGAAAGCAGATTTTGAGGTTGTACAAAAAGAATTCTAGCATCTCTCCCAAGGGGTTCCATTGTGGTCTGTCTGGTCCCAGAGTTCACCTAAAGCAAAGCTTTTCTCTGGAATTTTCCTAGCAGAAGCTATCACACCATAGAGAACCAACAGCTGCTCTATGTTCCAGAGGAGAAAAGTCTCCATGTGTTCCCAGCTAAAATAAAGATGCACAGGCTCAATGTCCAGGCCTGGCTCTCATGTGCCTTCATTTGCCCTCATTATCACAGGACCGTAATTAAAATTTCCTCTCTCTTTATAACTACCGAAATACCATGCTGGCCTCATGGATTAAGCAAGGGAGCCCTCATTTCTACTCATTTCCTTGACTTCCTTGTAGGGCGCTTGCAATAGGTAATGGGGGCCAAACTGGGGTGCAGGAGTCAACTTTATGCTTGAAGGTTAGCAAGGTAAATAAATCACCCTTATTAAAGTATAATTTTCAAAGAGTTAAAAACCTGCCTCTCTTTGAAATATATTGTGATCACGTGTCAAAGATTTAACTCATTAATGAGGGAATCACCATTGTGGAAAAGCTGGTTTTAAAAAAGATATGAGAGTTTGGTAGTTTCCTCAAAAGGTTAAACATAGAATTACCATAGGACCTAGCAATTCCACTTCTAGATATATACCCAAAGGATTGCAAATGGAGACTTGAACAGATGCCTGTACATGAACGTTCACAGCAGCATTATTCACAACAGCCAACAGGTTGAAACAACCCAAATGTCCATTGATGGATGAATGAACAAACAAAATATGGTGTATCTGTGCAATGGAATATTATTCAGCCATGAAAGAGAATAAAGTTCTAATCCATCTACAATATGGATGAGCCTTGAAGACATGATGTTAAGTGAAAGAAGCCAGACACAAAAGAACAAATATGTATGATCCCACTTATATGAAATATCTAGAATAGGCAAATTCACAGAGACAGAAAATAGGCTGGAAGTTACCAGGGTCTAAGAGGAGAGGGCAGTGGGAAGTTACTGCTTAATGTTCCTGTTTGGGGTGATGACAAATTTTGGAAATGGATACTGGTTATGGTTGTACAACATTGTGAATATAATTAATTCACAATGTGAATATAATTAATGCCAATGAATTGTACACTTAAAATTATTAAAATAGCAAATTTTATGTTTTATATATTTTGCCACAATTAAAAAATAGTAAAAAAAAAAAAGATATGAGAGACCAAAAGATATGATAGACCTCAAAAGAATGCTGGAATAAGATCAAAAACTTGGATAAAAAACTGGGTAGTTCTACAGGATAATAAAACTGTAACCTTTGGGGCTATCTTTCCTATGGGCCAGAAATAATTTTCATTTCTACCAGACAAAAGTCATTTGCAACTTAACAATCTTCTACAAGTTAACTTTTAACTTTTTGGAGTGGGCTGTAATCAGTAGTGAAAAGTCAAGCAGCCACATGGATGGTGCTGTCATATGTTCTTGAAAGGGCACTCAGTAATCTTCTTTGCTTTGTTGAGATTTTAGATAATTTTCCTAACACCTTAAATAATACATAACAAACCACAACTTCCATATGGGTCTCCATGAAAGAACCTTACCTTTAGCTTCAAGGCCTGACTCTCATGTGGCGTTAACATCTTGGTGGCATCTTCTGTATGGCACCCGGCAAGTGTAGTCCTGGGCTACTTGTTAGGCCCACGTCAGTCCATACTGCACATCACCACCAGACTAATCTTTCAAAGCACCGCTTTCATTGTGTTCCTCACACACACACAACTGAAATGACTCCTGATCTAGCCCACACTTCCAAGACTGGCTCACAGAAGCCTCTGGAATCTAGCCTGGCTATAGATTTGGAAAGGAGCTTTCAAATCTCATTGTCCTCAGTCCCAGCCAGGTTGGTCTCCCAACTCCTTGCTGTGTTTCAGACCTTTGCTCAGGCAGACTCCCACTTGATGTCCCCAGCCTATTTCTTATCCTAACAAGCCAATGGCAATGTTTCCCAAATTTCCGTTATCCACGTACCACTGTCACAAATTTTGTTGCTATCTGTACTATTTTCTAATTTTTAAAAATTCTACTCCCTTTTAAAAGTGTTTACTTGCCCAAAGCTGCAGGTTTTATATGCTATTTAAAGAAAAAAGTTCATCTGTGTACCACCTCAAATCACGTTTACTTCACACTTGATTGTGTTCTAATTGTTTGGTGTATTTGACCTCACTTGAAGGTGGTAAGCTCCTTGAGGACGGGTACTATGGCTTTTGTGTCCCTCCAGCATGCAGCGTTGACCTAAGCACTTGTCAGGTCTAGACTACGTACCCTTTGGTGGACTGAGTGTCCTGTCCTCTTTGGTAAGCTTCTCATCAGAACACTGATGGCTTTCCTTTTGTCCCTTTAGTGTGCACAGAAACATTGAAGATGTGCTCTCTGTCCTCCAGGGATTTATATTCTGGCTAGGGGGACAAAATCAGGTGTTCTTGGTGAGTCAGGCAGACCTACCTTCCTCTTGGCCACTTTCTGCTTATGTTACCTTAAGCAAGAAGCCTGATACAAGAAAGTGATATCCATATTTTAGTTAAATGATTCCATGAAAGTTAAATAAAAATACAAGATGATCAAATAAAGAATGTCATAAGGCAGTTTCCTAAGCCCCAAATGAGTTCCTTAGTACTCACTAACGCACAGGATTCCAGAAGGCGTGCTTGAGATGGATCATGAAGCATGAGCGGAAGTTCAATAAAAGGTGGGAAGGGGTGCCATATCTAGGTGTAGAGCATGAGGGAAGCAAATCAAATAAAGGAAGAAAGATGGACACCTGCTTGAGGCTGGTGAAGAAGCCAATTGGGCTGCACAGAGGAAAGTGTGAAGGGACAGTGGGAGAAGCATCTAGGTGAGCCTGGACTGTGGAGGCCTCTGGGGCCAAGCTGAGGCCCTGGACCTTCCTGCTGCAAGAAGTCACCAGGGGCTCTTGAATGGGGGAGTGTGTGAGGAAACCAAGCTTTAGAATGCAGATTCCTCTGAGCTCAGGCTCCTTGTTCTCCTCATAATTTATTTATCATTTATATGTTTTATTACAAAACAAAATATAGGCTCATTATGCAAAAAAAATTAGAAGTAAATCAACAAGTGTTTAGAGTAAAAAATGAAAGTCCACCTTTAACTCTCCCCTCCGCTAGCCAATTTCAATCTCTTTCAAAGACTACACCTGTTATCAGTATTCTGTGACTCATTCCAGATCTTTTCCTATGAATATGCCTACTTATGTGTGTGTCTGTGTATACATATCTTTTTACATACATGGGAGTCTATTATACATTTTGTACAGAGCCTTGATTTTTTTAAACTTAATATATCTATGGACATCTTTCTATGGCAGAATCTCTCTTCTTTTTAATGGCTGTATAGCATTTCTTAGTAAGAATATATCACTATTTATTTAATTAATCCCCTACTGATGAAGACTTAGGCAATTAATTTTGCTTTTTCTTTTTGCTTTTATGTACTTAAAGTAATATATGCATGTGGCAAAAGCAATTCAACAGTATAGAGGAGTATTTAGTGAAAAAAGTAATTCTCCTGCCTACTGCTAATGCCCCACCCCCGCCTTAACAGCTCCCCTCTCGAGAGACAACCACGGATACCAGTTTCTCGTATGTCCTTCTTGAAATGGTCTATGCATATGCAAGTGTGTGTGTATGTGGAGAGGGAGGGAGGTGGCAGAGAAAAAGAGAACTTTCCATATCAGTACATATTTTAGCTACATGGTTCTTCTTAGTGGCTGCACAGTATTCTATTGTGTGACCGAACCACAACTTACCTAACCTATCTTCTATTGAGGGGGTCACTGGCAGTATTTTGCCATTACACATAGTACTACAATATATATCTTTGTTCACGTATCTTCATATGCACTTTACTGTAAGTTTCTAGAAGTGGCATTGTTGGGTACAAAGGAATGTGCATTTAAATTTTTGACAGTTAATGCCAAATAGCCCTCCAAAGAAGTTGTTCCAGTTGACCCTTCCGCTAGTTCCAGTTCACTCTCCCACTCACGTGTGAGAGTGCCTATTCCTCCATCCCCTCTCTCCCCATCATGTCAGGTAATAAAACTTTTTCATTTGTGCTGGGGGAACAGGATGAACACCTGAGGTGGGGGGGTGGGAGTGTGGTCAGGGAAGGCAGGGATTGCCCAATTGTTCCCCATGGGTATGGTTGAGGCTCTTGTAACAGCCTGATGGTGGATGTAAACCAGAACCATTGTTTCCCCAAGACCTTAGGTATCTAGTGGCACCCAGGGATTACCTATGATCCACAAACCCACATGGTTCAAGCCCTTGAGTGCCAAAAAAGATTCTTTTGATCTTGCCACCCTCATTCAGCTTCACGCAGAACCTCTTCAGGCCCTCTTTATGTATATCAGCAGCCAGGACTGGGAATCCTGGATGGCATTCTGCTGAAGAGCGGGGCTTCCAGCAGAACATATTTTCACCCATTGTCCTCACATTCACACACACACACAGCAAGAGGACTGAATATAGTACTCAAGACCCAGGTTCAGAGGCGCAAGCCTGAGCCTTATGAAGCGCAGCCCTTGTGTGGTCTGGGTTCCCAGAGACTGCAGGTTAGTTGACCTCTTTCAGGTTGCAAGAACAAGGGTGTGCTTCATTTATTTTGGGTGGCAGGGCGTGAGTGTAAGGATTCATGTGTAAGGGAAGGAAAGGAAGCCGTCTCCGGCAGCCACTACTCTTCACAACTGATACCTCGGGGGCACTGGACATGACAAGCAAAGTGTCTGCCACTTCTACCACTCAACTTTTCTCTGTCACAGCCTCTCCTGCTGCTCCCCACGGCCTTGCTTTGCCTGCTCCCCGTGGCTTCTGCTTAGTGCTGTCTCCCTAGGCATCTCCTGGCTTCTGGGCCACCCCACTGCATGCGCTCCTCTGTATGTGTGTATCACATTACATTCCCCAGGAAAGGACTCTCACTGGGTTAGTTGATCACTCTACAGTCTGGAACATCCTTGTCAGTCTGGGTCCTCATTGCAAAACACCCATAGGCCGGTGGGCACCCTCAGACCCCGCCAGAAGATGGCTACCCTTGACTCAAGCACAGGCCCCCTAGTTCATTCAGTTGTGACCAAAAGAACAGGGCCAGGCAGAGAGTAGCCACTCAACAAAATATTTATTGGATGAGTAAATAGTAATCCAGAATCAAGCAACCACTTCTGTCCACTTGGTTCGGAAGGGAACTATGGATGAGACAGGTACACAGAGCATTGTAGGAGTCTGCTCTAATACAAGAGGCTGAAGGCCAAATTTAGCAAGTTTATTACCTGGGTTTCTGATAGACTTCTGCCTCCAGATGTAGAGGTGCGGCATGTTATGTGGAGAAGAATTCAGGCTTTGTTACTAGACAAACCTGAGTTCAAATCCTGACTCATTAACTGTGCAGCTTTGGGCAGGTTCCTTAACCTCGCCATGTCCTTACCAATAAAATGGACCTTATAATATCTACCTTGTACTGTTGTTGGGAAAACTAGTCTAGACAAAGAATGCAAAATGCCCACTGCAGTACCTAGTACATAAAGGTGTTCAGGAGGTATTATCTATTGTGATTAAGTCATTTTTAAAGTTAAACCTTCTGGCCTTGTCCATTAAGCTCCCAGTAAATGAGAGTGTGCTTGCATCTCTAGACATACAGTTGAGCTTCTCAGGTTAGACACCACCAGGCACCACCAACACTTCCTCTTATGATGTTCATTACCAAAGGAAAAAGCCTTTTCTTTCTGCTGGTCACTTAGCTTTGAGACAAGGCAAGCTATCTCATCAATTTGCTAACCTTCCTTTCAAATACTTATGAATTCTGTCTCCCTCTGATAGTTCCGCAACCTGAGTTCTAATTTATTCCCTGGGCCATGTCTCTATTTTTATTGGAATTGATTGCCAAGAAAGGCACCTTCCCTGAAAATGTGGGACTCTGGCCAGGTCCACATGTGGCAGTAGTGAGGGTATCTCCATCTTATACACAAGCAGTTACAAGTCACCTCCTGGGTATCTGGCCCTGTGCTCTGAACAATGTTATTTCTTCAGTCCAGGAGTCAAGGCAGTAGGTGAGAAAGGGCCTGCTTAACACTGCTTTCTTCCAAAGTCCAAGGTATTCTCTAGGGTAGGTGTCCCACAGGTTATTCATCTGCCTCACTCTCCGTTGAGGGATGTCGAGAATGTTTCCAGTTTCACTCTATTACTAACAGTGAGGCAATGAGTATTCTTATACATATATCTATGTGTCCATTTATGACTATCCCCCTAGTATAGCTTTATGAAAATGCAGTTGCTGGATCAAATAGTGTATGAATAGTTGCTTTGTATAAATACCAGAATATTGCCCTCAAAAAAGGCTTAAAAATATACACTTCCACCCTTTACCTCAATTATTGCCCTCCAAAGTATATATCCTATAGAAACTCTCATACAGGTGAACAATGGCACATATACCATGAATGCTCATGACAGCATTGTTTATAAGAGCAAAAACGTTGAGAAACAACAGGAGACTAGATAAATAAAATCGTTGTAGATTCAAACAATGGAATACTACATAGCATGAAAATGTCTAAACCAGAGCTACCTGTATCAACACAAATATTTCTCAAAACCTAACATTAGGCGAAGAAAGCAAATTGCAGAAGGATACATACAGTTCAATGCAATTTGTACAAAGTTTAAGAAAATGCAAAACAATACTGTATATTGTATATTGTTTACGAGCATATGCGTAGTACTTTTAAAACCATGCATGTGAATCATAGACACTCAATTCCGGAGAACGGCTCCCTCTGTGAAAGGAGAGTGTGACTGGGGAGGTACGTAAGGTGTTTCAACTGAATGTGTAATATTTTGTTTCTTTAAGAAAAAGGTTCTGGGGCAAATATGGGGAAATGTGTTTGTTCCTAGTACTTTTCGGTATGCCTGAAATAGTTCATCATCTAAAAGAAAGAGGAAAAGAAAAGTAGAGCAGAGATCCCTGCTGCTCCTCTTTGCGGATGAGCAAACTCAGGCTCAGACAGGTCCACAGCCCCTCCGGAGCCCACCCTTTTGTCCAGGGGCACCCAGTCCGTCAGAGAGACCGATAACCTCCGCAGGAAGAGCCTTCACACTCTGACTGATTCACTGAGAACCCCCTTCTCTCCCAGACTCCAGTATAAATCCTTGGAATGAATCGCTTGGGTAACATTATGATTCTTGGCTTCTAGGCCCAGGAGCATGACCACTGAATTTTTGCTACTGTCACCATAATGCTGGAGCCTGCCTGCCCATCTAGGGGTTCTGGATATACTCAAACCAAGTGTGATAATTGTCTGGGGCCAATGTTAGATCCAATCCTGATTTGGGAACAGTTTTTCCATGAGCCCACCATTACGACTTGGGTACGGTGAAGCAATAGCATTGCAAAACTGTTTCTGGAACCAAAATTTTGCTACAGTGCTTCCTGCAAGCAGCATTGCCCTGATTAGGTGACACAATGGGACCGTCAAGCCTTATCGGCAGAACTTGGTCTAAAACAGAAACTAGGAGGGGTAGGAAGGGCTGTCCTCAGTGCTTGGCCCTGTTACCAATGTCCCCGTTGCCATGGTCCCCAAGCACTTTTGCTTATTATTTCTTTCAACTGTTCATGGCAACCATCAGCAAGCAGGACCTAGAAGCTCTTTGAGGCAGATCAGGAAGAAAGTGGTTAACAGAAAAGATAAAAGAGGGTCGGGAAGTAATTCAACAAACAAAAAGAGTGGGTGGAAAGAATTTGGAGTATAGAAACATGAGGGCCAGAAAACAGGTTTTTTAAAGGAATCTTCTTGAGATGTGATGGACCGAGGTGGCTGGGTCAGAATTAGCTGAGAAGTGCCCATTATGCAGCTGCCTTGTGTTACAAGTACAGCAACTCTGTGTCCTGGATTTTCCAGAAAAGTCCCAGTTTCAAGTATTTGGTTCTTTGTCAGACCAAGAATCCTGATTTGAGATTCAGAAAATAAGGTCACTGTAGCTTCAGTAGCTCTCTAAGTTATCCAGGAAAGGCTGATTTAGAATTCTCTCTGCCGTTGCTGGTTGGCAGGGAATCCCCACAGGGCCTGCCCCTAGGCCGCAAAGGCCTGAGCAAAGAGACTCTTTATATAGCCAAGAAGCATCAAAGTGCCACTGGACTTCAAGCCCCTCCACATTCCTGTAGCTCTCCAAGGGGGTGTGACCAGAAAGACAGAGGTTTTGACCCCACAGACCTGGGTTTCAATATGCTCTGCATTAACTCCGTCAACTTGGGCAATGCTCTGAGCCTCAATTCCTCATCTGTAAAATGGGAACAACAATACCTATGGCATGGGGTTATTCCGAGCATCAAATGAGATGTTTACTTTTAAAGTTTGTACAGGGGCCGGCCCAGTGGCGCAGCAGTTAGGTGCGCATGTTCCACTTTGGCGGCCCGGGGTTTGTCGGTTCAGATCCCAGGTGCGGACATGGCACCGCTTGGCAAGCCATGCTGTGGCAGGCGTCCCACATAGAAAGTTGAGGAAAATGGGCACGGATGTTAGCTCAGGGCCAGGCTTCCTCAGCAAACAGAGGAGGATTGGCAGCAATTAGCTCAGGGCTATTAGCTCAGGGCTAATCTTCCTCAAAAAAAAAAAAAAAAAAAAAGCTTGTACAAATGTTAGTTGTTAAAATTCATTCCTTCATTCAACAAATAAGTGTCCACTACATGACAGGCATACAGGGGTACAGGGGTGAACAAAATAGACAAGGTGCCTGCTAACATGGAGCTTCCAGCCCAGGGGGTCGGCAGACATCAGCCAAAGAATCACCCACCCAAGGCCCACGCAGAGGAGAGACTGGGTAGAGTTGCTCTCTTTAAAAGCTGAGTCTGGCTGCCGTGAAGAGCCTGAGGGCAGGAGAGGGGGCTGGAGGCCACTTAGGAGGCTTCTGGCAGCAATGGCAGCTTGGACTAGAGTGGTGGCAGTGCCAGTGAGAAATGATCGGATTCTGGATCTATTTTGGAGGTGGAAACAACCAAACGTGTTGATGGACTGATGTTTGGGAACAAGGAAGAGGCAAGGAGGTATCTTAGCTAACTGAATCCCCAGGACTTGGGCCACTGGAACCACGAAGACAGTCCCAAGGCTGCTGAGGGACACCGTGTGGAGGTTGCATTTCTCTTCTCTCTTCTGTAGAGCAGTGCAATTCCATCCTTAAGTCTGAAAATCAGTTTGCTAGACTTGATCTTAAATAAACATTTAGTATTTAAAATGTTGCTTCTGTGTAGATAATAAAGCCAAATGTCTGACATTCGGGCTCTACGATGAATGCAGATTTCCCCTTAAACGTAAATCCTTTGCTTCCAAATTTTGGGTGGGATGTTACTTTTAAAACAACATAGTTTCCATTAACTTAGGATGCTGAGAAAACTCTTCAGTCTAGATTACCTCCTCAGGGACCAGCGTATGTGCTTCAAGTTGGAGTCCTTTCAAACCTTTGGCTCAGTATTTTTTGTTCCAAGAGGCTAGAAGAGGGCCTGAAAGGGGAGGGGGAGACGGGAAGGGCCAAAGACAAGGCTGAGTTTCATAACGATAGTTAACTACACTTTGTAGTTTTCAAAGGAATTTCACACCAATTATTCATGATCATATTTTGCAAATTCAGGACTAGAGCCATGTCCTGACCCCCAGTCCAGTGTTTGTGCTGCCTTACTACACTGCCAGGTCCTTCACTTTTTTTGGGGGGGGGCGGGGTGCGGGGTAGGTCTCTCCATGAAGAACAAAAAAGTTCCAATAGACATTCAAGGCCCTTCTTTAATGAAGCAATTTATTCTATTTGCATTGAGAATGATTGTTAAAAGAAAATTTGGTATGTTCCCACACCACTTGTCCCTACACCCATCAGCAGGGCTTTCATTTCTCAGCCCATGCAGACCACCTTCAAAAGTTATTATCTGCTTGACGATTGGCTGAGGCCTCTTGTCTTTCTTCCTCTCTCAATTATACTTTAAGAACTGAGGTCCCCATCTGCCCTACAGCAAGTACATCTTTTGTTGTACCTGTTTCCCAGAAGCTGGAGAGCTTTTTCCCTTTCTCCAACCTCTATAGTTCTCTTTTCAAAACACTTGACCCTCTTAGTGATTTTTAACTGCACATGTCAAATTAAATTGGTTTCCCAAACTTGGACCTAGCCTCCCCTCCAAAGCCCACTGCTTTTACCCTGCCTCCACCCATCCCTGAACTAGGAAAGGAAAAAAAAAATCACACACACGTTTTCCTAAGTTGTCATTTTTCTTTTTAAGCAGTCTTAACATGAATGTGGCAAAATTGCTAGGGAGAAATGGTACAGTGTATTTCCACTGGAAGGTTTTTCTCTCCACAGTGGGTAGGGCTGACGTGGCCATCTTAGATAATGGTGTCTGGAGTTGAGCATTAACCAGCATGGCGCCTTCCTCTTCCATGGGAAGACGGAGGAAGCAGGAGATGCCAAAGCCTCAGGTTCAACAAAGAGCCAACAGAAGTGGGATGGCTCCCCATTCACAGATCCTCATGGGTTTTGAAGGTGAGAGGAAAGAGAAGGTGAGGAAAGAAAAGGGTAGAAAAGGAGGGATGACAAAGTGGCAGGTGAGACGGGTATTTGCAAGTAGAAATAAAGCTACAAAAAGGATAATAGAAACTGTGATGTTTTATTGAAAAATATTAATACTTTTATACTATTATATAAACTTACAGTATATTATATTCCAATATGGAAAATATAAATATATATAGTAGTTTTATTATTGTAAAAATATCACATTTGTTGTTAAAACTTCAAATAGGGGGCCCACCCAGTGGCGCAGCAGTTAAGTGCACACGTTCCGCTTCTCGGTGGCCCGGGGTTCGCCAGTTCGGATCCCGGGTGCGGATATGGCACCACTTGGCAAACCATGCAGTGGCAGGTGTCCCACATATAAAGTGGAAGAAGATGGGCATGGATGTTAGCTCAGGGCCAGTCTTCCTCGGCAAAAAGAGGAGGATTGGCAGCAGATATTAGCTCAGGGCTAATCTTCCTCAAAAAAAAAAAAACTTCAAATAGTACTGAAGAGTTTGAAGTAAAAAGTACAGGCCAGAGTCCTTACCCTTCTCTCTCAAAGCCCTCCTCCTCTCCCTGCCCAGAGGTCGTTGATGATGACAGTTACTCGTGTCTCCTTGCAGATTGTTCTGGGCACAGGGAAACGTATGTATGCTTTCTGTATGCACAAATGAGATCATACTGTGCATGCTGGCCCACTCCTTGCCCTTTTTTTCTTAAATTTAACGATAACTCTGATGTTTTCCCATCTCTACTCATGGAGAGCTCCTTCATTCTTCTTAATGGCTGCATGGCATCCCATTGTGTGGATGCCCTGCAGTAGGTGAACCCCATCCCCTGCTGATGGACATTTAAGTAACATAAAAAGTCCAGCACAGCACCGTCCAATAGAAATAGAATTGAACCATACCTGCGAGCCACCTATGGAATTTTGAATTTTCTAGCAGTAGCCACATTTCCCCCTGTAGATTTGCAGTGCTGCCTTTGTTATACACCAAATGCCATATATATATATGAGCTTGTTTTGGACTATTTTATTTCATTCACTAACTTGCCAATTTCTACACCAGTATCCCCCATTTCCAGTAGCCATATTAAAAAAGTAAAAATAAAGAGATGAAATTACTTTTTTTTGGCTTAAACAACAAACATTTATTTCTTACATTTCTGGAGGTTAGGAAGTCCAAGATCAAGGCACCAGCAGATTCAGTGTCTGGTGAGAACTTCCAGGTTCATAGATACCCGTCTTCTCGCTGTGTACTCACATGGAAGAAGGGGCGAGAGAGCAAGCTGGGGTCTCTTTTATCAGGGCACTAATCCCATTCATGAGGGCTCCACCCTCATGACCTGATCACCTCCCAAAGACCCAGCTCGTAATACTGTCACATGGGGGGTTAGGATTTCAAGCTGTGAATTTTAGGGGGACACAAACATTTAGTCCATAACACTGCCTCACCCATGCCTCCCTCTGGTATAAATAAAAAAGAGTTATGTGAAGAAAAAGGGTACAGGGACCGTTTCTTCTTTATAGACAATAAAATATTCAATAAAATTAAAAGCTACTTTCTAGAAAGTAAAAAAAAAAAGTGAAGCCAATGAGCATTTCTGGCCCCAAGATCATTGTCCATTCTGGAGAAGGTGATTGTTTTAAACCGTTATTTGTGATCCATAGGTAGGGTGACCACACAAGAGATGAAATTAACTTTAATAATATTTATTTAATCCAATACATCAAAAATATTATTTCAACATGAAATCAATATTAAAAATTACTAATGAGACATTTTACATTCTTTGTTTCATATTGACTCTTTAAAGTCTGGTGTGCATTTTACACTTACAGCACATTTCACTTCAGACTAGCCAATTTAAAGTGCTCAAGAGCCACGCGGCAATGGTGGCTACTGTATTGGACAGTGGAGGTCTAGCAGGCAGAGGTCCCAAATGTCACCTTAGCTGTGTGTCTCTGTGGTGGGCAGGAATGGACTAGAAGGGCAGAAGTTGAGGTCAAAAACCTCAACTTCACCACTCAGGACAACACCTGGGGTCTCTCGGGGTCTTGGTGCGTGGACCCCCATAAACTCACTGCATGCTGGCCTGGTGCAGGGCAGAACAGGCGACCCAAGTACAAAAGCCCTTCCTCTCTGTGGGCTCTAGCTCTGCTGGCCACAGAGATAAGGAAAGGGCCGTGAGTGCTCAGGAGGTGATTATCTGGGGGCCTGTCACAGGTTCCCCTTTTTTTGCCTCCAGAGGTGCCTCTGTTCACAGCTTCTCATTGTACTTCTCATTGTACCCAAGACCCAATGCCTCATTTCCTTTTTTCAAAAGCAGAGTGGTGTGGCAATGGGGCTCTGAGGAAAGCCCTGGCACTGGGGTCAGGGAGGGTGTGCTGGGAGGAACTCACACCGTGGCTTCCTCAACTGTGAGATCTTAACCCGGTGGCCTCAGAGCTGCTGTGGTCCCTGGCAGCAGTGGCGGCACAGCCTAGAGCCTGGAGTGGTGAGCATGGGCACGATTGCATACTGCAAGGGGATTTGCATCGGGGTTTGAGGTTGGGGGTTGGCACCTGGGTGGGTGCTGGCAGTGCAAGAAGAGGCAGGTAGCTGCAGAGCACTGGGGATGGGGAAGCCAGCTTTGGCCTGGCCTGAGCCAGGCTAGGTTTGGGAAGCATTTGGACTCCACAGCAGGCTTGAGGGCTCACCCCCCGAGTTGGCAGGAATCCGAGAAATGTGATTGTCCCCTGCAGGGCACCATGCTGTCCCTGGGCAAAGGCGGTGGCTCCTTGCCCACTGCCTGACTGATTTCCAAACCAGCCCCACCCCAGCCTACCCTTCCCGTGCTGGCCAGCCACAAAAACCAAGCCCATGGCGGTGGGCTGGGCCAAGGGCTCCGAGTGGGCTCAGGTGCAGGAGAAAAGAATTGCTTCTGGTGGCAGCCTGGGAGGGAGCTCTTCTTCACGGGCCCTACCTCCCGGTTTCTCACTGCCTTGCGTAGGGGTGGAGCGCCAGCATTCCTCTTTCATTCCTACTGCTGCCTCCTCCAGCCCTGCGGCCTAGAAATGCTGGTGAGATCTGACTCCTGAAGCACCAGGCAAAACCCAGCTGCTTTCTGCCTGGTGGCATAAGCTGGAGCCTCCCAACAGGTAGAGCCTGGGCCAGAGGAAAAGGAGTAGAAAGACAGAACAGCTTCATATAAAATCCCACATGCACACGGCAGCCCCACTGCTCCAGCCCCCTCCCCCAGCTGGCCAAAGGGTGGAAGCCCTGCTGATGAGACTCTTCCCTGAATGTTGTAGCTCAGCACCTAGTGCAGAGCCTGGCAATACGTGGGAGCTATCCAGTAGAGTTCTCACTGATGGTTGGGTGAGTAGATGGATGGATGCGTGGATGGGCGGATGGATGGATTAACATGCTCTGGATATTGTCTTTGTTGTACCACTTGCCCCCAAAGCCCTAGAATTAAAATTTGTCACATTATCGCTTTAGTGCCTTAAATACTCCAGGCACCTAGGCTCCCACTAATCTCCACTGACTAAGAAAAGGTTATGAGTACAACCAGCCCAGGGATCCCCGCGGATGGGCCGGGAGAATGGTCTCACAGCCTTGTCTCTCCTCACGTTATTGCTTTTAGGGTCTTCTGGGATGAAAAATCCTGCCTTGAGAATCAAGAACATAGGGGTTGTGTTCAAGTTTCAACCCTGCTGTTTCCTGTCCATGTAACCTCAGTCAAAAGTCATTTCACCTCTCCAAGATTTCGTACTCTGCTCTGTAAAATAGAGCTGAAAATAGCTATCTGGGATTGTAGTAAGGAGTAAATGAGAAAATCTATTGGGTTGAACCCTATGAAATTGCCCCCAAACAGTTGAAAACAAGCAATTTTGAATGGTTCAACCTAATATATAAAGTGCTTTATATGAAGCACTATAATGAGTAGCCCTAGAAAATATTCATTATTCTTAAGAGAGAGAATTTGAAAGTCAGAATATTATTTTTGCAATAAGTGCCTAATCCCTTTCATCAGAATACAGGTCAAACTAACAGAAGCAGCCAGTCCTCTGCCAATCACAGCTGCAGGCATTTCCTGGAGCAGTTTGGCCTGGGAAATGGGGACCAGGTATTTTTAGGAGACTAGACTGGTTCATGGAGAGCAGAGGAGGTGAGAAGCAGGATGACTCGTGGCAGCTCCTACCTGGAGATA
Source organism: Equus przewalskii (assembly GCF_037783145.1). Classification (NCBI taxonomy): domain Eukaryota; kingdom Metazoa; phylum Chordata; class Mammalia; order Perissodactyla; family Equidae; genus Equus; species Equus przewalskii. Next base: position 55,580,247 of record NC_091863.1, read on the forward strand.
CTTTACCCACGAGAGCACCGTAGGAGTTGGCACCTTCTCATGACCTGGGTGGGAGTGCTCACTTCCTAGCTCAAGTTGCAAGTCAGAAATGGCCTAGGACAGGCCTTCCTTCCCAGGGCAGAGCCACCAGGGTCCAGGCCACCAGGCACTTGGAGGAAACTGAAAGCAAGTACCTGCCAGCTTTTCTCTCCCTAGTGGCAGCTGTCAAGTCCAACTCCTCTTGACCCAGCAAAAACCTAGGCCTGACAAAGCTCTAATTTGGAGCCAATAGCCATGGTGGCCCCAGTGGAGGGACACTTTTCAACATCCTATGTATGTGCTACTCAATCCCAACCGTAGCTGTAAAGGTCACTGGGATTTCAGGCCAGAGGGGGATAGGAAGAGTCAAGAGAAATGCCTATTGACTGGCCATGCCTCAGACGCTGGCACTCCAGGTCAACAAGGACCTCTGGGGCACTAAGTAGACATTTATGGAGTGCCTACTCAGTGTTTCCCACCATGGGCACAATTGTCATTTTGGGTAGGATAATTCTTCATTGCACAGGACTGTTGCACACATTGCAGGACATTTAGCATCTGGCAGCCAGGTAAGGGTAGGGTGCACCCTGTAAGCCTGAGAAAAGATGAGTCCCAGCCGCCAAGGCTCAGGAGAAGGGCCCAGGCAGAGTGGTGGCCTCTCCACAGCTGCAAATGGCATCTTGAGGTGACATCTTCAACTAGATGTCCCAGAACTTTGTGTTGGCCATGAGCTACCCCATGAGCCTAGTGCCTAGGTAATCTTGGCTGGGCCAGCAGAGACTTGTAAGGTCACTCAGACAGGGCCTGGGATCTCAGGGGAGAAAAGCCAGGGCAGACATCCCCCAGGAGCTGCCAAAATGGGGTTTCTGCCCCTTGGCATTCCCCGAGCCCTGGCCAGCCTTCCCCAGAGAGTCCACATGGAGAGTGGGGCTGACTCAGCCCAGTGCCTGAGTGCCAGTTTCCCAGCATCAACCAGGATGGCAGTGGGATGCATGAAATTTGTTCAGAGAAGGGCAAATCTCCAACTTGAACGACAGTATAGACTTCCCATAGCAGAGAGCTGCTTGACCAGGAGTCCGTGTCCTTGGATGGGAAAAAAATGACAACTTTATCTTCACTAACCTCCAATTGAAATTTCACCTTTCCTTCCATTACGAGGGCAGGCAGCACACCGCAGTAGTATTAGCAATACCTGTGACTTTGTCTCCAATAGGAACCACAGCGGTTTGTATATCTCATTTCTGTAGCTGCAGATATCTTGAAACATCGTTACGCTCATGACTATTTCAAAAATATAGTAGTTCCTGGTCCTGCCAGTAGATCATGTTATTTACAATGAAACAAGTATTACTATATCACAAATTTTAAAACATACATATTAATAACTGTCTTTAAATATAATTGTCTTTCTTTGCAATCCTATCTTATTTTATGCTTATAAAAACATTCCAAGAGGGGGTCCATAGGTGTCGTCAGACTCCCAAAGGAGTCGACGCTGTAAATATGTTAAGAACTCCTGGATGAGAGAGTTGGCAGGTGATCAGGCTGATGAGGTCACAGGGAAGGCCTGGAATGCAAGGAGAGACGGTGCTCTGCACACTTGTGCTCTGTAGGCACCGAGGGGATGCCAAAGGTTTCTCAGCAGGAGGCTGCCCAAGATGATGCTGAGGTTTCCAGCCTGGGGGTCCAGAGATGGTGGTAGCATTGATAGAAATAGAGAAGTCAGGAGGAGAGGCTGATTAGCGTTGTGGGAGAGAGTTCTGTTTTACAAATATTAAATTTGAGCCTAAAGAAAAATGGACGTCCAGGTGAAGTTGTCCACCTGGTTCTGGGAAATGCAAGTGGGCAGACTGGGAGAGTGGCCATGGCAACAGGAAAGATTTTGGGGGTCATCCTTCGAGATGGTCATAGAAGCATTTGGAATAATTGCAGTCATCAAGGGAGAAAGGGCAGTGAGAGAAAAGAGGCCAAGGCAAGGGCCTGTCATAGGCTGGCTTCTCCAGGAGACAGATTCTGAAAGAGAGATTTGCATGCAGGTTTGTTGGGCACGGCCTTCTAGAACAGCATCTGTGAGAGATTAAGGGAAGCAGGATTGATTGAAGGCAGGAGTTGTACTGCAGTGTAGTCACTCAGGGACCTCAGCCGGTCCCACAGGGAACTCTGAGCTGGGATGGTCCCTCACATGGTCCCAACTGAGGCCGGGCAGCTGGGCCTTTCTCACCGCACCACCCTGGTACCCCATCTATTGACTAGTCTCTGGATGCAGGCTGCCCCCAGGGAAGGGGCATTACCTCAGAGAGGGACTCAACTGTGAGCCATCAGCCAACATCCCTGGCAGCTGGAGGAATGAGTGCCTTTGTCCTGAATGGGGAGTCGGGAAGCTCAAGGTCTGCTGTCCTAGCCCTGGAGAAAATGCAACTGGCTACCCGCCCTGCAGACCTCTGAGCAGGTCCCACCCTGCAGCCCATGCCACTTAATAGAAGTCCCGGCGACAGGGGGACAGGGCCTAAAAGGAATTTGAGTCCTTGATGCCTGCAACTCAGGGCCCTCAGTGTCCCCTGCAACCTCTCCCATTTGCAGCTAAGCTGGGTGGGATGGGATGAGGGGAGGTTGGAGAGAGCCGAGCCATTGCCATTCCTGCAGCTTGTTTTTAAGAGGTTACCAAACTAAGCACACCAACCAGTCAGGCTCTGTGGCCTCCACGTCCCTCCCGTCCTTCTGGGGCAACCCACACCTCAAAGAGGGATGTCACTACAATCAAGGTTAGAGCCCTGCTCACAAGGCCTGCGGGCTGCCCAGGAAACCATACTGTCGGAGGTGCCAAGTAAAAGGAGGCTGGGCTTCATTTTGAAAGAGAGACGTGTGAAAACTTGAACTTTTGATTTTGACTTCCATATCCTTACACCAAAAAAGCGAACCAAATAGCAATCGAACTGATCAGGAGGCATGAACTCTCCGCAAATTTTGAAATTTAGAGCAGCTGTGGGAAACTTGAATCCAGAAAAATTCATTCATTCATTCATTCATTCATTCCACACAAAAAATAACAGGTTCTGAGTTTGCAAAATGATAGGCTGAAAGACCAAGTGTGGCCTGAAGGCCAGTTTTGTTGTTGTTGTTCTAGACAATTTTTAAAAATAATTTGTTCGTTGCCAATTCGCTTTTTAAAAATTCATAAGATCTGACCACAAATGTATGCATCAGCTAAAACTGAGAAATGCTTCCCCCTTGTGGGTGGGCATGGAGCTCCCCAGTTCCCCTCAGGCCGCATTCAGCCTTTCTCCTTAGTCTGGGCCCTGTCATGTCAGCACTTGCGTTCATGAGTGCTAGACTCAGCCAAGCTGGCTGCTGGGCTATGATGGTGGATAGGGTTATGGCTCGGCTCACGAGGCCGTCTCCTCTGCCCTCCTCTGCTCACCACCTAGTGTTGAACCCACGAACCAAGACATTGCAGACTCATGTGCACCGACAGACAGACAAGACAGGGTCCTGTGGTGCCTTGGGGGAAGGAGTCACAAGTGTGGTCAAGAGAAGTTGGGAAAACTTTACAGAAATTCTAGGAGGATGGGGAGACTTCTACTGGGTGAAAAAGAGGGCGGGGGGGGGGAGAAAGAGGCATGTCGGCACAAAGGAATAGTAAGTGCTGGAGAATGGTGCTTCTAAAGGAAGTGGCATGTGTGAAGGGGAGATGGGTGGAGGCCAGATTGGGGCGGCCTTGTCAGCCAGGCTGATGAATTGACATTTAATCCCCGAGGTTTTGAGGCAGCGGCGTGAGCTGTCTGCCTTGTGTGACTAGATGACTCTGGGGGCCCTGTAGATGGCAAGATCTGAGGCAGGAAGGGCAAGTAGGAAGTGCTTGCAGTTGTTTAGGTGAGAAGAAATGGGGCTTTGATTTGGGGAGGAAGGAACGAATTTGAGAAGGGTGTAGGAAGTCAGACTGACAGGTCCTGGTGATTCTTCAAAGTAGGAGAGAACAGCTGGACACCGTGGCACACTGGTGAGCTCTGTGACCCCAGCCACAGCAGTAGCTACCCTTTGTTCAGGGTTCTGGGACATTTGCAACACTTGCCGTCCATTAACGCACTTCAATCTCAAAGTCAACAACAGCCAACCTACTCTGTCCACAAGGCAACCAGCTCCTGGGAGCTCACTAGCTCCCCTGCTGATACCCTGGCATGGCGCACCCATCCTGACCGCAGCCATAGGACAGCAAGGCTTCAGGCGGTACTCACTATGTGCCGGGCAAAGGGCTTTTCCCATGCAGTACTCACGGGACCGTCAAACTGCCCTGGGAAGTAGCTACTGCTCTTACACCTTTTTACAGATCAGGACATTGAGGCTCGTCAAGGTGACATGACTCTTCCAGTGTCACACAGCTAGTAAGTGACAGAGCAAGGATTTGACCCCATGTGGTCTGCTTCAGAGCCTCCATTCTGCTGCCCATGTGGGCCGGGAGAGTGGTCGCCAAGCACACAGACCTTGTGCAGAGCAGCACGAGCTGACTGCGCCAGCCTTGCAGCACAGGCGACCCCACACTACGCCAGGGAGCATCCAGACTGCTGAGCCTCCCAGCCCTTGGCTGGGCTTTCAGGTTCTGGGAACTTGGGGAGATGCAGGCATAGTGGGGAAGGGGTGAACACTGGGCCCAGGTGGCCAGCACTGCAGGCAATGAAGGAGAGCAGTCAGGTCTCCAATAGTTTTCTGTTGCGCCGGAAACCAAACCCAAATTTCTGACCGTGGCCTGTAAGACCCGGAAGTAATCTGGCTCCCTTCACCTCTCTGAAATCTTTTCTTACCATGCTCCCCATCTTTCACTACCTTCCAGGTCCACTGGCTCCTTTCGGTCATTCTTTCCCACCCCAGGGCCTTTGCATTTTCCCTTTGCATAGCTGATTCCTTCTCCTCATCAGGTCTCCTCTACTTCAGTGCAAAGTCCTTGAGGGCAGGGACTGTGCCTGTCCTGGCCACCACTGTATGCCCCATGCCTATGTACCCAGTACACAGAAAAGACCCAGTGAATATTTGTTGAATGAATGAACTAATTTACTAATTTTTTTGGCACCTACTGTGTGTCAGGTACTTTGCAAATACTAATTCATTTAATCTTCAAAACATCCCTATATTAGGTATGATTATTATCCCCATTTTGTCGATGAGGAACGTGAGGCACAGTGAGGTGAAGTGACTTGCCCAAGGTCACAGGACTTAGGAAGAGACAGAACAGGGATTTGACTCTTGACTCATGCTGGCTCCCCTACAACCCGTTGCTCCAAAGTGTGCGTTCAAAGACAATCTTAGTCGAGAAGGTCCAGGCCTCTGTCCTCCCACGTACCGTTTCAGATGGCTAACTTAGGCTTCCCCAGGAAGGAACTGAAGCAATTCGGGTGGCCTCTCAGCTGGGGTTGTTAACTACCATACTTGTCCCATTTTTTCATTCTTGTTTATTCAAAACCCCACAGATTTAGAGAGGTACCTCAGAAAGCAAAGCAGAGCTCCCACTCAGTCAGAGAGTCATCCCGCCCGGTGGGAGATGCAGCTGAAACCCACAGGCCTGAGCATCCCCTGGAGGATGCCGGGAACAGAGAGGTGAAATGCCTCCCTCTGGCCCCAGTGTATTTTCTCCACAAACTTCTTGCTGCTCAGAGTGTGGTGTGAGGACCGGCAGCAACAGCAGCACCTGGAAGCTGGTTAGGAATACAGAACCTCTGCCCACACCCCGTCCCCCACCTACTGATTCGAACCTGCATTTTAACAAGACCCTCAGGAGATTCGTGGGCACAAAAAGTTTGAAAAGCACTGGCCTAGAGGGCAACCTGAGAGTGACCTGGCTCATGACCAGACTGGATCTCCCTGAGGACAGGGCTGTGCCTTGTTGCCCCTGCACAGGGCTGGGCTCCTAGTGGGTCCTCAGTAATGTTTGTTGAATGAGTAAATTTGTGAAAGAATCGAGTCACACACAGCCGGCTTAGGCACAGGTAGAGTCATTTGCTAGGCATATTGTGCAGCCCTGCCCCCTCCTGTCACCCGCTCCTGCAAGCTACCCAATACGGAGGCCCAGCCCTGGGACGCCCCCCTGGCCCGTGGTCCCGTGAGGGAGGCCCCACAACAGGGAGTTGACCTTTAGACTTTGGACAAAACACTGAATGTCCTCCCACCCCAAAAACCTCGAGGAGGAACTTCTGAGGTTCCCACGCTCTGCTTATTGCTCTCTTCACTGAGGGTATGGTCTCCTCAGCACACGAGGCCACCGCAGTCCCCATGCCACTTCTCAATGGCCCCCTGGAAACCCGAGTCCCTTCCAAGGTGCAGAAGGTGCTGCCAGGTGCTGGCTACCAAGCCCTCGTTGAGTGCGGAACCAAAATAAACCCCTGTTGATATGGAAGCGGGTCGAATTATTTTAAGGAAAAAAATTGCTCCTTCATTAAGTCACGTTGTTATGGCAACTGGGATTAGGAAAGTAACTTGGCCGAGGAGGTTATGTGCGATGTTTTGGGACTGAGAGTTTTCAGAAGAGTGGAAAACAATTTGTGAGCTCATCTCCCCGACCCCTGGCTCTGCCCGGAGAAGGAGGATGAGGGTCAGCTGAGGATCAGCCCGTCCCACCTGGGTGGGCTTGTGCAGGCTGGCTGGGGGCCGCTCTCAGGGGACCTGCCTGTGGTGCTGCAGGCTGAGGTCATAAAGGATATGTGGGAAAGGAAGCTAACCAGGAAGAGGACATCCTGACAGGAGGTCCCGTGCTGTCTGTGTATGGAAGTGGGCCGTCCATTCATCTGCAAGAGGAGTGCCCCAGCTTCCCAGAATTAGGGGAAGGCGGGAGAGTTGAAGAAAAATAACAATAGTCACTCTTGACTGGGTCTTTACTGTGTGCCAGACACTGAGCCAAGTCCTTGACACATTCACACTCAATCCTCTCCACAACCCTGTCAGGCATTATCATTATCTCAATTTTGCAAATAGGGAGCCTGAGTCTTAGGTCAGTGGAGTGACTTGTCCAAGGTCACATGGTAAGTGCAGAGCTAGGATTGCAGTTGTAGGCTCCACTTGTGGCCTCTGCTGCAAAGTCAAGAGACCATTAAGCTGAAACGCAAAGCCAGGCTATTATCTTATGCCATCATTCATTCTACATTCATTCATTCAGTTAAAAATCCTTTATTGAGCACCTACTCTGTGCTGGGCCCTGAGGAAAGCATAGACATATTACACTTGCTTTTTGCCTTCAAGGAGTCCAAGGAGGAGTGGGGGAGAAACTTGCAGCAAGGTAGATTCCAACGCAGGCCGACCCAGGCAAGCTTCGGGGCAGCGGGGGAGCCGAGAGCCGCAGACAGAACACACGGCAGACCCGCACTCCTCAGAAGGGCCCTGCTCTCCCTTCCTGATTCCTTCTCCCTTTCAGATATTCCAAAGGGTTCCTCAGACTCAGGACACCCTGGCCTCCGGAGTAGGAGGCAGACAGGTTGCGGAGCTCAAGACAACAGAGGAAGGGGGCGGGAGCACCTGACCTTCCAAGGACCAGGAAGGGAGGGCAGTCAGAGGGGCCAGCCTCGTGGAGTTTTCTGCTTCTGACCCTGCAAACCTGGGAAATGCACTGAGAACCCTGGCAGTTACAGAGTTTGGGAGGCTGCTGTGAGGTGTCTTGGGCCCACTTGAAAAAGCAGGCTCCATCCCACTAAGCTGAGCCATTGTGCGCCAACTTCTAGGCTTTTCTTAATACATAGCAAGACTGTTGCTTCTTTTGAAATGGCCAGTTAGTATTAAATGACTAGCGCTGAAGCCCTTTGCCCTCTTTTCTTTCTCGCCTCGAATAGGCTACTGTTGTGAGATTATCACCACCCTGTTGTGTGCTTGGTGTTATGCAGCTGTCAGCATGGGCTGAGGCCCGGTTGAATAACAAGGGCCTAAGAAAGAGCCCCTCACCCACCCCAGCACAAAGCCTTCGGAGCCTGCCTGGAGGATCACCAACCCCAGAGCCAGGGGGTGCACTCTTACCCAAGCACGCCCAGTCAGTGCTCACTACGGAGCACAAAGGGGGTCCAGACCATCTGCACTCAGGAGACCCAGTGAGGACCCCCCCACACACACACACCCCAAGACTTGTGCAGTTTTGAGTAGGAGAGTAAAATTTGCTGTCAATTGGGCATCTCCACTCTCATTTAATCCTCGCTGTAAGGCAGATAGTATTTTTCCCATTTTATAGACGATAAAACGGAGACACTCAGAGGTGTAGTGACATGCCCACGTCACACAGCTGGAAAGTCACAGAGCTGGGATTAGGAACCACAGACGTTCTCATCCCTCACTGCTTACTGGGCCAGAAGAACCACCCGGAAAACTGCCTTATTACCGTCTACTGCCTCAGCAGCCCCAAGCACTTTTTATACCAGCCCAGTGTTACCAAACCCATTGCCCACCGGAATCACTGGGGATATGTGATTACGAAATCCTATGTTTCTGTGGGCTGGGTGGGGAGTTAGCTGTTGGGGAGCCCTGAATGTAAGTGAAGGGCTGTTGTTGACTAGCTGTGTGGCCGGGGCAATTTACAGAGCCTTTCGGTCTCATTTTTCAAATGAAAGTTCGTTGTAGGAATTAAAGATAACGTATGTACAGGGCTTACCTAATGCCTGGCATAGCATAGAGACTCAATAGAGGGTGTTTTTTTTTTTTTTAAAGAATCATCTGGAGAGGTTTTTAAAGCAGCCCATGTTGGAGTCCCCCTCCAGAACAAGTAAATCAAAATCCCCAAGGGCGGAGCCCAGGTAGTGGGATTTCTAAGTCCCCTGGATGGTTCTAGGGTGCAGGCAGGGCTGAGAAGCCCTGTCCACCCTCAGGCACATGCCCATCCTTTGAGAGGAGGGGTAGACATGCTGGTGGAGGAAGTGGCATTGTGTACTCAGGCGTACAGCGGTCATTCCCTGGGCACTTCCCCGATCGGGCTGTGTGGTTCCAGGAGCGATGCCCATGGCCCCTTCCCTCAAGGAGCTCCCCACCAGTGGAAAGGACAGACGTCACTAGGCAACCATAGCCCACTGCGGCCGGGGCTGCAGCCGGCTAGCAGGTCAGGTAGCAGCTGACAACAGAGGGCAAACTCCAATGAAAGCTACGTTAAAGAATTGCAGTAGCTGCAGCAGCAGTTCCGAGGTAACATTTTAGCGGTGGGCAGGGGCTGTACTGACCCTCCGCACACTCACATTCAGTACCCCTGCAAATTGGGAGGAGATATTTGCAAAGACAGTTGGCTGAAGTGAGATTCACTCATTTATTCATGCAACATGCATTTATTGAGCACCTACTATGTGCTGGGCACTGTGGATATGCTGGCAACCAAGACAGAGAAAGTCCCTGGCCTCAGGGAGTTTACCATCCAGTGTAGGGCAAACAGACAGTAAATAATGAAATCAATAAACCAAATAAGTGTCAAATGATGGTAAGCGCTACAAAGAAAAGCATACAGAGGGATGTGGTCGAATGACTAGGATCTGGGCACTATAGGATTGCAGGATCAGAGAAGGTCTACCTGAGGAGGCGATATTTGAGCAGAGACCCAAATGAAAGAAGGAAACAAACCATGTGACTATCTGGTGGAAGAGTGTTCCAGGCAGAGGGAACAGCCAGTGCAAAGGTCTTGAAGTGGGAATGGTCTTGGGCATGTTTGAGAAGCAGCAAGAAGGCCACAGTGACCAGAGAAGAGCAAGCAAGGAGAGTGACAGGTGATGAGGCCAGAGAGTGGGCAGAGGCCAGATCATGGTGAGGGCTTTGCATTTTAGTCTAGTGTGATGAGAAGCAATGGGCAGATATGCTGGAGAGCAACAGGATATGATTTCCTTTTTTCTTTAGTAACGGCTTTATTGAGATATAATTTACATGCCATTCAATTAACCCATTTAAAGCGTACAATTCAGTGGTTCTTGGTATATTCTCAGATATGTGCAACCATCACCACTATCTAATTCCAGAACGTTTGCATTATCCCAAAAGGGAAGCCCTTTACCCACTAGCCATCACTTTCCACTTCCGCCAACCCCCAGCCCCAGCCACTGGTAACCACTAAGCTACTTTCTGTCTCTATGGATTTGCCTCTTCTGAACACATCTTATGAATGGAATCATACAATGTATGACCTTTTGTGACTGGCTTGTTTCACTTAGCATAATGTTTTCAAGCTTCATCTATGTTATAGCATGTATCAGAGCTTCCTTCCTTTTTATTGCCAAATAGCATTCCATTGTATGGCTACACCACATTTTGTTTATCTGTTCATCCATTGATGGACATTTGGGTTGCTTCCACCTTCTAGCTATTATGCATAATATTGCTATAAGCATTCATGTACAAGTTTTTATGTGGACATATGTTTTTAATTTTCTTAGGTAGAAAACTATGAGTGGAATTGCTGGGTTATGTGGTAACTCTATGTCTTATCGTTTGAGGAACTGCCACCTGTTTTCCATAGCGGCTGCACGATTCTATGTTCCGTCCAGCCGTGTATGTGGGTTCCAATTCCTCCACGTCCTCGCCAACTCTTTTTATGATCTGATTCTAGTCATCCACACGAGTGTGAAGTAGGATCTCCTTGTGGTTTTGGTTTGCATTTCCCTGATAACTAAAGATGTCAAGCATCTTTTCATGTGCTTATTGGCCATTTGAATGTGTTCTTTGGAGAAATGTCTATTCAGTTCCTTAGCACATTTTTCAATTGAGTTATTTTGTCTTTTTATTACTGAGTTGTAAGAGGTCTTTATCTATCCTAGTTACAAGTTCCTTATCAGGTATATGATTGGCAAATATTTTCTCCAGTTCTGTAGACTGCCTTTTCACTTTCTTGGTGATGTCCTTTGAGCACAAAGGTTTTTAATTTTAATGAAGACCAATTTATCTATTTCTTTCTTTTGTTGCTTGTGCTTTCGGTGTCATATCTAAGAAGCCATCGCCTCATCCCTGACTTCTGAGGATGAGTCCTCTGGCCATTGTGCTGGGAGGCAGGGCTGCAGGGTACTGAGCGGAGGAAGGATGACAGTGGCAGTGAAGGGGGCTCTGGGCAAAGCCCACTGAGTCCACTGAGCACCAAATGCGGAACCTCGGCCTCCTGATTGAGGGCTGGGCTCTGAACCCTACAGAGTGGCCCGGGCCCAGGCACAAACACTGACATACTGTTCTCATTTTCTTTTCTGCAAATCCCATTTCTTACTCCTCTCCTGGTTTGAACCCAGCTGGGCAACTCAGACATCCGGAAAGACAGGCTCAGGGCCAGGTCAGGAGGTGATCTGGATGGCCTCAGCTGGCTGCAGAGGAGCCCCTGTCACACTAACTCAGTGTAGGACCTGAGAAGAAGCCCTTTCTCTTTCTGGGCCTCAGTTTCCACATCTCTATTATGTGAAGGGGCTGGACTGGGGTCTCTGGCTGCCCACAGGCTTCTGGGTCTTCACTTCCCCATTCTCACGGGGTGGCTGAACATGGCTGGCAGAAAATTTTATTATGGGAGTGAGAGGTTTTAAGCAAACCACAAAACAACATTTAAAGTATGAGCCCATATTTGTTTGGCACATGAAAATTTCCGGAAAGATATACCCAAGGTATCAACAGGGTTGTCTCTGGTGTGTAAGATTATGTGTTATTTTCCTCCTTGAGTTTGTATGTTCTGATTTTTCACTGTGATAAACATGTTTTGCTTTTGTAATAAGGAAAAAAAAAGAAAAGCATAGGAAAAAGAAACTAAAGTTGGCAATTTGTTTTAAAGAGAGAAATTGCCAAGAAGCCATTAGCAGGACGAGGGAGTGGGAAAGGTGGCAGCCGCCACATCTCCTCTGGAGCTGATGGGACTGTGCATCGACGCACCTTTCAAACTGCAAAGTGCCCTGTCTGCCAAGGGAGGTTGGGTGTCGCAGAAGGTGGACTCTGACATGGAGATTGGTGGTGGTGTTAGTGCTGTCGAGTCGATTCCGACTCCTAGCAACCCTCTGCAGCAGAGCGGAACCCTGCCTGGTCTTTTGGTACCATCCTCTCACCTTCCGGCGCTATATCACACAGTGCTCTGTTGCTATTCTGAGGGTTTTCATGGCCAATTTTTTTGGAAGTGGGTGGTCAGGTCCTTCTCCCTAGTCTGTCTGTGCTGGAAGCTCCACTGAAACCTGTCCAGCATGGGTGACCCAGCTGGTATTTGAAATACCAGCAGCATAGCTCTCAGCATCACAGCCACACGCAGCCACCACGGGATGCAGATTAGTGTGCAAGAAGTTGATTAGGGAGGCTCTTGGGATCAACAGCTGCGGAAGGTGGGTAAGGAAGCAGGATTGTGCAGAGAGGATAAACTGCACTGCAGCCCTGATGAAGGCCTCAGGCAATCGAAGCAGGAGGCTCTGGCACTGAGAGGGCCCGTTGTAGTTGTCTTGAGTTGGGATGAAGGAGCCACCCCATGAAGGAGGTGTGACATCAGACAAGGCAATTCCCAAGAGGGCTGACAGCAAAGTGCTGCCTTATGGCAACCCTGCTAACACTTAAGAGAGTAAGTTGTTTGTCCCTGAGGTGGGATCTGGGCGGCACATCACGGCGTCCACTATAAGCGGACTCTCTTGCGGAGGTGACCTCCATGAAGGGCAAGGCTGTAGGCAGATATTAGGAGGATTTTCGAAGAGGAAAAGCATTTTTGAACTCAGAAGCCTGGCCTCCTCCGCCATTCTGAGCTCTGATCTTCATCCCTGATTTGTCTCCTCGGGCAGTGACCTTTGAGGGCCATAGATGGGCCAGCCTCTAGTTTAGGTGCCTCCTAGGATCCAAAACACTGCTCCAGGCTTTGTCTCTTAGGACCCTACCCCTGATGTGTAATGCAGACAGAGTGGAAGTCTTATCGGCCCAGTTTTATCAGTGAGGAAACTGGGCTCAGAGAGGAGACACAGCTAGCTGGTGGTGAGGCAGAGTTTCAGAGCCAGCTCTGTCCAACTCCAGGTCCCACCTTCTTTCCCTGGTGACACAGCTGCCCAAACTTTCAAGTGATTTGTTTCCTGGTCAAATAGACAAATCTGTTCCTCCTCATGAATGCTGACCCAGTGTGTTTCCCACGCCCACCCGTCAGTTTCCAGAGCCAGTCTCCATCCTGCAAATCACAAAGTGAAATTTGACTTAGTTGATGCAACACAAGATGGCCCTTACTCTCCTGGAGAGCTGCTCTCTTTGGAGGGGAGCAGAGCTTTCTTGCACCAAGGACAAGCCTGAGCCTCCCCAGTTTGGGGGGACATGGGAGGCTGTAGGCAGTCTGGCTGAGTTAATCTTGAGTTAATCTTATTAACCTGTGAGATCAATTGGCTGCAGGCACCAGGCAAGTGACAGCACAGGCATTAATTCAGCAGTGGCTGGGGCAGCCTGACAGCTAGGCACTGATTTATCAGTCCTTTTATGGATGGGATTGCATTTAGCTAATTGAGTCTGAGACTGACATGAATAAGCCCTCTCTTCAGGCAGCCTCATTGTGGTGTGGTGCTCCTCGGTGGATGTCCTGCCAGTGAGGAGGGAAGGGTGAGGGAAGAAGAGGAGGCAGAGGACAAATGATGCCCCCTTCCTCAACACTGTAAGGACTGGCTTAGGGGTCCAGGGATCTCTAACTTGTGTGCTGCTGTCGGGAGGCAGTGCAGCGTAGGACAGTGGTTTCCGCATGTGAGCCTTGCACCAGCAGCATCATCCCTTGGGAACTTGTGAGACATGCAGAATCTTGGCCTCTACCCCAGACCTACTCAATGAGAAACTCTAGGAGCAGGGCCCAGAAATCTGTGTATTAACAGGCCTTTCAGGGAATTCCGATGCTCACTCAAGTTTGAGACCCACTGGAGCAATTATGAGCAGCAACTCTGGTACCAGGCAGCCTGGGTTTACTAGCTATATGACTTTGGACAAGCCATCTAACCTCTCAATGTCTCAGTTTCTTCATCTGTGAAATGGGGGAAATAACAGTACCTGCCTCACAGGGTCATTGTGAAGATTAAATTTACAAAGTGCCTAGAGCCGTGTCTGGGACATGGTAAGGGCTATGTATACAAATGTTAACAACTGTTATTGTTGGAAATGATGGAGCCTAGGATTTCTGTCTGCTCCCTCAGAGTGACAGTAATTCTAAGTAAAAAAACTGGATCATAAAATTCCTATGATTTGATCACTAAAAAATATGATACAAAATTGTATCTTTGCTGTGATTATACTTTGTAAAAATATGGACGCATATGGACAAGATACAATTATGGGTGATTTCTTTCTCGAATTGCAAACTTTTGAAATGTGGTTAAATATATCTTTGAAATGAAAATATGAAATAAATTCAATTAGACAAGAGAAATGTATTGGATCTAGAAAGCCAATGGGCAGAGCTGAAGTAAAGACTGCTCTAGAGGACTCAAGATATAGATCCCCAACTCCACTCAGGGACAGGAGGGCAGTTCTGGGCTCATCAGGTCACATCGGAGCAAAGCAGAGATCTCTCAGGGATAGAAGGGAAGAGACGTGAGCCAGAGTCTGGTCCAACTGAGGGACCTCAGTAACTGTACTGAGGATGGCCAGCCCCGGTGAGGACAACTGGGAGCGGGGCATGAGGGCTGGGCGGTGGACTCATCCTCAGGAAAGGAGAAAGATTCCGGCTGAGAATCAGCATGGTCGTGGAAGCTGTGAGACCCCACTGATTGCTGTGGAAAAGTCTGAACATTTGGTGAGAGCTTCAATAGATCTCCATCTGTAAAGGCCTAAGTACAGCTGGCCAGCAGGATCTCTATCTCCATCTTGCCACTTACAGACCTCTAGGTACCAGAGTCCTCCTGATTGGGCTGTAAAAGCCTGGCGGAGGGCCAGGATAGCAGACTTCAAAATCAAGATCCAGGTCAGATTATTAGGGTGGGTGTGTGGTAAGCTTGAAACTCCAACCATGTGTGCTACTCTCAGCCCCACTTTCCTCTTTTAAACTCTGGTACTACCTAGAACAAAGACACTTCCAGTAAGAGTTTACTAAGTTCTGAGTATGGTTCTTGTCTCTACAGAGTATTTTTTTGCACCCAGTAACCAGTTTACTTTGAAATGGCAGCGTACCTGTTGGTACATGGTCACTATGGAATCTTCTAAGACGTGCTGAAGTTTGTACAGTTTATCACATAGCTATCCTGGTCTCATTTTCTGGCCTTTGTTTGGATGCTTAAGTATATTGTGCTTTGTTTCTGATTTACTAAGTTTCTTTTTTTTTGATAACAGCTTTATTGAGACATGACGCATGCATATATCATACAATTCACTCACATAAAGTGTACAATTCCATGGGTTTTAGTATATTTAAAGAGTTGTACAGATAAAAATTAGACTATTGGTGGTGAGCACAATGCAGTCTTTACAGAAACTGATAAACAATAATGTACACCTAAAATTACACAATGTTATAAACCATTATGACCTCAATAAAATAATTGGGAGAAAAAAGAGTTGTGCAGCCATCACCACAATTTTAGAATGTTTTAACACCCCAGAAAGAAGCCCTATACCCCATTTCCCCCTAACTCCCTCCCCATCCCTGAGCAACCACTAGTCTACTTTCCGTCTCTATGGATTTGCCGCTTCTGGACATGTCATATAAGTGGAATCACTCACTATATGGCCTTGTATGACTGCCTTCTTCCGTGTGGCATAATGTTTTCAAGGTTCGTCCATGTCGTATCAGTACTTCATTTCTCTTTATGGCTGATAACATTCTGTGGTATGGCTATACCACATTTTATTTATTTATCCATTCACCAGCTGAGCACATTTGGGTCTCTTCCACTTTTTGGCTATTGTAAATAATGCAGCTATGAACATTCATGTACAAGTTTTTGCGTGGACGTGTGTTTTCATTTCTCTTGGGTGTATGCCTAGGAGTAGAAGTGCTAGGTTTTGTGATAACTGCATATTTAACATTTTGGGGAACTGACCGTTTTCCAAAGTGGCTGCACCTTGTTATATTCTCACCAGCAATGTGTGAGGGTACCAGTTTGTCCACATCCTCATCAACATTTGTTTCATTTTTTTTCCTTCTCCCCAAAGCCCCCCAGTACATAGTTGTATATTCTAGTTGTAGGTCCTTCTAGTTCTGCTATGTGGGACGCCGCCTCAGCATGGCTTGATGAGCAGTGCTAGGTCCACACCCAGGATCTGAACCGGTGAAACCCTGGGCCTCTAAAGCAGAGCATGCAAACTTAACCACTCAGCCATGGGGCCAGCCCCCCCCCCTCTTTTTTGCTGGTGAGGAAGATTGGCCCTAAGCTAACATCCATTGCCAATCTTCCTCTTTTTACTTGAGGAAGATTGTCCCTGAGCTAAAATCTGTGCCAATCTTCCTCTATTTTGTGTATGGCATGCCACCACAGCATGGCTTAATGAGCAGTGTGTAGGTCCACACCCAGGATCCAAACCTGCAAACCCTGGGCCACTGAAGCAGAGCACTTGAACTTAACCACTATGCCACCGGTTGGCCCATTGTTTGACTTTTTGATTATAGCCATCCTAGTGGGGTGTGAAGTGGGATCTCATTGTGGTTTTTATTTCCATTTCCCTAATAGTGATGTCAGTGATCTTTTTATGTGCTCATTGGCCATTTGTATATCTTCTTTGGAGAAATGTCTATTCAGGTCTTTGCCCATTTTTGAATTGGGTTGTTTGTCTTTTTTTATTGATTTGTAAGAGATGTTTATATATTCTGAGTACAAGTCTCTTATCAGACATATGATTTGCAAATATTTTCTGGCATTGTGTAGGCTGTCTTCACTTTCTTGATGGCATTATTTGTAACACAAAAGTTTTTAATTTTGATAAGCTTCAATTTATCTGTTTTTTTTTCTTTTGTTGCTTGTGTTTTTAGTATCATATCTAAGAAACCCTTGCCTAATCCAAGGTCTTGAAGATTTATACCTTTATTTCCTTCTAGGTTTTATAGTTTTAGTTGTTACGTGTAAGTCTTTGATCCATTTTGAGTTTAATTTTGTGTGAGTGTGGGAATGAATTCCAACGTCTTTCTTTTGTGCGTGGAAATCCAGTTGTCCCAGCACTACTTGTTGAAAAGACTGTTCTTTCCCCATTGGATGAACTAGGCACCTTTGTCAAAAATCAATTGGCCACAGATGTCTGAGTTTATTTCTGGACTCTCAATTCTGTTCCATTGATCTATTATGTCTATCCTCAGGCTAGCAGCACACTATTTTGATTACTGTAGCTTTGTATAAAGTTTTGAAATCAGGAAGTGTGAGTCCTCCAACTTTGTTCTTTTTCAAGAGTGTTTTGGCCATTCTGGCCCCTTGAATTTCCATATGCATTTTAGGATCATCTTATCAATTTCTACAAAGAATCCAGCTGGGCTTCTCATAGGGATTGCGTTGAATCTGTATCATTTGGGGGAGTATTACCATCTTAACAATATTAAGTATTTTGATCCATGAGCAGGGGATGTGTTTCCATTTGTTTCAATCTTCTTTAATTTCTTTCAGTGTTTTGTAAGCTTTCAGCGTACAAGTCTTGCACTACTTTTGTTTAACTTATTCCAAGTGTTTTACTCTTTTGATGATGTCGTAAATGGAATTTTCTTAATTTTATTTCAGACTGTTGCAAGTAAATAGCAATACAATTTTTATATTGATTTCATATCCTGCAACTTTGTTGAACTCATTTATTAATTCTGATAGTTTTTTAGTGGATTCCTTAGGATTTCTATATACAAGATCCTGTCATCTGCAAATATGGTTGACTTCTTCCTTCCTAATCTTTCAAATGCCTTTTATTTCTTTTTCTTATCAAATTGCCCGAGCTAGAACTTCCAGTACAATTTTGAGTGGAAGCAGCAAGAGTGGACACACTTGTCTTGTTCCTGACCTTAGAGGGAAAGCTTCTAGTGTTTCACCATTGTGATCTTATTGTGGCTTTTTCATAGATGCCCTTGGTCAGGTTGAAGAAGTTCCTTTCTATTCCTATTTGTTGAGTGTTTTTATCATGAAAAGGTGTTGGATTTTTGTCAAATCCTTTTTCTGTGTCTGTTGAGATAATCATGTTTTTGTTTTTTATTCAATTGATATGCTGTATTCCATTAATTGATTTTCAGATATTACCAAAACTGCACTCCTGGAATAAATCCTACTTGGTCATGGTTTATGATCCTTTTTATATGTTGCTGGATTTGGTTTGCTAATATTTTCTTGAGGATTTTTGTGTCCACGTTGATAGGAGATGTTGTTCTGTAGTTTTCTTTTCTTGTGATGTTTTCATCTAGTTTTGGTATCAGGGTAATAGTGGCCTCATAGAATGAGTTGAAAGTGTTACCTCTTCTTCTGTATTTTGACAGAGTTTGTGAAGAATTGACATTAATTCTTCTTGAAATGTTTGGTAGAATTCACCAAAGCAGCCATCCATGTCTGGGCTTTTCTTCATGGGTGGTTTTGATTACTGATTCGATCTCTTTACTTATTATAGGTTTATTTGGAGTTTCTGTTTTTTCTTCAGTCATTTTCAATAATTTGTGTCTTTCTAGGAATTTATTCATTTCGTCCAAGTTATATAATTTATTGTCATGCAATTGTTCATAGTATTCCTTTATAATCCTTTCCATTTCTGTAAGGTCAATGGTAATGTCTCCTCTTTCATTTCTGATTTTAGTAATTGGAGGTCTTCTCTCTTTTATTCTTGGTCAGTCTAGCTACTCAAAGTTCTTTTGAATTCTCATTTGGCCCTCAGTCTCCTTCTGCCTATGTTTGGAAGCCTTGGCCAACCTAAGAACATACGTGTATTTCTTTTATAGTCAAGAAAATAAGTCTTCTTTACATTCCAGTGTGTGGAGCTCTCAGCCTGAACCCTCAAAGCATACTGTTCTGTTCCCTTGACTAACCGAGACAGATTCATTCTGAATCAGCCTCTTTCTTAGCCAATGGCTATAGTTCATAAGGCTATCACAATCCCACCCTCTCACTTTGGAAATTAAGCTTCAACCTTTTTAGCACGTGGCCATCAGCCAAGTATTGCTCATTTCTGAGTAAATATGGGGGCCTGGGGAAGAGCAGAAGGCGGTGGACCCTGGCCAGCTGGGACACCCCCCCGCCAAGCAAGGCATTGTGAGTAGGCCTGGGGCCCGGTCTTTATGAACAGCTCTCTCTTTGAGCCTTGCATGGGATCAGAGGCAAGTTAGAAAAGCGGAGGCCTACTGCTGTTCCAACCATTTGTCTCCTTGGCCATGGTGCCCAGGACTGTGCTGCCCTGGTTGGCAGGGACTCAGCTGACAGGTGGCAAAGTCAGGAAGTCAGGATAAAGCATTTGGTGTTTTGGGAAAGCGCCAGTTCTGACTGGTGATCTGGGGTGCATGGCACAGTTGGTAATCTCTCCCCTTCTTTCTGCAAGCCCTAAGCCTGGCCAGGGGTGTAAGCATCCATTAACTCAGAAAATGTCTTAGAGCCAATGAAATGTCCACTTAAGGATTATTTCCAGACTAATGGGAAATCTGTGTATGCAAGCAGATCCAAATTTTAAAATGGAGCAAAACCCACCAAGATTTCACCGGTAAGGAAGTGGCAACAAATCAACTCTTAGAGACGGGTGTGTTCTGAGCTTGAAACTCAGACCAAGTGCAACAGCCTCCACCCCACCCTGGGCTGCTGACTCAGGACCAAGAGGAAGAGGGAGCTGCCAGACTTCACAATTTCTATAAACAGTTCTTGAAAAAGAAACCACACACTTGTCTTTCTGCCAGCCCCCAGCTTCTCCTCACAGCTGACAGTGCAGCCATTATCTTTTCTCTGACCCCCGAGGACAAGGCTCCTTAACTTGGGCTCCATGGACCTCCAAGGGGTGTGTGGAGAGAATTTAGGGGGGGGTCTATGAATTTGGATGGGAAAATTATTTTTTTCCGCTAATCTCGAATTAGGGATGTAGGCAACAAGCCATAATACTATTAGCAGTATCCGTGACTTTATCCCCAATAGAAATCACAAATATTTTCCTATCACATTGCAGTTGTTGTATCTCAAAAAAGTTACTTAATGCTCATCATCACTTCAAAACTTAATCTATAGACTTGCCACTAAATCTTGTGATTTAATGTATTATTAAAGTAGCAATATAACTAGATCACAATTTCTTAAACATATTTTATAACTATTTCAGTATAATTGGTTTCCTTTGTAATTCTGTGTGTGTTATCTTATGCATCTGAAAACATTATTCTGAGAAGGGGTCCAGAGGTTTCACCAAACTGCTAGGGGGAACCATGAGCTAAAAGAGATTAAGACCCCTGTCCTGGATCTTGGTGCTCGCCTGCTCTGCTGGCCTCATTTCTGATACACAGAACTTTCCCGAGTTTACTGGAGGGCTCAAATGTACTTGCATACTAGTGTCATGACATTGGGCAAGTTAAAGTTCCCATGTCATTTCTTAATCTGCAAAATGGGGAACGATAGCACTACCTCCTTTATAGAGTTGTTGTGATGATTCAATGAGTTAATAAATGTCAGACCCTTAGTGCCGAATAAATAGTAAGTCCTAAAAATATTAGCTGTTTTTATTATTGTTGTTGGTTCGTATCCATTATCTCATTAATATATACTATTATTATCTCCATTTTTAGAAAAAGCAAACTGAGACTTAGAGAGGTGAAATGACCAACCCAAGGGTACACAACAAGGAAGTGGCAGAGCCAGGGTTCAAAGCCAGGTCTGTGTGACTCCCAAGCCCAGTGGAGGGGACTCTCCACCATACCACTGAGAGGGAGTGATGGCCCCCCAAAGAGAGGCCATCAGCAGGGTGCTCAGCTGAGGACGAATAACCAGCCGTGCACACTCCTGCTTTCTCTTCCCCAACTGGTTCCTACTGTCCACGCTTCCAACTTAATGAGCAAGGGGGTGCTCCCAGCACTGCCTGCATACCATCAGCCTTCAGCCAGGTCATAGGGAGCCAGTCCTCCTCCCAAAGGCTACTGCCAACACAGCCCCCACCTGCAAAGGGGACAAGTGCATGTTCTCACACTGAACAGCAGCCTCGCAGTCACAAACTCATTTGGAGTCATGAACCAGCCTCTGCTCCCAGATGGAACTTGGAACTCAGAACTGAGCCTCAGGGAGCAGTGGGGTCAGGGGCAGGGGAGTGAGTGGGGACTCAGAAAGGCAGGAGCTTGTCTGGGGAGTGAAGGCAGTTTTGTGGAGGAAGTGATTTTTGAGCTGAGGAGATTGCCATTTGGAATGGGGCCAGGAGTGCTTGTGAATTTTTAAGGCAGAGGGAATAGGGTGTGCAAAGGCCCAGAGGCATGAAAGGGCCTGGTGTGTAAGGAGAGAAGGAAGTAATTCAGGATGTCTGGGGTGTGGCCTGAATGGAAGAGGGAAGAAGGATGGCAGGGGCAGGTGAGACGCATAGGTAGTTTATGACCAGATAGTGAAGAATGCCAGAATCAGGGCCACAGGTCTTCCAACAGAGGAAGGAGAGCCATTGAAGGGCCTTTGTATAGGAGCAACAGGACCAGATTTGTGTGTCCAAAGGACCAGGCCCACCCCCGCCCCTCCCCTCACCCAGCGTGTGGAAGGTGGATTGGTTAGAAAGGGTGGAGCCTAGAGGCTGGTTAGACCCACAGGGAGGCTACTCCAGGAGTCCAGGGGCCAGATGAGGAGGGGCCGAGCGGCAGGGAGAAGTCTGGAACTTCTGGACACTCTCTCCGGCTCATGTCTCCGTAGTAAGGGTGAGGAAGAGGTGGGACGTCAATTGCCGGGAGCACTTGCCCCCCTCAAGTTTGGTTGAGTAGGGGTCCTGTGAGGCAAGGCCTCCTCAGGCCAGAGGACAATCACCATGAATTCACACAGCAGTACTTTCCATTTTAGCCTCTTTCTCATCCTAACAGCCCACAGCAAGAGCAGAATAAAAAGCCCGGGCCCTACTTTCCAGCACCTCCCCCCAGGAGAGTTCTGAGGTGAGGGGCCCCAGCTCTACCCCTCTGTGTGGCAGACAGGAAGGAGAGAGGGGATGCAAGGAGCAGGTCAGAGCCTGCCCTCTGTCAAGGAAATATCCACCCTCCTAAGCTTTCAGAGACCGTTCTTCCAAGTAGGTCCTGCTGTTACCAGGACAACCGAGAACCCTGGGCTTTGTGTTTCTGTGTCTGTTGAGTCCCTGGAGAGAAGTGGCCTGCAGAGCTGTCCCTAGTCTGGCAGAATACAGGAAGAGCTAGCCAGAGATGGAGCCCCCCCTCACTTAGCCCTGCTAATGTGTGTCCTTATCCCCTGGGAGGGGCCAAGGCCCCATGTGAGTCAGTTCTAGTGGTCAAGGGTTAAAGGCTTAGGCTCCCATGGACCTGGTTTCTCAGGGCCAGACTTCTGCACCCGTCCTATACCACGTCTCTTTCAGGAGGGTGCAATCTGAGCTGGCGTCCAGGAGGGGCGAGCTCACACCAGACCGTGGTACACATTGGGGGATCATTGCCCAAATATTTCTTGACCTCTTACCATGCGCTAGTGCGGGGCCTCCGGGCCGGTTCCTGCTCCCCGGAGCTCTCTGGGAAGGCTCAGAATCAAACTGGCTATTAAATGTCACCTGGGCTAGTTAGTCCCCAAGGCTCTTTTCTGCACTGGGCTGGGCTACACTGGGCAATAGAATTGCTAGGGAGCTTTTCAGAAATAGAAATTCCTGGAGATTTTGATTCTGTCAGTGAGTGTGAGTGGAGGATGGAGGTTAAGAGTTCTGAATGTCAAACTGCTAGAGTTTGCAGTCAAACTCTGCAAATGAAGCAGGTGACCTTGACCTGTCAGTTTCCTCACAGAATGAATGAGGGGAAGATTGGGGCCCGCTTCACAGGCAGCAGTTTTCTCTGCCTTCCTCTAGCTCTTGGGATCAGGGTTTTTATGACTCTCACCATCATTGTCGCCTTCTACTGCCCCCCCTTTCCTTCCTTCTTCCTTTCTTTTATTCTAATATTTCCTTACTCCTGGCATGCAAAAGGGCTTCCCTGAGGTGCAACCTGGTCACCTTCCATTGAGCAGCCCGGACCCCAGGTGGGCCCTGTCCCTCTCCTGGATCCCACACTCTGTTGCAGCAACCCAGGAAGGCGTTAGCATTTCTGGCAGCCATGGCAGTCTGCTGATTCATCCTGAGCCCCCATCAACTCAAGTTCTCTAAATTTTTTTCACAAGTTCCTCCTAAGCCACATCTTCCCCACTCACGCTTCTGCAGCCAAGTTTTCTGAACCTGATTGCAAACTCTCACATGTGCACCTAGTAAAGGTCATTTCAGCACATCCTTCCAGGTTAGGGAGATTCGGGGGGCTCTTGATTTCATTCTGGAGGAGAATCTCTAGTCCTCCAAGCTTCGTGCCATCTGCAGATGCCCTTAGCAGACTGCCTCTAGGTTTCCATCCAGCGGCCCATTTATTTACTCGCTTCTTTGTTTCTGCACCAAACAAGGGCTGAGATCCTACTGTGTGTACCCAGCCATGCGCTGGGCCCCAGGGACCGAACAGTGACTAGATGGATGAGGAAGCTGTGGCCTGAGTGGGAATGGGACTCATGCAAGGTCCCAAATCCAGTCAGTGGCAGGGCCAGACTGGGGTCCAGGCCTCTTTTCTCTATACTCACGGGGCTTCCGACTGCAGGGTTGGGGCAAGGCTCACCCTATTTTTCTGCCTTCCCCCTACCTGCTCTATGGACCATGACACCATCTGGGCTCACCTACCCCTACCTGCAATGGCATGAGAAACTCCAGGGCTGCCAGAGACCTTATCTGACCCCCTGAAGCAGAACAGGAGCCCCAGTGCTCACTGATGCAGGCCAGGACCCCACAGCCCTGTCTCTCCCAACAAGGGGCAGGCAGCCACACACTCAGGCATACTCATCACCATAAACTGTGCTCTGCTGCTGGCCTGCCTTACTCTGCAGGCCCCTCCCCACAGGGCAGAACTGCAACCTTCCTGGTTCTCCCAGAGCCTCCTGAGATAGCGGACCTTATGTATATACCTGGTTGCTTTGGCAAAGATCCAGAATCCAGTCAGGCTGAGGCTTGAGCTCGTCAGGGGGCTTTCCTGGGAAACAGCATGGTGTATTAGAGTTAAGAAAGTATGGGTCTGAGTTCCCTACAGAACCTAATATCTCCGAGATTCAGGTCCCTCAGCTCTTAAAGGAGACACCATTACCAGCCTCACTGAGTTGTGGGAATGCAGTGAGATGCTATTGGTGAAAGTGTCTGGCATGTGGTCAGAAACACGCTGATATCATCCCTTCCTCCCTTCCCTCTCTCCTTCCTTCTTCCCTCCCTTCCTCCCTCCCTCCCTCCCTCCCTCCCTCCTTCCTTCCTTCACTCCTTCCCCTAAAGGGGCAAAGCAAATGTGCCTCTGAAACCGGGCTTTGTTTCTCGCTGCACTCCTGCGAGCTGGGGGAAAGTTGGCAGGACAGGGCAGACTCGGGAGGCAGTAGGGCCAGCGGGTGGAGGCAGAGAGGGACAAAGTGTCCCTGGAGCTGACTAAGGGGCAGCTGAGGGGCTGTGAAGGAGCCACTTACCAGCTGTAAACCTTTAGCCAGTGCCTTCTCCTCTCTGAGCCTGTTTCCTCATCTGTAAGACGAGGGTGAGATGAAATGAGGATGTGAAATGCCTGGCACAGTGCTTGCACCTAGGAGGGGGCTCCACAAACGTTCCCACTCACTGTCCCCGGAAAAAAAAATTCCTAATTCATGGCTGGGAAACTTGAGCAAATCCCAGAACGGGACTCAGTTTCTTCTGACCCCACAGTCTGTGAGGAGCAGTGAAATCTTGCCTGGAGGGTCTCTGTGCCCACTGCTCTAGGGATTTGTTTAAAATCGTCACCAGCTAGCTCACTGGTGTCCAACAGCACCACCTAGTGGCCAAAAGTGGAAGGGCCCTCTTACCTCACCTCGCCTTGCCTGCCTCCTCAATCTCGCGTGTGTGTGTGTGTGTGTGTGTGTGTGTGTGTGTGTGTGTGTGTGTGTGTGTGTGTGGGGGCTGAGAGGGTCGCTGTTGTAGAATAGTAGGGCTGGGCCACTCATACCTTTATATCCCAGTAAGTGGAGCACTAATGCTACTTTTCAAGATGTCTAGTCCCTTCACTTCCCTCCCAACAACTCCTGCCATCCACAAATGTGTAGGACTCTGGGTAGGGCCCTTGAGCCTCACTGGGACTTAGTTTCCTCATCTAAGGATTGCAAGGCTTCAGGTTAGGGCTGATTCAGGCCAGGTGCCTGGGAAGTACCTGATGCCTACTGGGTACCATCTATGCTTGCTCAATAACCCAGAGAGACACAGTCTTTACACACCCTTTATATTTTTATTGAGGAGAAAGCTTTAGCATACAGAACAATTTCCTATCTTCACGACACAGTAATGCAACAAAAACACAATCACAATAATACATTTATTTCAAACGGGTTTCCTCCCGAGTCTCTGGGAATCCTTGGGCTGCCTTCATATCCCTGCATGCATTCCCCCCCCCCACCCCCCACCCCTCTCAACCCAAGAAAGTGCCCAAAGCCCATAGTTCCTCTTACAGCTCTTGCGGCTGTTAGATCACAACAAATATCGAAGATCTGGGGAGCGGGGGAGAGGGTCAAAGGGAAGTCCAAGCCCCCCTGCCCAGAGGGCCAGAAACCAGCTCACTGCTCATCTGCTCTTTCCCTGGCTGAGGCTACAAGGGCTCAGGGTGAGAAGCACCATGGGAACAGGCGGGGCCTGTGCCGAGGGGTCCCTGGAGGTGGGGGTGCAAGGCACCTGTCCTTTGCACTTCTCCGGCAGGGACAAGGGCAGCAGGGCCAGCGTGTCGACCTTCAGCAAACAGGGTCCACAGCCTCGAAGAATGGTGGTTCCTCTTCTGGAACTCTCTCCTGAGGAAATAGCTGAAAAACAGACAAAATTTTCTTTACAGGGTTCTTGACTCCTACACTGGTGGGGAGGGGGAAAGCCAGGCAACTCAAATGTCCAACAAATTAGGGGAATGCTTAAATAAGTGATTCAGTATGCATGACTGCATAGGTGGCAGCCATTTTAAAGCCTGCTGATCAACAGCTTGCAGGATGATCTCAGCTTTGAAAAGACGCAGCGAGAACACACTAGAAAGAAAGGCAGCAAAGTGTTCCTAGTGCTTGCGTCCGTGTGGTGGGATTCTCAATGTCTGGGGGTTTCTGTCCTTATAGTTTCCTCTATTTTCCAAACTCTCTATAATGACTACGTATTACTTTTCTCTTTGGTGGGGGGGGGGGCTTTTTAAAAGGTAGCAACAGGTTATAGGAACCCGGCTCCACTGCTGCCCAGGCTGAGAATGTGTGATAAACAAAAGGGCTTCTCACCTCCCACTGATGAATAGAGACCTCACCAGAAACCAGCCGGGAGGACTGGGTTTCTCTGTGACTCCTCTTCCTCCAGCTTCTTCCTCTTGCCTCCAGGCTCAAAATCCTGAGGCTGGGCTGAGGTTATCTGGCAGACTCCGGTGAAGAACAGAGGTTTAATTCACTGTTTTCTTCCCTCTGGCCATAGACACTTTGGCTGCACTTGGCCAGCTGCCAGCACTGGGCAGGAAGCTCAGTGTCAAGGGCAGCTCAGGTCAGCAGGGGACTTGGCTGGCCCTCTGTGGCCAGAGTGACAGTGTGTGTATTTCCACTGCAGAAGCAGTGCATTCTGGACCCACGGCAGGCAGCAGGACTCTTTCTAAGGGTACTTAGGTTGGCACCCAGAAGTCCCAGGAGTTACTAGGAGGCAGTCACCCTCTCAAGCCTCACCCTCTAATCAAAGCCCCCCGCCAGGCCATGGCTTGCTCCCCATGTGAGAGACATGAGGACGTCCAGGCTGCAAGGCTGCAGTGGGTGCAGTCTCTGTAGAGAGAGCCTTCCTCTCTCCTCTCAGAACTAAGGAATCCTTTAAGTCGAAGTTAAAGACCAGGCCCTGGGCCCTCTCTCTCTTTGGTGGTGGGGGAAGGAAAGGCCAATTAGGCCTCCTCTGGAACCCCAAGGATGGCAAGTCTCCTCCTGCAAAGACCTTTGGCTGGGGGCTACAGTCCAAGGGGGAGAAGACCACTCTCCCTAAGGAAAGAGTCACTCCTTACAATGTCAAACTGAGTTATTGCTGCTTCTTTCTCCTCCTCTGCCTCCTCCCCCTGCAACTGCTGACCCTGTGGGCGACATCAAGGAAAGGGGTAGAGCCTGTGACCTTGGGCTCTGTTCACCAGGGATGTCCAGGGGGCAGTGTGGTAAGGGGAGATGGCCCCAGATTTGGCAAGCCGGTCCAAGGGCCCTGGTACAGTAGTCTGTGGGAAGGTGAAACCACCTTGCTCCGTCAGTCAAGGACAAATCTCAGCCAAGTTATCCATCGGCTGTGTGGCCTTGCACACTCTCACTGGGCTGGACATGGGGTCCTCTTTGCGACCCTTCTGCTGGAGGTGTGGCTTGAAGCAAGTGCAGGCTTCTAGGCACATTTCTTGATACCATCCTGCTCTCCGCCGATTATATCTAGTAAGTGGTCTCAGCGGCTTTAGGAGTTCATTGTAGCCTGTCCTTTTGCTCACTGGGGCAGATCAGTGAGGCACTGGGTGGCGTCCTGGCGAGCCAGTCAGAGGATAAAACCATAGAACACAGGGTGAATAAACGCAGGAGGGGCGAGGGTTTAAGAACAAGTAGAGGGGAAATGCGAGAGGGCGACCAGTTCATTCATGGGAACAGGCCCAGAAACCTGCTCTCTAGCTCGTGGCAGAGTCCATGCCAAGAGGACAGCAACTGCTGACCCCTCCTTTCCCAGGTGGCTTTGGTCAGGCACGTGTCACTCGCTGGTCATGGCTGCAAGATGGTCTGGAGTTCTACAGGTCTTCTTCAGGTTCTGCAGGTCTGGAACTCCCTTAAGTACTGGTCAGCAAATGGGGCAGGTGTGGCAGCAATAGCAGGGGCAGGGAACGCAGCAGAAGGGTGTGTTCCGGGTGGCCATCTCGCCCAGCACTCACACGCGAATTCGGCCACGCGCAGCCCGGTGCCCCCCCTGTCTCGGAGTGAGGCGGAATAGCACCGGGGGACGTCTTCGAATTTGGCGCTGCCCCAAGCGACCTGCTCGGCGAATCAGTGGTGGTGAACTGTAGAATGGTGAATTGGTACCTGGAAGGCCCTCCAGAAGTGGGACTCGGTTCTGGTTCCTCCGTCTGCTGGGCTGTATTATGGGAGGTGATGCCTCTAGGAAATTTTCATGATAGTAGCCAGAAGTCTGAGATGAAGCATTGGCATAGGTTGGCTCCATCTCCATCAGCTCATCTAGGTCATCGTCTTGGGTCTCATCCTCTGTCTCTTGCTCCTGTTCTGGCTCCCGCTCTGGTTCCTGGCCCCCATCCTCATCATCTTCTTCCTCATCTTTATTCTTCTCTTCTTCCTCATTCTTCTTCCTCATCTCCTCCTCTTCCTCCGCCTCCACGTCCACCTGCTCCTCCCCCTCCACGTCCACCTCCTCCTCCTCCTGTTTTTGTTTCATCTCCTTCTCCTTCTTCCTCATCTCTTCCTCCTTCTTCCTCCTCTCCTCCTCCTCCTTCTCCCTCATCTCTTGCTGAATAGCTCTCACACGCCTCCGCTGGTCCTTGTCGTAAAGCCTGCGCCTGCGTGCCTCTTCATCTTCATCCCCACTGTAGTAGTCTTCTTCACTTTCATCGATATTAGAGTCTGCAGCAAAAGGGAAGAAGATATTGCGAACCCCAGGGAGCGGGACTGGCTTGGGGACACGCACTTTTCTTTCTATCTCCACACATTCGAGAATCAGCTCATCCAGGTCGGCCATTTCGGTTGACCATAAGAGCTCCTTGCGGAAGAATTCTGACAGGCCCTTGAGGAATTGGTTTTGAAGGCGGCAGTCATCCCAAGACAAGAATTGGGCCAGGAACTGAAAGGCATCTGCATAGCTGCCGAGGGTACAGTCTCCCTGCTTGAGCTTGCGAATGGCCTTTTTAGCCACACTTGGGGGGATGGGGCCACGGAATTCCTTACGGATTTCATCCAGGAAGCGCGGGAAGTTGGCATGCAGGGGGCTTCCCTCCTGGGTGACTGAGACGGCCCAGTCCTTGGCTTCACCAGTGAAAAAGGAGATCAGAAAGGCCACTCGCTCAGCGCCCCCGGGGAAATGATCCTCATGGTCGGCTATGAAGGTCTCTAGCTGCATGAGGAACTCAGCCAGGTAGACTGGGTCTCCTGAAAAGGGCTCTATCTCAGGCCGCTCCAGCGGCGGCAGAGGAGGCTGCGAGGGCAGCTCCTTCGATGGGGGCGGAGGCAACGCCGGCGGGGGCGGGATGGGCAGCGGAGGAGGGTCGGCCGGCCCGTCCGAGGTGCCGCAGTCCTGGATCACGCTAATCAACAGTTCGTCCGGGGCATACTCGGGCTCCGCGCGTGGGGGAGGCCAGCACAGGAAGGGCAGCTCGCCCTCGGGAACGGCGTCGATCTCACTGAGCGGGAACTCAAAGTTCTCCTCGGCAAGGACGGGCACCACGGGCACTGGCCAGCGGATGTAGCTCGAGACATTGCCCCGCAAGGAATTAACCTCGGCCAGGGCTCTTCCGAGCTGAAGACCCAAATTGGCATTCTCCCCGCGAAGGGCATTTAATTCTTCTCGCAGGGCCACGTTCGCCATGCGGAGGCTATTGAGATTTCCCGCCGCCTCGGACATCTGGGCTGGCTCGGGCCCTGGGGCTGCCGGCGAGGGCGCGAGAGGGCTGCTGGGGGCCGCGAGAGCAGGCCGAAATGCGGCGGCGGCGGCGGCGCGCCGCGGGAGGGGAGCGAAGTGCGGCGGCGGGCGCGGGAGAGGCCGAGCCACACCCACCGGGGCAAAGGGCCTGGCGGCTCGGCCCGGGGCGCGTTACCTCGTCCCGGGGATGGAGAGGCGGGCGGAGGCCGCGGACGGCGAGGCGGCGGCCGGGCGGGCGGAGGCTGGCGGCGGGGAGGAAGCGGCGGCAGCGACTGCGGCAGGATCTGTCGAGGAAAATCTTGCGGCGAGCGCCTCCCCGCCTTTTAAGCGCAGCCTCGCGCCGCCCCCCACCCCCGGCGGGGCGGGTCTTCGGGCTCCGCGGGCGCCCACTGGCCGCCGCGCGCCGCTCCCCCCGCTCCCCGGGCTGTGCCTCTCACTGACTCTCTCCTTCCCTAGCTGCAGCTAACTCGGGTCGGGAAAATGCGACAGCGACTGCCCACTCGAGGTCGTCATGGCGACAGCCAGTGAACGTGTTCCTCTCCTCGGGCAGGCCCCCGAGTGTAGAGGAGCTGCTTCGCGAGGCGCAGCTCAATCTCCAGAGCCTGTTGCAAGGTACTGAGAGGGAGGGGGGCTGCGGCCGGAGCCCACAGGCGAGATGCGCAGCGGCTGGAGGGAGGCAGAGAAGCAGGAGGACAGGGAGCAACGAGAGAAAAAGAGAGAACAGTTTAAAACCTAGTGAAAAACAAAACACACGTTTTCCATCTTTCGCCTGCCAGACGAATGATTCGAAAAGGCTCTGTTTCTACCTATTTACCTAGGCTGTTGACCTCCCCTCCCGACTTTGCTCAGTTCAGCAGTCCATGGGGAAAAGGGGACAGAGGCTGAGGCAGGATCAAGCCGTCTACAAAGAGAGCTGGATGATAGACTCCCACAGTGTGGGCCCACATGCCCTCCAGACCTTCTCTTGCCACATCACCCACGCCTTTGGATTCCTGGCACCTAAAGACAAAGGTTTCCCACTCTGGGCTTCACTCGTTCTGCTCTTACAAGAACCTTGTCCACATGCCTCCTGGGGGGCTTCTGCCTCACCAAAGGAAGCCTCACTACCCAGCACCCGGAGCTCACCTCATCCCCAATCCCCAGCCCTGTGTCTGTGGAGTATACTGATGATGAGCACGTTGTACGCAAAGCTGGGTCCACATGACCCAGAGAAGCAGCCCAGTCACAGTGCCTGAGCAGTCAGACTGCACGCACCAGGCCAAGTGAGAAAACCCAGACTTTGAAATCAGACAGAGCTTGAGTCTAATTCGAATCCCACATCTAAATAGCTGTGTGACATTATGCAGATTACCAAACCTCTCTGAGCTTCAGATTAATCAGTCATCTTTAAAACGGGGATTCCAATTCCCCACATGGCAGTTTTGTGAGAAGTAAAAATAGAGTGTATGTAAACCACTTAGCAAGAGTTCCTTGCAGCTAGAGAGACCCTGATAAGATGTAACATCAACTCCCAGTACATGTCCTTTGGAACCTGGGCTGAGCTAGGCACGATATTAAAGTTAATATGAAAGAAAAATACAGCGTGGTCCCTGAATGAAATCCATACATACAATACGAAAAACCTACACAATGGCCAGAGGGATTTATCCAATGTAAGTGGCAAAAAGATGAAAACTCAGTGCTATGAGAGAGACTACTAGGGTGCTGCAAATATCTGGATGGAGGTCACCAGGGGCACACATGTGTCAAAATTCACTGAACTGCACACGTAAATTTGTTCACTTTACTGTAGGTAAGTTATATAGTATCTCCATAGAATAATTCAAATAAAACCTCAGTGCTAGTCACAAGCTCCGTACACGCACCAGGCACTCACTGTCCCATTCGGGCCTCTCTTCCAAGCCTGGAAGCCCTTCCTCCCTCTTCCCCACTCCAATCCTTACACTTTCTTCAAAGTTCTATTCTTGCTGCAGCCAAAGCCCTTTAACACGAGTTCTGCATTTTGCATCATCCCCTCCATAAGCACTCAGACGAGGCACGTTGCACCGTCCAGTTCAAGATGACCTGAATAGTTCTGAACTGCTTTCCTTTCATTTGTTTACTCATTTACTCATTCACCTACTAGCCCTGGGTCTATATTTTGTCCACCTAATCAGACTGAGCTTCTCAATGTAAAGAATCACATCTCTTACTACCCTTGGGTTTCCAGAAGCACCTGGCACAGGGCTGGATCCCCAAGAGGTGCTCAGCAGACATTTGTTGAGTGGATGTTCAATGTGAAAAGAGGTCTTATCAGCTCTCGTTTATCCATACCGATAAAGGCTGGCTCTTCTGGAGATTAGGAAACCACAGATGCGCCACTCAACTGGACTACAGCCATAACCCCCCCTCCCTGCCAGGGCAGTGGTGACCTTAGAGAAGCAAGATTCCAAGGGACACCACGAGCTTTGTGTTGAGATAAGAGAGGAGCTACCATGCAGAAAAAGAGAGTCAGCAGCTCTGTGTCGCCACCAGGGGCAGAATCAGGACTGGTGGGTGGAAGCCTAGAGGGAGGTAGATTTCACCTCAAGATAAGGAAGAATTTCCTGACATGCCTGACAGCCCCAACTGTCTCTGGATGGAATGAGCTGCCTTGGGAGGAAGGCTGCCTCCCTTCTCTGAGCTGTGTGTGGAGGCAGAAGAAGAACCTGGAAGGCCTGCTGGGGAGGAAGTCTGAGCCCAGAGTGGGGCGTTGGACCAGAGAACGTTTGCGACCCCTCCTGATTCCAAGTTTCTGTGATTCTTAAAGTCTTCATTCAAATGTGCATAGAGCCCTGCCTGTTGATTCTTTCCTTTCACTTCCTTCATTTACTCATCGAATTCATCACTTAAATGAAACCCGCTCAAATCTATGCATCCTTCTTATTCCCTGAGGATGGCCTTGAACTTCTCCTTCCTTCTATGCCACTACCTCTGCCTTCCCTCTCCTTCACCTTAGCCCCCCTGGACCTGACACCACCCACAGTGGGACTAAGGTGCCAGGAACCAGGCCCTCGGAGGCTCAAGTAAGAGTTCTTAACATCCAAGGAGCACTCCACACTGGACTTCCCGATGCGGACGTCTTCGAGCTTCACACAGGTCCTTTCCTTGGTAGGGCTGCACAAAACCTGAAGAGCTGCAGGGCTTCCAAGAGAGGACCTTGTAGCATAAAGTAGCAAAAGGTGTCTGCATCCTGAGTTTCTTCTCTGAGTTGAGCACTTAAGGTGGGGACCATTGAGACAAGGGCTTGGTCCCAGAACCAGCACAACGCAAATTTATCAACTCTCTTTTCTCTTCGTCCTTCATAGTCCCGGGAATTAAGCATTTTTTCATTTCTGAATCCAGAGGCTCAGACGCCAGGAATATCCTAAAGAAACAGTGCAAGTCAGGCCTGGCAGCTAGAGCAGGAGCCCGTCTCATGGTCCTTCCCCAGCCCAGCTCTTGGCCGTGGCCCCCTAGAGTGTGTACCCACTGTGCTATTTTTCAGAAGAATATGAGGAACAGTACTCGGAGGCCAGACTTCTGGGGCAGACCTTCCGCTCTGCTGACGAGGCCACTGAGCCCACCCCCAGCCCAAGGCCCCAGTCTGCCAGGCGTCTGGAGTTTGTATTGATGGTGAGTTGCCTCTCCCCCCACCTGAGAGAGCCAGCACGCAGAGCTCACCCTGCACCCATTGACAGGCGACCTTGAGTTGTTTACATTACCCATTGGAAGCTGCTGCTCACCTCTGCTCACCAGCAGAGCTACCTGAGGCCCGGCCGAGATGGGCCCTGCACAGCAGGTGTCCAGCCTAGCAGCCTGTCCACGCTTTCCTGCCTCCCAGACAAAGCCTCTGACCACCCTGCCTAGACAGCCGTCCTGTGAGCACCACTCATCCCCAGTTGGAAGCACACCCTTCCCATCACCTTCTTTCCCAACAGCCTACAAAACGGCAGCTGAGCGAGGATGAGACTACCACCCAGGGTGTGAGGGCCCCTGAGGCCTCCCTGAGCCTGTCTACCACAGCCGACAAGCAAGCTGCCTGGAATAGCCCCTTCCCTCTGCCCATCCTAGAGGAGAAGCGGTGGCTTCAGCCCTGCTCCACGCACTCTGACATTGTGCCCATCAACATCTCTGGTAGAGTTGCTTAGCCCCACCTCTGTTTGCTTCCCTCCATGCCGACTACAGACCATTCTGTCCAAATGCACTGGGTGCTGGGGGAGGGAGGGAGACTTTCTTTGCTGCTGGCTCACCCTGCACTGTCAAGGTCATGGCTGTCACCAGGGAATGGAGGCATGCAGAAGAGGGGCCTCTGGTTGCTCTTTCTTCACTCTCTTCTGGCACTGCCATGGCTAACTGAGACCATTTGATAGCAAACAAAATTTTCTTAACAGAAAACTCTAAAACTTGATGAACTTGTGTGCTCTTTGGAGCATCTGTGAAAACTGAAAGTTTGTGAGTTATGTTTGCTTTGGAGAAAGAAAGCTTCTTGTGCCACAAGCCAGGTTTGGAATACACAGATAGGAGTCAGAGGGGAAGTGCGGTGTTCAGCTGGTGGAAAAAGCGAGGATCATACCCAGGGCACAGACCGAGGGCCTTGTGGCACTTAAGGGAGACACTCAGTCTTCCAGTGAGGTGGGACTCCTCAATGTGTGTGGCAAGTGTTTAAAAAGGGACGCAATAAGGGCAGGCCTGGTGGCATAGTGGTTAAGTTCGTGCACTCCGCTTTGGCAGCCTGGGGTTCGTGGGTGTGGATCCCGGGCGTGGACCTACACACTGCTCATCAAGCCATGCTTTGGCAGCGTCCCACATACAAAATAGAGGAAGATTGGCACAGATGTCAGCTCAGGGCCAATCTTCCTCACCAAAAAATCCAGAGAGAGAGAGAGAGAGAAGGGAGGTAATAGAAAGGGACCAAGGCAAGAAAGACCAAAGGGGGACCCAATACTACCTTGAAAGTGGGGAAAATGAGGTATGCAGCTCAGCTGGCTGTGACTTTGGGGTCATGTGGCACCCTATACCATGCCTGTTATTAATTCATGCTCCACACTCCACCGGCTGTAAGGGGAAGAGGAGGAGGGTCAGTCATTTCAGAAGGAGATAGGGGCAGCAACCTAATGAAATCGAGACCTCATAACCCAAAGGGACCAGAGGCACCCTGTGAGCCGGCCCCAGCCCACAGAACACTGGAAAAAGTTGATGAAGATGATGAGGACAGCTCTGGCCACGTGTGGTGATGCTCCCTGGATATGGGGTCATCCAGCACCCCTGGCATCATCTCTGGAAATCAGAGGCAGAAAATAGAGCTCAGAGCCTAGGGAGATGTACCAGGAGGAGTGAGGGCTGAGAGGAGAGACTCACAAAGTGATGGTGGGCGCTTTGTTTCTAAACTTCTATCTTACTCTCAATAAGGCTGGCCCTGAGTTTTGCCCACAGAGCCACGTTCGGGGGAGGGGAAGCGGGTACATATGTAGCCTTGGGGCTGAGAGGGGAGGGTTTGGTTAGCCATCTGCTGAATGAGAGGTGGTGGGTGGAGCAGCATACCTCACCCCACCGCATCACCCTGCCCCAGCAACTCCACAGGAGAAAAACTGGCCCAGTGCTTTAAGAAAAGTAGATAGCAATCTCTAGGCAGGAGCACACTTTGATTAAATGTGGTCAGGTGGCTGAAGCACAGACTATCAGGCTGCTTCCTGGATGGTGGGGGGCAGAGGGCCGCTTCTTGGAGACACTGTCCTCACCGGCCCATATAAAGGCTTTCTCTGAGAAAAGGTTACAATCAGGCAACAACTAGTCTAACCGTCTCTCTACACCAGTGGTTCTCACCCCAGGCTGTACATGTGAATAATCAATCACCTGGGGAGTTGGAGAAAAAGGTTTTTGCCCTGGCCCTACTCCCAGAGAGTTAAATGTTCTGGGGTGGGGTCTAGGTATTGGAGTTTCCAAAGCCGCCCGGTTTATTTCGATAAGGAGCCAGGGTTGAAGACCATGGCTCTCAGCCGCCTAAGACTCACAGGTGACCCTGAGTGTGGCCTATGAAAGCCAGCATGTGTGTCTTGGGGCTGCGGGTGCCTGGGGCCAAGTTGGGAGGGATGGGGAAGAAGGACCTCCTGCCTGAATGCTATTCATGCTCATGCTACTGCCATCATCCCTTCTCTCCACCTCAGGCCAATTTCCACTGTACTGTAAACAGAAACCAGGATGTACCCAAGTGTCTTTATTTTGGCTACAGGGCAGCAGTTTGATAAACATGCAAGTTTGCGACACTCGTTGTTTAACACAGAGACAGCCGTGAACCCCAAGTCCACCCTGAGGCGGAGGCGGACCATTATTGGATTCTCTAACTTTTCCCAGCGAGACCCAGGTGACCCCCCCAGCAGATCCCCCAGACCTTTCCCCTTGCTCGCTCCCACCCGTCCCGCCACCCGGGTGGTATTGCAGTGATGGGGAACAGGAATAATTCACAGGGGGAGGGCTGTGGACATCGTGAAAAAGCCAATCTGGTAATTAAGGGTAACCGAGGGCCTTTTGTCAGGGGTAGCAACCAAATATGCAGAGCAGGCCTCCCAGGCTAGTAAATTCATTATGTTATTGTTTCCCATTATAAATAGAGTATAACCACATATGTCAAATTTAGGCAAATAGACAAAGGAGGGACTCATCACTAAAAGCACCATCTTAACAGAGCCATTGCTGCCATTAAGTGAGTGCTGGCCACAGAGCACAGACCAGAGAGACGTGGCTGTGAATCCTGGCCTCTCCACTTCCTAACTGGGAGGCCTTGGCCAAGTTACGTAACCTCTCTGAGCCTCAGCCTCTTCATCTGTGAATTGGGGATAATGATACCAACCCGGTGATGTTGTCGTGAGGATTAGAGTCATTGTATGTAATTTGCCTACCATATGCCTAGTACAGAGCAGGCGTTCAAGAAATGGTGGCTGCTATTATAAATCACCATCGTAGTAGCAGTAATAATAATCATAATAATGATATCACAGTAATAATTATTGTGTAGATGAGAAGGTCTTTGGGGATTTTGAACATCTGAATGGTTTCCCCACATCTGTAGGTTATCCTAAGTCTCTCCTGCCACAAAGGTAAAAAGTGACAGGTGCCAAAAACACAACCAGACTCGGAGCTTTCCAGCTGTGGCATTCTCCAGATGCATTGTTGGAGCTGAAAGTCACACAGTGCTGTCCTTTATCAGTTTGAAAGCCTCTGCTCTCATCTCAGGAGAGGTGAACGCTGAGGTCTGTAATGGTTTCATGAGCCTGAGGTGAAAGCACAGGAAGAACCCAAGGTAGTCCCACCTGCCACTTCAGCTCTAAAAGGAATAATCCAAGCTGGAAAGGCTTTGGCAGTCATCTGGACAAGTCAAGGGCACCCTGTGACTCACTGTGTAGTGATGGGCAAGGACCCAACTTCCCCAGCATCCTCATCTATGGAGAGGAAGAACCAAGGAATTCTGACCAAGCTGTTGGCAAATGCTTCTTGGCATAAATTTGGTGTTCCCATCTTGACACAGATGCTGAGGGATCCCTGGCTGCACCACTAACATTCTGTATTTACCTCCTCCAGGTCACAGCAACAGCCCAGCAGGCAGTGTGGCCCACTCTACCACCTCAGACATCAGGCCCAGTCATTCAGCTCCAGAAGGTGTTCATGGAAGAGTTGCAGTTGGTCAGGAAGCTCAGTTCTCAAATCTCACCTCGCCAGTACTGAGAAATCCTTCTAGCGACCCAGAAGAACTTCTCCAGGCACGTGGTGGCACAAACCCTCCTGGCATGGAGAGCATGGGAATGGTGTACAGCGTCCCCAGTTCTTGCAATGGACCAACAGAATCCACATTCTCCACTTCCTGGAAGGGAGATGCTTTTACCTACATGACTCCAAGTGCCACTAGTCAGAGCAATCAAGTCAATGAAAATGGAAAAAATCCTTCCTCTGGGAATTCTTGGGTCTCTATGCACACACTGCCACCTCTGGTTCCTAAGGAGGCTGCTACCCTCTTTGTTACTCGTGATAACCCAGCAGGATGCAGTGGGTCAGCTGGCTACTCTGAGCACCCTACTCAACGAAGGCAAGTGTTGGAACGACCCTCCAAGATTGGCCTTCTGACTGGTGGTACCTCGAGGCTGGAGACAGGCCCAGGTGGGGCCAGCAGGTTCCGGGAGCGGTCACTGTCTGTGCCCACAGACTCAGGCACCACAGATGTGGACTATGACGAGGAACAGAAGGCCAGTGAAGCCTGTGCACTGCCTTATGCCAGTACAAGCTCTGAGGGCAGTAACAGTGCTGACAACATTGCCTCCCTTAGTGCCCAACAGGAGGCCCAGCATAGAAGGCAGAGGTCCAAGAGTATCTCACTCAAGAAGGCCAAAAAGAAGCCTTCCCCACCAACACGTAGTGTCTCGCTGGTCAAAGATGAGCCAGTCCTCTTGCCAGAATGTGGATCAGCACTACCCAAGGACCAGAGGCCCAGAAGCCTTTGCCTCTCCTTGGAACGCCAAGGACATCACTCATCCCACCTGGATGCTCAGGGTCATCCAGCTGTGCCAACCTTCAAAGATCCAGAAGGTACACAATTCTCCCACCACTGGTATCTTACTGACTGGAAGTCCGGTGACACCTACCAATCTTTGTCCAGCTCCAGCACTGCCACTGGCACCACAGTCATTGAGTGCACCCAAGTTCAGGGCAGCTCAGAGTCTCTTGCCTCCCCTTCCACCTCCAGAGCCACTACGCCTTCTCAACTCTCCATCGAGGTGGAGGCCAGGGAAGTATCTTCCCCAGGAAGGCCCACTGGGCTGATGTCACCCTCCAGTGGATACTCCAGCCAATCAGAGACACCAACACCCACTGTCTCCATGTCCTTGACCCTGGGCCACTTGCCCCCTTCAAGCGGCAGTGTCCGAGTGCGTCCAGTGGTACCTGAGAGGAAGTCATCGCTACCCCCGACATCGCCAATGGAGAAAATTTCCAAGTCACGGCTATCATTTGACCTACCATTGACTTCTTCAACCAACCTCGATCTGTCTGGGATGAGTATCTCCATCCGAAACAAAACCAAGGTGAGCCGGCATCACTCAGACACAAATTTTGGGGCCAAGCTGGTCCAGAAAACTAGCCCCAACCAGCCAATCATGCCCATGGTTACTCAGTCTGACCTACGTTCTGTTCGCCTGAGGTCAGTCAGCAAATCTGAGCCAGAAGATGACATCGAGAGCCCTGACTATGCTGAGGAATCAGGAGCAGAAGTCTTCACCTTGCCAGAAAGAAAGATGAAACCTCCCATAGCTGAGAAGCCCCCACTGGCTCGAAGGCCTCCAAGCTTGGTCCACAAGCCACCATCTGTCCCTGAGGAGTACTCACTAACTTCGCCTGCCTTGGCTATGACCCCCAAGAGCTCAGTTCAACACATGAGGCCACTCCCTCAAGACATCTACACAGTGGTGCGGAAACCAAAGTCCTCCAGCTTCCCTGAGGGCAGAAGCCCAGGGGAGTCCACAGCACCCTCATCTCTTGTTTTCACACCTTTTGCCAGTTCCTCTGGTGCTTTCTTCTCAGGAACACAGCAGTCTCCCCAGGGAAGTATGGAGGATGAGGGCCCCAAGGTGAGAGCCCTGCCTGAAAGAATTAGCCTCCAGAGCCAGGAAGAAGCTGAGAAAAAGAAAGGCAAGATTCCACCTCCTGTACCAAAAAAGCCCAGCGTGCTGTACCTGCCTCTCACCTCCCCCACAGCTCAAATGGAGGCCTATGTGGGCGAACCAAGACTGCCTCTCAGCCCCATCATCACCCTGGAAGAAGATGCCAAGTGTCCCCCCACTGGAGACCATTTGCAATCACCTAATACAAGGCCAACTTCAACGCCACAGGCTGACGGTGAAAGGGAGGCAAGCCCTCTGGGTTAGTAAACTATCTGCTGGCTTTTCCCTTCAATCCCAGGAGAGATGGGAGTGAGGATGGAGTGCCAGAGACAGAAGCAAATACCCTCGAGTAATGATCCTGATCCCAGGATGACCAAGTCAGTGGGGGGCACCTCTTGAGGGCCTGGGTTACTCTAAATAGGCCTCGCCGTCCTTGGGATCAGGACTGACCAGTTTGGCCCAGTCTACCCTGGAACCCCCAGTGCTGAGATAATAAAATCAAACTATGTCTTAGCACCCTAGGACCTTATGAACCCATCCACCTGGTCGGGCGTGCATCCCTTGCCCTGGGGACTCTCTCTCCGCCTCACTGTATGTAGAGTATTTCTCACCAGCTGCGCTGAATACAGTTTCACGCACAGGACTCAGTACCCTCCCAGACTGAGTTCACGTGCGTGGCAGGCTTGCAGGCTTCTGAAGCAATGGAATATGTTACTAGAAGCAGCCTTTCTTGGTGCTTTCTAGAGGGAAGGGAGCTCCCTGTCTTGGATGGTTTGGGGCCAGACCTTCCTGAAACAACAAGACTAGGCTAGATAATGTTCCTCGACCTTTTGATTTTTTCCTGTCTCTTTTTGTTTTAACTGTGGTCAAATACACATAACATAAAATTTACCATGTTAATCATTTTTAAGTGTACAGTTCAGTGGTGTTAAGTACATTGACACTGTTGTGCAACCATCACCAGCATCCATCTCCAGAGCTCTCTCCGTCTTGCAAAACTCAAGTCTGTAATCATTAAACACCAACTCCCCAGCACCCCCTCCCCCCGTCCCTAGCAACCACTCTTCTACTTTCCGCCTCTACGAATTTGACTCCTCTAGAGACCTCCTGTAAGTGGACTCATACAGTATTTGTCTTTTGGTGACTGGCTTATTTCACTTAGCATAATGTCCTCTGGGTTCATCCATGTTTCTCCTCCTTTTCTGAACTCTTACCACCAAACATCAAAATCTTAAGGCCTTCCTCAAGCTGATTTGGACTTTCAAGTAAGTTAATTCATTGTGACTAAAACAAGCA
Organism: Equus przewalskii; assembly: GCF_037783145.1. NCBI lineage: Eukaryota > Metazoa > Chordata > Mammalia > Perissodactyla > Equidae > Equus > Equus przewalskii. Next base: position 55,620,842 of record NC_091863.1, read on the forward strand.
AACGAGTCAAAGCCACAGGGAATTTCAGAATATGCTTCCTCTCACTCCACAGACTCCCTCTGAGATTCAGATGGGTCCCACTCCCACCTACTCGTTGAGTCATTGCTTTAGATTGCTCTCAGCTCCTTGATTTTTAAAAACGATGCCTTTAAAACAAGAGAATGCTGAGGCAAACTGTGGTAATGGAAAAGGCATGAGAGAACAGGGACCCAGGCCGATCTTCACCGCTCACTCGACCTTGGCCAAATCACTAACCTGCTGAGCAACATGTTCCTCTGCGAAATGGAGGCCTTGAGTCTCCGCCCTGCTGCCCTTCCAGAGTTGCCCTGAACATCTAATGAAACGCATATAAGAATGTTATAAGAATGTGCTTTGTCCTAACTATTGTAGTCAAAGTAATTTCTTCTGGTTCTTATGTCTAGGAAGTTCTATGGAACCAAACACTGAAGAAAAAAGCGTAATCAGTGATAAAACAGCCGAATGGATTGCGGAAGATTATGATGACGTGTTTGTGGCCTCACGCACAACTGAAGATTTATTTACTGTGATACACAGGTCTGGACTAATTTCCTTAATTCCTATTGTAATTGCCTTCCCTTTTGACACCAAAAGAAAAACTGCTACCTCTAAGCAGCCATTAGAATTGAAACTGGAGACTAAGTTCAGATACCCACATATGGGAACACAGTCCAGGGCCTCACATCTTTAATTCACTGACATCTTTGAGTGAAGTGGAGGAGGGGTGGGGAAGGGAGGACCAGGTGCCGAGTCAGAGGCCCCTCGTCTCCTAGCAACCGACCGGCCTATTGTGGCTCCATCTGCTCCCTCACAGCTCTGTCTACAGTCAGAGACATTTAACCCTTCACAGAATTTCTTGTACCAAAAAAATCTTCTCAAGAAGTGATGGGGCGCACCAGGCTGAGTATCAAAGCAGGAACACAGGCAAAGGGGGGCCAGATGAGGACCCAGTTATTGGACAGGGGCACAAAGCAGGGGCTTGGGGGTGAGGAAACTGGGAACAGTCCAGTTATTGGAGCTGGGGCACCAGTTCAGAACAGGACCAGCTCCCAGGCTGCCTTGATTCAGAGTCACTGAGCTACCAGCCTTGACTCCTTAAATTCTTCCTCGGTCCCAGAACCTGGGCAGGACTGAGCCTGCAGGCACAGGCCAAGTGACTCCAGCTGTGGGCATTGAAAGGAGTGCAGGGACAGGGGGCCGGACAAGGGACTCTGAGGACTTAGTGGTGAGAGAGAAAGCTGGTAAGTATGACTGTTTGCAAGGCTGCTGCAGAGAAGTTCCCAGATCATGTCACTGGCGTTCATGAAGTTATATGAAGCATTAGGAAATGGCTGCCGCACAAATTCACTCAAAGCAAACATTCTCTTATTCAGGTCCAAAAGAAAGCTGCTTGGCTGGAAGGAGCCTGGTGAGGCCTTTGCTGGCGGCAGTAGACTGAGCTCCCACTCACCAATAAGGAACACAGCTGATTCTCCAATTAGTGAGTCAGCTGCCTCTGCAGGGTCAAGTGGCGGTGCCAACCTAGATGCTGGCAGAAACGATGATTTCAAGGCCTTGCTACAGAAGAAGGGAAGCAAGGCAACTCCAAGGTCCCGCCCCTCAGCAGCCGAACTGCTGAAGACCACTAACCCGCTGGCTCGGAGAATTATCGCACAATTTTCAAAAGACTATGAAACCACCGATAACCCACGTACCTAAGCCATGGTTCAGCAAGCAGGGTTTAGTTACTAAACTTGAGTAGAGAAGAGGGAAGAGAAAGAGTTTTAAAAAGGAACCATGGAAATAACAAAAGAGCCTACATTTCTTTTACATTAACTCACACTCTGGACAGCAGGAGAGAGGCCACTTTTATCTAGAACTGAAATCATCAGGCACTTAATCATCTTCAGACATTTTGCATTTTCATACTTACAATCTTGCCATTACTGACTACCGATTTTCTCCTTGTTTTCCCCCAGTGGTGAGCACTAAGAGGAAATTCTCAGATGCAAGGGCACATGTGCCGTCTTTTCAGTCAATGACCAGGCTGCTCCATCCCTGGCTCCTGTCACCAAGGGGTGCAGGGTGAGAGCAGATTGGGGGCTGCCAAACCTGGGGGGGCATAGGGTGCCAGTGCTGAGCATTCACTTTCCTGGTAAGGCCTTGATGGCCCTGCATGGAGAAACAGAAAGACTGATGCGTCTTCAACCCTGGTTTAACTCTCCCCAAAGGGAGGTTTGCAGGTGTGCACTTATTTCGGCATGGGGTTGATTGAATGGCTTTTGTCATGCAAAATATGAATGTGTCTCTGTCCTGAACGTCATGCCTTTTTCAGTTTGATTGTCTACACGGAGATCAGGGTGATGAGTTTCAATAAACATATAGACCCTTCCCCCGACCACCCCTTAGCTAGAAAAGGTCAGGACTGGGTTGCTTTGGGTGAACCAAGCTCAGCCAACAAATGAGGCAGCCATTCGTTCACTCAGATCTAGCCAAGGTAACTCGGCATGTTGTCTGTCAACAATGATAGCTAGGATCTGTACCCAGCTCATGCTGCATTCTAAGAACTCTCGTTTCATTTGCATATAACATTCATTACAGGAAGTAATTAGCTGAAGAACAGCATCATCAGAGGCTCAAGGAGGAGAAAGGAAGTGTAACTTGCCTACCACCATTTAGTTCAGATTGTGGTCTGTGGTTGGTTTTGTTTTGTTTAAAGGAAATCTTACTCTGTTCCAAAATCGAGAACATATAGACTAAAAGAATATGTCCAAAATCTAAAAGGCAGCCTTGCAAGATGCTATGGCTCATAACACAAAAAAAGGGCTACATTTTGCCATTTAAGTTCTGTTTGACCAACTTTCACTTAACCATGCTCGGGGAGAGTGTAAGAACTGGGGTAAATGGGTTTCTGACAGACCCCAGAACAGTCATGGCGATCCCCCAGAAAGCTTATAGGCACTAACTATTCTTGTCAGTTCAATTTTCTAAGCAGAGCAAGAGCAGTGATTTATTTGATTTTCATATATCTGGTTTCTGGGAGGTTGGGCGAAAGAACAGACAAAGCATTGAACAAAGAAAACTGGCTGACCAAGAATGGAGGGTTAATTGCCCACCATTCCCAAGAGGGAAAAAGAAAAGTCAAATGAAATTGTAGCCTGTTCACAAAAAGCGCTCCCTGACCCCTTCCTCCTTCACCACCCCCCCCCCCCAACAGATTCATTGGTCAGCCTCTTGGAGGATGCAGAAACTGCCCCAGAGACAAGCAGATCTTGATTTTCATAGGTCACCTTGCTCACCAATGAGAAGCAAGCTCTTAGCTCAATGGCCCACACTCCAGTGGACAGAGCTGCTGAAAAACCACACTGAGTTCTGAGGAGATTTGGGCCTCTCACATAGAAGCCCTAGGCCTAGGTCCTTGGTCGGTACAGTTCTGAACTCTAGACTTCGGAGTACAGGCCAGGCCCACCCATCAGCACTTGCAATCAGCACTTCCCCCTGATTTAGGCAGAAGCCACTTAAAATAAGAAACAGTTAGCAAAAGTCCAGTTGCTTTCGAAAGCATTCAAACTATTTGGTTTGAAGGTCCTGACCAAATTTCAGGGATTTTGCCTGAAATACAAGAGATTCATTCCTGGCCTTAATTTATATATGAATGCCACACTTGTCTGCCCCAGACTCAGAATTCCAAAAGATGGAAAGATTTTCCTCTGTAGGGAAATGAAGGAGTGTTTGTGCTTTTGCCTAACAAAAGTGAAAAGATGCCAGGGCCTTCTCCTTGGGAACCATTATGAATAGCTGAACTCTAAAGCCGAGTATGAGACTCACATAGTATAGGACTTGTTACTTCTGCTGATTTTTATGGAAGCTTCTTGTTGTCACTTCTAGGGGGTTTACCTCTCCCCTCACCTTGATACGTCTGGTGGTTTTCCCAAAAGAATCTAAAGCTGAATGCCCAGGCAGCTTTACATTTTTCAATTACCTTGAGTCTTGCTGTCCTCTACAATACTCAGTATGTCTGGAATTTTTAATACATCTTCTACATCATCACTGTGGCCCTCAAATGCCCAGTAGTGTTCCCATTAGAGGATTTGGGGCAGAGATTGTATCATCAGAGGTAACATTCGGGACTGGAAATATTCATTAAATATTTTGCAACAGGTAGACCTAGTCCCAAACAATCACCCCCACTCTAGAATTTCTACCAATCATTGATGAACATAACTCCGAACATCTTTCCTACTCCTAACACTCAACCTCTCTCCTCCCCTTGATTATCATAACACCAACTCTCTCTCCCACTCAGGCACATACCACAGTGTTTGCTGCCTTCTGCACCTACCTGCCGAGACTGGAGAAGAAGGCTGAAAGCCCCTCCAGGAAGGCTTTCCGAGAACATACCGCTGTCACTATTACTAGCGCCAATAAGAATGATAACAACTTTTGAAGGTGGAATACAGAAGGGGTTCAAGTGAAATGAAGTTGTCTCTGGGAGGTCAGCTTCCAATTCCAGTTGTTTCTACCCCTTTATAGCTTCTGATTCCGACCAATAGCAGCAGGTGGCTCTGCTAGACTGACTTCTGTCTAGTCAGGAGTAGAGGGAGTCCTCCCCAGGAGAGGAGGTTAATTGGTAGCTGAGTGTTTTGCACTTGGTGGGTGTTCGTTATGTATTTGTGGACCAAATGTTGAAGGCAGAGAGCAAGTCATTCCCAGTACAACAGGAAGCTTCACTGGTGGCTCCGCTCCTTTGCCTGCCTCGGTCTGTCGCCTGGGTCTGCCACATGGCCCCAGCTTGTCCTTCAGCCCCAACTTCTGTGAACTGCGTCCCTAGCCGACAGCTCACCCTTTAAGGAGGCAAGACCACAAGCAGCAAAATAGTTCATGTTAGCTTAATGACCACAAATCAACCAGTTGATCTGCAGACATTCGACCTTGAATGTGCAAAGACAGAGGAGATCTACAAGGCTCTTGCAAGAAGCATTTCGCCGGACATCCATTGTAACTAGACAACACGGATCAGATTGCGATCCCCCTGAACCTATCAGTCTGAGCAGATCTGTCCATGCACCTGCCCTCTTCTTCATAAACGAACTATTCCCTAAAAAGACGCGTTCACGGTCAGTGCTCCATTCCTCACCAGTGCAGCCTTCCATTACCACCAAGTCTGTAACATAATGGTGAGCATTCACTTTAATATGATTTGCCAGGGCCAGGGCTAGAGTGAGGTGAGTGAGGCGCCTGGGGCGCAAAATTTAAGGAGGCACCCACTCTCAGGGCCGTGCAAGTGCCTTACCCTTGTCCCGGCCGTGCCATCTGCACTCTATAAAGCAGTATCAGTTTATCTTCTTCCTGTGAACAAGTACAGTTCTTCTGATTTAGGGGGGTAACTCTCCCTATCTGTTGTTGCACCAAATGTCTTGTTGCCATCTATTTTTCCATTGCTTTAAACCTTTGTATGCCTACACATCAAAGAGTCTTCAATATCATCAGAAAACATCGTTGCTTTTTAAGTAACCTGCTCCAAGTGGCGAGTTAGCACCTGTTTCAGTAGGGATGCTGACAGGGAGAGCCCTTCAGTGAAATGGTGACTGAGTTGGAGGTGTGTCATTGGGATCCTCGGTCTCCTCTTTCTGCTCCATTCTCCCCAGACTTTGCTTTCCCGCACCAACTCTCCTGAGTGCCTCCTAGTTTGTTCTCCTCCTCGCTAAGAAAAGCATGCTCTCAGGAAAGGGATCAGTTCCTTTACTTTGAGATTATAAGGCTGAATGCTACCTCTTTTGAGGGTTGCTTGCATTTTAACAGGGGAAAAGCCTTAAGCCAAAGGAATGAAGTTCTACTTATAGACTTTTAGGCATCAATTAGTTGCAGAAGTGTCTTTTTCACCATGGAAAGGCCAAATTCCCTGACAGCTAACTCCAGAATATAGAAAATACCTTAATCTTCCGGAATTATTTTAGTAAACTGCTGACGGTCGATTAAATTGTCCTGATACCCAGTGTTGTTCTATGTGGTTGCTACCAAGGGACGCTCAGAAATGGCTACTAAAAGCCACTGAGAAGGCCTAGATAATTCATATTGTACATTAACATTTTTACACAAATGGAATGAATACTACTTATCATTTGAGTAAAAGAACACAAGGATTTAAAGAGTTTGTGAAAATGTGTCCTGTTTGTGAAAGGTGAAGCTGTCCAGTGTCTGATTGATGTCAGTCCAGTACCGGTGGTGATTATTAAACTTATTGGAGGTACAACTTTATTGAACACAAGACTCTGCTTCCCCCTACACACATGTCTAGGTTTTGTGCTGTCACTTCAGCTTGGTGTGAGATGAGACCAGATCTATGCCAGAGCAGCCAGTCCCTCCGAGGCCTTTGCGTGTATGTCAGCTGTAAGTGACTGAGATGTTACAGATTTAAAGGGACAAGAGAGTGGGAAAGAGGTACAAAGAACTGCCTTTGTCAGAGAGCAGCGATGATTATGATTTAAACAATGACATGAACTAAACAAAGTTTTAGAATATGCTGAAACAGATTTATAGAGAAATACAGTAGTAAATGGTTATACACATTTGAGGCTCTTTTAATAAATTTAGCAAAAAGAAACTTGCATAAGTAATGGGTTCTGTGAAATAGATATATACTGTTAGTCAGTAAGGCCCCAAATCTAGGCCAGTGGTCCTCAAAGTGTAGTCCCATGACCAGCAGCAGCAGCATCCCTGGAATGTGTGTGTGTGTGTGTGTGTGTGTGTGTGTGTGTGTGTGTGTGTGTGTTCCAGTTCCTTCTCCAAGCCCCTGAGTCACTACAGCCACAACTCTCCAAATGATTCCAACCTTTCCCATCATTTCTGCTGTCATCACAGTGATCCGTCTCTGGCCAAGTGATGTATATCGACATGTTGGTTAAGTATATGTTTGCTGTTAAGAAATTATCAGATTGAATCAACTACTTGTTCAACCTGCAGAACCTTTGCTTTGACTTAGCCAGCACGTCTGGCCTGTTTTTGGTTTAAAATTTTTTTTAATTCACAAATAGGAAAAATGAAAAGGTGTTAGTTTGTTTGGTTTTGCCAACCCTTAACTACCTGTCTTCATCAAGGTAGCTGTTCTCTAGCAGGGCTCTGGCAGAAGTATGTTTGATTTTAAGATTTTGCCTAAATAGTGAAATTTGATCTCAACAGATCCACAAACAAAATCTGAACTGGAACAACCAGTTAATGACTCTTAGCCTCTCTTTAATGCCAAGCTTTATAGAAATTTATTCCCTACATGGTGTTGAGCTTTTTTTAATGTCCAATTTTATAAAGTGTTATGCATGCAAATGCAGCATCGTGCTCATTGTACAATTCACCCCAAACTCATTTCCTTCTCCATATGTATGATGGTGAAGAAATATCAATATGTATGTTCTTACCTCTCCTGATCAATTGTAAATTACAAATCTTTTCATTAATTTTTAAATGAGATATATTTACTCTGGCTAGTAGTTAAAATTTTATTCTTTTTATTATATTTCATTGCTACTCTTTTCTACTGACTCCAAAGCTTACTTTGGGGAATATTTCTTATTTCTAGATTGTTGTATTTATCTTATTTCTATATTTATCTGTAGTCATGGAATGTTAGAGCTGAAAGGGACCAATCTCTTTACAGATGAGGAAACTGAGGCCCAGAAAGGTCACATAACTTACACAAGGTCACACAGTGTCAAAGCCGAGCCTCAGGCCCAGGTCTCGTCTCTGGGCCTAGTGTTTTTTCATTTAAAGCACTACACTTATAGAAGACCCACAGCTGGCTTCTACTTTTATGATACATGAATTTCCCAGGTATTTCAGTGAACTAGTACATATGCTTTAAGGAAAAATGCTCAAGAGTTCTTTAGTTCATGAATCCAAAGACAAATCTGATTTTCAGCGTACAAACATTCGTTTCCCTCCAGAGTCATTATTTGTACCCTACTTTGTACGACGGATGTTTTCCCTAAAAGTTATTTGATAAATGGATTTTTATAGATCAAATTCCATTTTTTAGTAGAGAAGGTTCCTATGTGAGGGAATCTTCTGGTGACTTCTTTTGAAAAACGAAGAATCCTCTTGTCAATGTCCCCTAATGTCTCTACTTTTTTTTTTTAGTGTGAACTTCTGTAATTGGTGTTTATTTAAAGTAGGGCAAACCAATATAGGTTTCCCTAGAATCTACTTTATCCTTCCCTTCTTAAACTTTATGAGATATTTTCAGACCATTCGATGCTCATAAGATACTTAGTTGTGTTCTAGAAACTTCACCTAGCTTGATATTTTGTCAGTCCCTGGGCTCAATCTCTATCTCCACCTTATCAAACAATAACAGAATTGCTTAATCAGTACTGAGCTCTGCATGCAGTCTCTTGTCCAGAACATTCTTTGCCTAATGCTCCTTAGTGTGACTCTCTATCTATTCTTGGGCTTCTTTCCATAGTTCACGAGTACCTCACTATTCTGTGGCGTTGGAGGCAGTGACGCTTTAGGGCTGTCCTAGTCACGTGGAGTGGTATTTCCAGTTATTTCCATTATTCCCTTGTTTTTCCTGGACCTCCTCTGTTTTCCCTTTTCAGAAATGCTCAGAGATTGGTGGGATTTTTCCCACCATCTAGACCAGGGGTTGGCAAACTTTTTCTGTAAAAGGCCAGATAGATAGACTCTATTTTAGGCTTTGGGGCCACATATGGTCTCTGCACCATATTCTTTTTCTTTGTTGTTATTTCTATCACTTTAAAAATGTAAATTCCATTCTTAGCTCTTGGGCCATACAAGCTGCAGGCTGCATTTGGTCCACCTGTCATAGTTTGCTGACCCCTGGCCCAGACTATCTTCTGGGACAGGCATTTCTGTGACTGACCCCATGTGATAACTAGGTTGTGTACTGGATGATGTGGTTCACTGCCCTCCTACCTACTGCTTTGTCAGACCAGTCTGCACAGAGTGGGCTGGAGAGGGGCCACATATGCCAACCACTACTCTTCGATAGGGTGCCCTTCATGGACTCTCTCATTTTCTCTCTCTCTCTCTCTCTCTCTCTCTCTCTCATTCTCACTCTCTCACTGACTACCTCAGTGTAGAAACCCTCATTCTTCTATCCAGACCTCCTGTCCTGGTTATCCAGTGTGCCTCTGCTTCCTCGAGTTTGGGGTAAGCTGGCAGGAAAGAATGGATTTCTGAGTTTTCTTATTTCTTTTGTCCCATGATTACTCCCCCAAACTGTGGTTGGGGACCCCTGCCCTGGGTTATCTCACCTGCCCTGCCCCATGCTGCCATCACAAGTTTAGGGCTGTCTCTGGAAAGTTTGGTGGCCCAGGCAATGAGATTCCAGTCCAGTCTACAATTTCCTAGGGAAATCACCAGCTCTCTTGGTTCCAACGACTGGTTTTAAAACCCAGAATGTCCATGTGTCCAATTTCTAATGTGATTAGGACCTGTTCTAGACTCAGCCCCAGCAAGAAAACCAATGAGGTACAGAAGGTATTCTGTGCCCATGGTTCTTCCCTGCCTAAACCCCTGCCTCCTTGGCCCCCAGCCCCCAAGATGGACCCCTTGGGATGCTCCATGCGGCACCATAACAAGCAGGCATTCAGCACACCGTGGCCTCCGGGCTTCTGAACCTCTAAAAGGATTCCCTAAAGCTTCTTCACATCTCTCTCCATCTCACTCCCATCTCTATCTCTCATGCTGCTTGGGGGTTTAAAGCTCAGATTCACATTTTCACGTTTGCTCGTGTAAACACTTGGGGATATGAGTGAATGAGAAGGTATGGGCCTGTGTGTAAGAGCATGGTTTCTCCACTTGGACTGTGAAGGCCCTATTCACTAACGGATCACACACACATCCCACCCAGTGCTCTCATCAATTCTCTGGTCCAGTCCAGGTCTGATGAGCCTGGTTAGGAGAAGGGGCTAGTGGGGGCTCCTGAGGCATTTTTCTTTTCTTGTCTTTTGAAACCTCCTTTCCACTGGCTTGTGCTGCCTTCTCCCAGGAAGCCATTTCAAGAAACTCCTCTGTGGCAATTCTGGACAGGCCGACATACAGAGAGCTATGGACTCAGTCACTCAGACACACCTCTCAGGCTGCAGTTTTTCCCATCTAAGCAAATTCCTTTGTAGGACCTTTAGCTTGCTTTCTGTCATTTGAGCCCAGGGATCTACCCACTTACTGAAATCTAAATTTTAAAAAGTCAGAGACATGAGTAACTTTGAGGATTTCCCTATCTAAAAGCATCCATGAAACGGTTTCTTTCTGCCTTTTGTTTAGGATTTCCGGACTTAGGAAGGGAACAAGACTTGTGCCTTGGACTCTAAGGCAGCAAAAGGACTACACTTGCCAAAGCAAAATGAGGATGGAAGATTGGCTAGTCCTACTATGCATGGTCAGGGAATGGACTCTTGTTCAGTTAGCACTTATGGCTCAATGCTTACTGAGTGCCAACAATGCACTTAAGAAAAATAAGAGAGGCAGGAATTTACAGACCAGTGTCCTAAACTAGAAAGTAGAGATAAGGCAATTCCCCCAGTGATAAGAATCTGTCCCTGGATAAAAGTTTCAAGAAACAGCAGAAACTAGAAGAGATCATAATCCCAGTCTTTTAGAATTCCAACACAAAATGGAAGGGAGCCCTCTGTGGGGTGACATTACAAAGAGTTTTTCTTGTCTTTCTTTTTAAAAACAGAAAACATTCCTTACTGGCTTGCTACCAGCAATTGAACTGTATTCTTTATAGAGCTAAAGCTGTTTGTGTCTTCTTAAAATAAAATTTTTCTGTTTCACCCTCTGGTCTTCATTGTAGCAATGATGCCTTCGTTCAGTCACTAAGCCCAGTTTATGAGCATGTTTTACCAACCACACAAGTGTGGGGCCCACACACATGGGATTTGATTCTCACAAACCCCTGAGAGCACAAAACAGATAGGCGGGACACAGTCTTGCAGAAACCTGGTCCACTGAGCCGTGAATCTAAGCTATATGGGCAGGTAATCCATGTTCGAGGACTTCATCTCAGGGACTCAAGTTCAGTTGCTCATGGAGGCAACAAGGGGCCGCAGACAAGGCGAGGCTCTGATGAAGTGGGCAGCAGTTGCCAGGCTCCTGATGGGAGGAGGTTGCCATAGCAACTGTGCTCAGGGCATGCACTCCCTCTTTGTTCTCTGGCTCAATGAAGCAGGGCAGACCTGAGTGTGTGGGTTAGGAGCAAAAAGCACAGACCAGATGTGGCCCAAATCACTTACATCCCTCAAAAAGGGTACGGTCCCACCATGCAGGTGGTGACAGCTATATTCAAGAGTCAACTCCCATCCAGAAGGAGCTTGGTTCTCTGTTCCCAACTGGCCCAGGCCTCTAAGGCTGAGGCCCTTGCAGCCAGCATCTTGCCTCCCCAGGCCCCAGGCTAGCTCATGACCCCTGTCACCACCAGGCTGCTCTTCCAAAAAGACACAACACAGTTGGATACAACCTAGAAAGCTTACAAGGGAAGGGAGAGGGACCAGAGCTACTCTCAGACAATAGCAGGTGTTAAGATTTAAGATAAAGAGGGGCCGGCCCCGTGGTCAAGTGGTTGAGTTTGGGCGCTCCACTTTGGTGGCCCGGGGTTTTGCGGTTCAGATCCTGGGGGCGGACGTAGCACCACTCATTGAGCCATGCTGAGGCGGCGTCCCCCATAGCACAACAGAAGGATCAGCAACTAGAATATACAACCATCTACTGGGGGGCTTTGAGGAGAAGAAGAAGAAGAAAAGAAGAAAGAAGAAGAAGAAGAAAAGATTGGCAACAGATGTTAGCTCAGGTGCCAATCTTAAAAAAAAAAATAGATTTAAGAGAAAGATCAGAGAAGGAGCCTGGCTCTAGGTGGGCCCCATGGCAAGCAGTACTTTAGGGGTACCCTGCAGTTCAAGGTCTAGTGCTCACCTCTGCAGGATCAGAGCCTCCTTGTGCCGCCACACTGTGAACTAGGGAAGCTTTTAGCGACTGACCCACACTGACCAAACTCACAAAAAACATGTCAAAGGCAGGGTCTGATAGATTAATTAGCCAAAGAGAGAGCACACCTTTAAAGCACAGGTCACACACAGGAGGCCTGCAGGCTGAACTGGGCTCACACACATTGTCCGGAGTACACAATGTTATTTTTCAATTTTTTTGAATTTAGATAGGGCACAATCTCTCCAATTTACCAAGTTCCGCACCACTCCCTGTTAAATTCAACTAGCTTCGTTCACTTATATTCTCTGCCAGGCCTCTGAAGACATTTGAGCCTGTGACCCCTGCATCAAGGTGTTGTGGCAGGGTGAGTCCCCCGGGAAGCAGACTCTGGGACGGAGCGTGGTGTGCAGGATGTTTACTATGGACTGCCTTTGGGATGGACATCCGTGGGAGAGAAGGGAAGGAAACAGGCTCAGGCAGAAGGAAAGAAGGGCAGCAATGCAGGCACCACAAAGCCTCGGCAGACTCAATAGTGAGCTCTGGTGTTAAAATGACCTGTCAGTGTTGTCCTGTGCTGGGCCAAAGGCAAGCCTTCATGCTCCTGCTTCAGTCAGTCACTAGCTCTGGGCCACCCCACCAAGGGTCTGACCTTGGGTAAGGCACCTTTCTCCAGTTGAGGCCGTCCCCAAAGGAACTGACGGCTCAAGAAGGTTCTTTGCTGACAGCACTCCCAGCAGCGGGGCAACAAGTCCACCCTTGAAGTTCTGTGTCCATCACAGGTGTCTCTCTCCCAAGAGCAGTACAGATTAAACTCTTACAAATTCTTATTTTCTGATTCCCACTCCTTACCTTAGACATATTATGGTTCATTTTATTAGGTTTATAGCTTTCTTAAATTGTAGTCACCATCATATGATACATGCTAGTAGCCTTAGTTGGACTTTGGTGTTTCACAAGCCTCATTAATGCCCATTAACAAACCCTCTCCAAGGGCACATCACATAAGCAAATGGATGTCAATCCATCATAAAATACCAGGAATAAAATGGACTAGGCAGGGGCCGGCCCGGTGGCTCAGCGGTTAAGTGTGCACGTTCCACTTCAGCGGCCCGGGGGTTTGCCGCTGACTGCTCCTTCAGAATTTCCTTTGCTTCATCCTCCACTCTGCCTGTGAGCCTTAGAGTCCTCAGGCCTGTCTCCCAGGCCTTCTCCCCCTTCTCCATTACCAGCTTTCCCTGGGTGGTCTCATGCACACCTACTACTCCTCTCCCTGTGTTTCCCACCTCAGTGAATCATACCACCACTCACTCATCTGCACAAGCCAGAGGCCTGGGCATCTTAAATGTCTGCTTTTCTCTCCTACATCCAATAAGCTTTGCAGATTCTACCACGTAAACTTCTCCTGTATCCCTTTGTTCCGCATTTTATTTCTTGCTGCAGGGGCTCAATAAATATTGAGAAGCCTATCATTCTATTTTACTTATTTCACATGATAAAAAATGAGCCTATACCATACCAAGAAATCAGTTGCAGGTAGACAAAAACCTAAATACAAAGAGCAAAAATATAAAGCTTTTGGAAGATAATGTAGGAGAATATCTTCATGACTTCAGAGTAGAAAAGGATTTCTTAAGACACAAACCCACTAACTATAAAGGAAAAGCGATAAAATTCAACTACTTTAAAATTAGGAAAGCATTTAAAGAGTGAAAAGGCAAGCCACAGAAAAGGAAAAGCTATTTGCAACATATATAACCAACACAATACACAAAAGACTCCTACAAATTAGTCATAAACAGACCAAAAACTCAATAGAAAAATGGGCAAGAGACTTGTATGGGCTCATGATAAAAGAATAAATCCAATTACTCAATAAGTGTGAAAAGGTGCTTAACCTCATCTATCATCAAAGAAATGAGGGAGGACGGATTACAAAGGGGCAGGGGAAAACTTTTGCGGGGGAGGGGTATGTTCATTATCTGAATAGTGATTCTAGTTTCATGGATGTTTACTCACCAAATTGTCACTTTAAACATGTGCAGTTTGTTGTACATCAGTTATACCTCAATAAAGCTATAACACACACACAAACACACACACACACACACACACACACAATGACATGCCATTTCACATCCACCAGACTGACAAAATATTTTCTAAGTCTGACAATAACCAGTGTTGAGGAAGATGTGGAGGAACAGAAACTCTGATACACTGCTGGTGGGGATCTAAATTGAGTCAACCAATTTGGAAAGCAGATTGCCTTTATCTATTAAAGTTGAAGCTATCCCCACCCCAGGACCCAGCAATTCCACCCCTAGCTATATATCCCAGAGAAATATGTACATATCTTTCTCGAAAGATACAGAGAAGATTCCAAACAGCATTGCACATAACAGCACAAAGTGGAAACAACACAACAGCCCATCGAGAGGAGAACAAATAACCTGTGGACTACTACACAGTGATGACAATTAAACCACAGCCACACGCAACGACATGTATGGAGCACACAAACGTGAAGTTGAGCGACACAAGCAAGACACAAAGGAACATGGACAGTACGATTCCATTTATTTAAATGCAAAAACAAGCAGAACTAAATGCATAGATAGATGATAAAACTATAAAGAAAAGCAAGGAAATTGTTATCATAAAACTTAAGAGTATGGCTCCTTAAAGCAGGAAGGGTAAACTGTAATTGGGGAGGACACAGGGACGCTTCTGGGGTGCTGGCAAAGTTCTATTTTTGGACCCTTGGAACTATTTTTTCAAGAGTATAAACAAACTGTACATTTGTTTTAAGCACTTTTCTGTATGTATGACATATTTTACAATAAGAACATTTTTTAAAGACCCAGGATACAATTCTGAGTTACACCAAACTTAAGGGCAGGGCCGGAGGAAAAGGAGTCTAGGAAAGAGACAGGGCAGGCAGCAAACCAGGAGAGAAGAAGTTCCGAAATTTCCAAAAGGGAGCGGACGGCAGTGCCAACCCTTATCCACTCCTGCTCTGCAGGACACATCAGAGTAGGGCTGAGAGCCTCCAGCACGTGTCCTGGCAGCTGTGATAAGAATATCCTCGCACAAGAGAAAAATGAGCGAAGGCACAAAGAGCTGAGAAGAAATACTATTAGGAGGCAAACATATGGAAAATGTCTACTTTTCCTTAATGAGCAAAGACACACAAAATTTTAAAAACCGAATGGCCATTTTTTGCCCATTACAGTAGCAAAATTGAGGGGAGGCGGAAGAAGTTACAGTATGTCAGGCTGGAAAGAGTACCAAACTGATGCATGGTTACTGGCTGCTAGCACTAGGAATAAATATCATCCTTTTAAAATAAAATCTGGCAATATGCATCAGGAAATTTTAAATGCTTATGCCATTTTACTCAGTAAGCCTACTTCAGGGAATCTATGCTAGGAAAATTATGCAAAGAAAGCAAAAGGCCATATGAATGAGTCGAAAAGTGACTCAATTATCCCTCAATGAGGAAAACACTGAATAAACTTTGTTAGGCACCACTCAGTAAAAATCATAATTATAATAATGGAGAAGGAAGGAAGCTAAGATTTATTGAGTGATACTTTTTCACGTCTTATACTAAATGCATTACTTATCAGTTTAATGCAACCACTTCCAAAGGTTTTTGTTGTTACTTCCATTTAAATGTGGAGAAACTGGGGCCGGCCCCGTGGCCGAGTGGTTAAGTTCGCGTGATCCCCTTCAGCGGCCCAGGGTTTCCCCAGTTCGGGGGTTCGGATCCTGAGAGCAGACGTGGCACCGCTCATCAAGCCATGCTGAGGCGACATCACACATAGCACAACCAGGACCTACAACTAGAATATATCACTATGTATTGGGGGGCTTTGGGGAGAAGAAAAAGAAAAAAAGGAAAAAAAGTAAGATTGGCAACAGATGTTAGCTCAGGTGCCAATCTTTAAATAAATAAATAAATATGGAAAAACTGAAGCCCAGAGAAGCAGATTAACTTGCCAGATATCACACAGCTAATGAGAGGCAGAACTAAGATTTGAGTACGTACCTGTCTGAATATGAAACCTTTGTTATTTTCACTCCATTACACTGCAACATGAAAAAAAATACTTCTGCTAGCATTTCTTGAAGTGTTTTTTTCCCCAAACACATAGGACATTACTAACTGGGTTTTTAAATACCAGGTTTAGGAGGTTTCTTTACTACAGAACTTCTCAGAGCCTTTATTACACATTCACTTACTTAACAAGGATTTACTGGGTATGTCAGACACTTAGGTGTTGGGGATACAGCAGTGAACCAGAGAGACAAGATCTTTGCCCTCATGAAGCTTATCTTCCAGTCAGAAGAGGGAAGATACAAATAAATACCCCAAATGACTTCAGACTGCAGTGAGTGCAGTGGGGGCAATTAACAGGGCAACACCACAGACGGGAACTGGGAAAGGGGGCTACTCTGGATGGGTTCATTGCAGAAGGTTCCTCTGGTGTGACTTTTGAGTCGAGACCTCAAGGAGCCTGAAGGGAGAGTCTTCCAGGCTGGGAAACAGCAAATGCAAAGATCCCAAGGAGGGAGAGAGTTTGCTGTTTTCAAGGAACGGAAAGAAGCCCAGCATGACTGGCGGATAGTGAGTGGAGCACAGCAACCACGGTAAGGAGTTTGGATTCTATTCTAAGGGCAAAGGAAAGCCATTGGAGGGTTTTAGGAGGGTCACTGACATGATCTGATTTTTTAAAAACTATCCTGGCTGCTCTGTGGGGAACAGATTGGAATGAAGCAAGAATAAAGGCAGGAGACCAATGAAGAGACTACTGCAGCAAGCCAGGCAGAGAGGACAGTGGCTTTGGCTAGGGTGGTGACCATGGAGATGGGGAGAAGTGGAAGGATTTGGGTTATATTTTGAATATTGAGCCAACCAGACTGGCTGGTGAGTTGGAAGTGGGCGACAAGCGAAAGGAAGGAGTCAGGAATGACTCCTAGGTTTTGGGTTTCAGCAGCTGCATGGATGGTGACGATCTGAGAAAGAGCAGGTTTGAGAGGGACATAGGAATGAGTGCTTATGCTTTATATATATTAAATCTGAGTTGCTTATTAGACATCCATGTGGTGATGCCAGGTGGACCTCTGCATATACAGATCGGCAGTTCAGGGCAGTGGTCAGGGCTGGAGAGGAATTGGGGGCCCGCCCGGTGGCACAGTGGTTGGGTTTGCACGCTCTGCTTGGGCAGCCTGGGGTTCACGGGTTCAGATCCCGGGTGCAGACCTACACATTGCTCATCAAGCCATTTTGTGGTGGCATCCCATGTACAAAATAGAGGCAGATGGGCACAGATGCTAGCTCAGGGCCAATCTTCCTCAAGCAAAAAGAGGAGGATTGGCAACAGATGTTAGCTCAGAATCAGTCTTCCTCCCCGACCCCCCAAAAAACCACACAAAAAACAAAAGAAACCCAAATCAAGTTCCAGTACATCCATACAATACCATGCTGTGAGTGTGTGTGTGTTTGAAATGAGGTAAATGTTGATGTTGAACTGTTCCATGAAACTAGAAAAAACAATAAAGTTGTAGATTTAAAAAAGAAAGAACATCAATAGTTTAAGCCTTGAGACTGGATGAGCTCACCTAGGGAGCAAAAGTAAATAGAGAAGAGAAGAGGGGCCAGGATGGGCCCTGGGGCTGTCCAATGTTTGGGCATCCAGCAGAGAAGGAACAACTAAGAAAAGAAATTGAGTTGTGAACTGCCAAGAGGAGGGCTCTAAACTATGGTGTTCCCAAGCCTTCTTGACCACGGAACCTTTTGGTCATGGGGTGACTTGTGCTCAGCAAAACACACTGGGGGAAATGCTGGCTTATGCTACAGTAAGTGGAAAGGCAGGCTACAAAATGGCATGCAAATTATGAGCGCAACCGTGCACACATGTACAGAATGTGCCTGGCACGTGTGCTCAGTAAACATTTGTTGAATGAATCAATGAATGAAAAGTAATATACATATGGACAACCACCACAACACCACCACTACAAGGGAACAAACGAAACTGACAGTAGCTGTTAGTAGTAAGATAGGATTAGAGAAAGTTTTTCCAAATTTTCTGCAATGTTTTGTTGTCTGTTTTTTTCTAATGGTGTTTTGCCAATTTCGTGCATCCATCTGTCTCTGATGCATTCAGGGGTACTATTCCCAGACACCCTGTAGGAATCCACTCTGCCTGTTCTCTCCTGCTCGGTTTGAAATCCTTGACACCATTCCTGGCCTGTTTAATTTTAATTCCATTCAGTTCCATCAACAAATATTTACTGAATCATCTTTAACCTAGAGAGATGGTTAATATATGAGGCCCCTGCTCTCACGTCACTCACAGTCTAAAGGGAGATAGATGTGTAAACCTTACGCAAAATCCACTTCCCCTCTCGTCCCCCTTGTTCAATCTATCCCTGAACTTTGACCCTGTTTGTTTACACTTCCATACTTCAGTCAGTTCCGTTCAGCTTCCAGCTGTGGCCCTCGCCCTGCCCCTCCAACTAGCCTATTCATGTGTCTAATTAGAGTAAATAAGCCCCACTGGCAAATACCTGGAATAAAAGGTTACAGCGGAGTTACCCTCGGAGGTGCTTTCTCTGCGTCTCTGCATAAACTGTCTTTATGAACATTTGTTCATTGCTGTTAAGCACGTCTCTGTGTGTGTGTGAGTCTTGCTCCTCTGCTTTTGGAGTGGCTCCTAAAGGTTCTCATAGGTTTTGCTAGAAGGCACCTTGCACTGTAAGACACCTCACCATCCACCAGGACGCCATCTCACAGAGCTTTGATTCTGATAATTAATACATTTTGCCAAAACAGGAAAAATACTGGCTCACGCAAACATAATAATTGTTTGTTTGCTGAGAGCATACCATGTGTTTTAAGTGCTTTATTTGAATTAGTTCTTTTAATCTCCCAACACCCTATGAGGAAGACACTCGTATTACCCTGTTTTACAGATGAGGCCCAGGAATGTTAAGTAACTTACCTTGATGTTACAGCTGGTAGGTGACGAAACTGGGATTCATACCCAGACAGCTGGGCTCCAGTGACACCCTCGCTATACTCACTATAAACTTACCCACATATACAGATGCATCACACATCACTTTTTGTATTATTTTAAGTCAATTAACATTGCTTACTACTTGACTCATACTAACCTCTTAAAGCAGACCTAGCATACTTTGACATCATTAAGTTAGAAGAGGCAAAACTTTGAGACACCAAAATGACCCATTAGACCATGTGAACTTCATATCCTTTTCAGAGAAAGCATTCTGTTGAGGTTACAAAAGAGGAACATGTCCAATATTGCTAAAAACAATTACTATCTGGAAATGTTGTGGGTGTAATCCTAGTCCCAAAGGATGTAAGTCCCCACGAAGGCCTGTAATTCATTTACTTTGCTTAAGAAATCTCATTTCAGCAGAGCAAAGACTACCACACTGGAACCTTGCCCTGGCACTGTTCCCTATAAAGCCAATTTAGTATTAGGCCAGAGGCCTTGGATGGGATCCGAAGGAGGTTTATTTTTGAAGTAATCAGAGACCCTTGCTAGATGGGGACTTCCCTTCCTGAGGCAGTTCTATGGCCTGGATACAGAGAAAAAATTTTATAGGAAGATTTTGTTATACTATTAGCTAATTAAGTCATCAAGGCAGCTCTTTTAAGAACAACAGGTTAGTGGAGAAACAGGCTCCCTTACAAGTGGTCAGTGGGAGTGCTAGCTGGTCCTCTTTCTTTGGAGGAAGTTTGGCAACTACTATCAAAATTCAAAATGCACATATCCTTTGCCCCAAATGTTCCATGTGTAGGAATCTATCCTACAGATATCTCACATCTGTGTAAAATATACATTCAAGATATTCATTGCAGTATTGTTTGCCATAGCAAGAGACCAGAAATAATCTCTAAATGTAAATCAATAGGAAACCAGTTAGATAAATTATGATACATCATACAACGGAATTCTATGCAGCCATTAAAACAAAAGAAAATATTCATACAATGGAATACTATCAGCAATTAGAAAAATAACTGCCGCTACTCACAAAAGAAGCCAGATACAGAGGAATACCTACTAGATGGTGCCATTTATACCAAGTTCAGAACTCTCCTTTTCATCCAAGATGGAGTAACAGGGACCAGGTTTATCCTCCTGTCTGAAATAACAACAAACAGACCGAATATATGAAACTATGGATTATGGTTTTCAAGACAATGGACATCAGAAAATGAAGGACAGCGATCCCTGAGAGACAGGAAACAACAAATCAGTGAGCCCTCTTTCCAGTTTTCTTATCACTGTACCCAATTTTAAGACTTAGTATGTAGCTACACTAATCAAGACTGCATGATATTGTGTGCTATTGCAGGAAGGATAGACACATAGATCAGTGGAACAGAACAGAGAATCCAGAACAGACTCACAGAAGTAGAACCAACTGATTTTTAACAAAAGTGCAAAAGCAACTTAATGAAGAATAGCTTTTCAACAAATGATGCTGGAACAATAATTGGACATCTATAGGCCAAAAAAAGGACTCCAATCTAAACCTCACACCTTATATAAAAATTCACTCAACTAAATTATAGATTTAAGTATAAAACTATAAAACTTTCAGAAGATAATACAGGAGAAAATCTTTGGGACCTAGGGCTTGATAAAGAGTTCTTAGACATGACACCATAAGCATGATCCATAAAAGAAAAAAGTTAAAGTCTTTTGCTCTGCAAAAATCTCTCTTAAGAGGATGAAAAGACAAGCTTACAGACTGGGAGAAAATATTTGCAAACCACATATCTGACAAAGTACTCATATCTAGAATATATAGAGGTCTTGAAACTCAACAGTAAAAAAAACATCCAATGAGAAACTGGGCAAAAGACATGACATTTATTTCACTGAAGAGGATATACAGACAGCAAATTAACACATGAAAAGATGTTCAGGGGTTAAGTTCATGCACTCCACTTCAGTGGCCCAGGGTTCGTCAGTTCAGCTCCTGGGCACAGACCTACATGCCGCTCATCAGGCCAGGCTGTGGCGGCATCCCACATAGAAGAACTATAATGACCTACAACTAGGATATACAACTATGTACTGGGGCTTTCGGGAGGA
Source organism: Equus przewalskii (assembly GCF_037783145.1). NCBI lineage: Eukaryota > Metazoa > Chordata > Mammalia > Perissodactyla > Equidae > Equus > Equus przewalskii. Next base: position 55,641,928 of record NC_091863.1, read on the forward strand.
AAAAAAAAAGAGAAAGATTGGCAACAGATGTTAGCTCAGGGCCAATCTTCCTCACACACACACACACACACACACACACAAAAAGATGTTCAACATCATTATCCATTAGAGAAATGTAAATTAAAACCACAAAGAGAGATCAGTACACATCTAACCAAATGGCCAAAATAAAAAATTGTGATGACACAAAATGCTGACGAGTAGGTGGAGAAATTGGATCACCCACACATTGCTGGTAGGGAGGTGAAATGTACAGCCACTCTGGAAAACAGTATGGCAGTTACAAAACTAAATATGCAATTGCCATACAACTCAGCAATTACACTCTTGGAAATTGTCCCAGAGAAATGAAAACTTATATTCACACAAAAACCTGTACACAAATGTTTATAGCTGCTTTATTTGTAATAGCCCCAAACTGGAACAACCCAAATGTTTTGCAATGGATGAATGGTTAAACAAACTGCGGTCTATGCTGTCTACAGCATGGACTACCACTCAAAGCCACACAAATGTTAGAGTTAAGCCTAGGGTGCTTTGGGAGCGCAGAGGAGTGCCTAGCCCAGCCTGTGGGAAGGTGGAGAAGAGTGTCAGGGGAGGCTTCCAGGAGGAAAGGTCTTGAAAGGTAAGCAAGAGTCAGCTAGATCAAAACTGGGGGCAGAGCGTTCCAGGTAGAGAGAACAGCATGTGCAAAGGCATGGAATCTCAAGGGAGTGCTATACATTTGAAGGCCTGTAAATGGTAACTTGACATGGTGGGAGCCCAGTGGGGACTAGCAAGAGATGAGGCTGCAGATGTCAACAGAAAGGCCCTTGGGACTCCAGGCTAAGGAGGCTCTCAGACAGCAGAGAGCCAGTGAAGGGTCTTAACTGGGGGAGTGTTAGATCTGCGTTTCTGAGAGATCTCAGATGCTGCGGAGGGTAGTTTGCAGGAGGGTGAGACTGACAGCTGAGAGACCAACGTGGAGGCTGTTTCTATGGTCCAGAGAATGTGCAAAGGCAGCAGGGAAGAGGGCAAGGGATAAGTACAAGAGATGAGTGGTGAATCCGAGCAAAGTGTTCAGTGTTCACTGTAAAATGATGAGGGGCGAGGGAGAAGAGCTGTTTAGGAGGCAGAATCCACTAGACATGGAGACCAGTTGCTGCGGGCGAGGACACAGAAGACCTCTTCTCCACTCCCCCTCTCTGCTTTGGCTACAATGTTCTGCCCACTGTTCCCTATCCATGCCATGTTCCTTCTCCTCGCCTCTGTGCTTCTAGGCTTGGGAGGTCCAGCACAGTAGGCAGAGGTAATCACCTTCAGATTATTCAGGACCAATACACTGATGCATAAACCAGAGGAAAACTTATTTGTCCCATGGTAGGGGCATACCTTGGCCCTGGCACCTCCTGGGCAGAGTACCCCCCTTTAAGGCCTCAGGTTCCCGGGAGGCTGACGTAGAGAACACGCACTCAGAGCAAAGGGAACTCGGTGTTCTTAGATTTCATTTTGGGGATGGCAAAGCCTGGGGCAGTGTCATCAAGCAGAAGGTATCATCTTGGAAGTCAGGCCTGAGTTCAGAGCCCAACCCTGCCACACGAGCTGTGAAACCTTGAGCACATTTCTTAACTTCTCCAAGCCTGTTTGTTTAGCTCTAAAACGGCAATGGTGATTCTCCACAGACTGTTGTGAAAACAAAGAGAGCTCATGAAGGGAAAGCGCCTGGCTCATGCTACATTTGCCATTTGTGTTGGTTGTTTTCTACTGTCTCAAACGAACACTACCTCCAAAAAAAATCCACCTCACTAGATACTGGAATAGTAATGTCCTTTAGAAACCACAGCTCTTTTGTTTAGACAATCCTGGACAAACATAGACGGGATCTTCTTCTCTGAAGCCCTTCCTTAAAAACCAGTTGTTCAAAGCTTGATTAGCTCATGCCAGGCAGGCAGTTCTTCAGCCACTGGCTGTGCCCAGGAGCCATATCCATCCCATCAGCAATAAACCTGCATCCAAGTGCCACAATGGGTGGCTACTTTTGCAGGTGGCTGATCTCATCCACCACATACGATTTTTCCTAGTTTCAATTTCCAAAGGTGACCCTTTTCTACCCTTGTCCCCAGAGTCTTGGGCCTAGAGCTCCCCACGCGTTGACTGCCTCTGAATGGGATCAACTGGATCTCTGTGTTGTGTTGCTTCAAGCTCCCCTTTCAGAATAAGCTCTGCTGGGATCTCACACGGGGAAGAAACCACAGCCCTTTGGCTGTGGATCAGGTGGGGCTGGGACAGGGAGTCTGGGTCAAGGTTTGTGAAGCTCTGTCCTGGGAAGAGGGCTGTCAGTTCCCTTCCTGGTTTTCCTTGTTTAAGAAATGCGTGGAAGAATCAGTTTGAGGAGAGAATTAATGGAAAATCCAAGCGGCGGCCATTCCTGGCTCTGACTCACTGTGCACACTCCTGCAGGCGTTACCATGGTTTCAAAGCTGAAGTTTTCTCCTCTCTGCCCCCCTGCCTGCTCTTCTGCTCATTCGTCACTCTGCCCCACAGACTCCTCCTCAGTCGGCCTCCAGTGACTGGTGGAGGCTTAACCCTGTATAGAAGCTAGCTTTTCTGTTGTTTGTTTTACAAATAACATTTATGGCCTTTTTTTCCTTGAATAAAAAAAATACATGCCAAGTGATATAGACAGAATATAATATAAACAGAAAACAATGAAAGTTAGCCATAAACTCACATTCCAGAAATAACACTTAAGATTTTATCCTCTTCACCCCCATCCCACATCTTTTTGTGATGAATCCGGCATAGTTGAGATGATACATGATTTTGTATCTGACTGTCTTAAAGTACTTTGACCTTGAAACCCCCGGCAGACCTACGCCCATCCTTTTCTCCTTGGAGCTACTGGCCTTTAAGAACTGCTTGGGCAAATTCAGCCACTTGCACAGGCTTGCTTGTTATTGTTGTTGCTGTTATCTGCTGGAACACACAGAACTCACAATGTCCCAGGCACTAAGCATTTGTCAGGCACATCAGCCATTTAATGCTGGCTCTTGATTGGGATCTGAACTCTGCTTCATTCCCACTCCGAGACTGCCGTAGCCAGTGGTCGCAGGAAAGGTTGTTCTCTATGAAAAGCCAGAAGTAAAGGTGCCTCCTGGCTGTAGATGAGCCAATGAACATGAGGCCACACTGTCATTGTCAAACCCTACCCTCTATCTCCCAGCTAGACTTGGAAAGTCAGTACACTGGTGGGATCCACCTCAGAAGGAGGGCAGCAATGATCCCCTCAGTGCCGGATGTGTTCCCCACAGTTGATCACTCCCAATCGAAACAAGCAGTGCCCAAGACGTGCTGTGTCCAGAAGTCACAAAAGTACAAAATGAGGGGGCTGTTTGTTATGTATGAGTTGGGGTGGGCACAGTCTCAGAAATACCTGATCCCCTGGTTTGGACATGAAGTATCCCAAGTCCAGCAAGCCTGTATCCAAAAACTAAACTCTGAGCTGCAGGACCTATATATTCTGGCTGGCAGTGTCAAGCTGGGACAGCTCCCTTGTGCAGTGGAGGAAAAGCCCTGACCTTATGTACAAACTAGGGGAAGAGGGGTTGTGAGTAAGGGGAGAAAGTGTAGGGGCACAAATTCAAAACTCATTCGTCTTAAGCTAACACTCCATGAGCTAGTCATTGTTTTATGTGCTTTACAAATACCAACTTGTTTAAATCTCTTAACACCCTCTAAGTGGTACTATTATCATCAACCCCACTTTACCAATGATGAAACTGAGCCAAAGAGAGATGAGGTAACTTCCTCAAGATCACAGAGCTAGTAGCCAGACGGTGGAGCAGGAATTCGAAGCCAGGAGGTCTGGCTCTAGAATCCATGCTTTTAACTACTATATTATGCTGCGCCATCACAGAAATTTTCGAAAATACACAAACATACACAACAACCTGTACTAGCACCACTGGTCACATTTTGTTGCATAGCCTTCTTGCTCTTTAAATGCATATATTATATACTTTTTCAAAAAGGAATCACATTCTATAGCTTGGTCTCTAACCTTTCTTAAGGCCATTTCCCCTGTCTACACAGAGAGCTTAATACTCATTATTTTAAATGGCGCATATCCTTTTCCGTGCTTGAAACATGATTTAAGCAATACCCTACTGAGGGACATTTAGACTGCTTCCAGTTTTTCTCCATGCCAGAGCTCTGAATGGGGAAGAGGGGTGATCGCCTTTTTTAAAAAACTACCTTTTGAACCCAATCAGCTACAGCTGCAAAATAAAACTTAGAAAAGAAAAACTGGAAGGGCGGACAGGCCTGGGTGTAGGCGGGGGCAGGAGGAGGGGGCAGTCACCTCGGCTCTTCCTGCTTTTCCTTTGTCTGGCGGCCCCGCGGGATTGGCTAGAGCCGGCGCCGAGGGACTGCAGAGGCCCCCCAGGCTCCCGCCACGCACGCGCGGAAGAAGCGTGGAGCAGAAGCACCGGCACAAACAAAAGCGTGCGAAAGAAGTAGCAAAAAGCGCAGAGGCGGGGTTTTCGCCTCTGTTCTCCCCTTGGCTCCGCCCCTCTACCTGGCCCGAGCTTCTTATTGGTCAGGCATCTTCAGCCCCATTGGTCTGGGAGCTAAGGGACTGGGTCTGCCCCAAGATATGCCTGCTTCCGGAGCTGCAGTAAGAAGGGTCACTTCCGAAGCCGCTTTCAGGCATTTGTTGAGGACATGCCCGTGGGGCCTGAAGGGGCTTTGTACGGCAACCGAAGCATTTTAGAGTTCAACGGCAAGTTTCGCAGATGCCGCCCAAAGGAAAAAGTGGTTCTGGAAAAGCGGGGAAAGGTAGAGCGGTCAGAGCAACCGGGGAGAATGGGGTCGGGTGAGGAGCGAGGGGAGAGAGCAGACCGGCGACTCCCGGGGTCCCGGACGGAGGCAGCGGGTGGCCAGTGTCTAGAGGACTGACCAGGAAATAAGCTGAGGACGATCAGTGTGGACTTCTCTGCAAAGCTTTAATTGAAAAAGCCTGGAAATTAGGTGGTAGCTAGAAGAGAACAAAGGATTAAGAGAAAGTCTTATTTTGTTTGTTTCTTCACAGTGGGGAAAACTTGGGAGTGAGGCTGACGTGAAGGATGCAGTAAAGTGAGATTTGGGAGAAAATGGGGTTCAGGACAGGTGGGGCAGTTGACCTTTGAATAGCAGAAGGGACACCTTACGCTCACAGGTGAAAGAGGCGAGGTCACAGGGCAAGAGACGAGGATGAGTGTGGTTGTAAAAACGGGCCAGAGAGAGGGGAAGGGGTGGAGCTTGTAGGAAATCATACTTAATGGCCTCAATTTCTTATGAAAGTGGAAGACAAGGGTAATTTTTAAGATTGAGGGGCAGGGACTGAGTAGGGGCGTTAGGGAGAGTGGTAAAGGTTTGGAATAGTCATCGAAGGTGATGGGAGAGGGAATGAAACAGTGATCAAAGGATTACCCTCGGGACTGAGAACCTGAGATTGCAGGCCATGAATTTGTAGAGGACACGATCTGCACAGTCATGATTTACCTAGGACCGTGCAACTACCACAATATAGGATTGAAAAGAGCTAGGTGTAGCCTTGGAGTTTTGTTGGACCACGATAATCGAAGGATAGCAACACAAGAGAAATAGGGTGCCAGTGGGAACGCAGTTCAGATGATCAAGCCTGGGTCCCGCTGGAGAAGGGAAGGAGAAGTCTGATAGTCTAGAGGAACATAGGATAAAGGGACTGAAGCGGGGTGTGGTTTCTGTGAAGTCAAAGAGTCAGTGTTGTGGGAATGAGGCATGAGAAAGCTGGAAGAACAAAGTTGTAGCCAGAGACTGCATTACCAGTTCTGAGTGGCACAGTTCTATCATGTGCCCCTGGGAGCAGGCGGCCTGGAGGAGAGGGCATGGGCATTTGGGTGGGCGGTCCAGAAGTGTGAGATTAGGTTGTTGTGTGATTCTTCAGCATAAATGGTGAGGTCATCCAAGATGATGGCAGGAGCAAGGGTGGAAAGGAAGCCTGAAGCTGCTGCCAGAGGCCTCAGTTGATCAAAGGGAGTGAGGTGGCAATCAGAAGATGACAGTATCCTGCGGGGAAGAGGACAGGATAGGCAGCATTGTTCAAGAGTGAATATGCAGCAAACCCGCTTAAGAGTCTGTTGTAATAGAACTCCTTTAGCAGTAACGTTTTCTTAGGCATTTGGTGGTATTTTGGGTTTTCAGTTTAGTTGAACATTTATTGAACAGCTGTTGTGTGCCAAGCATTGTGCTGGGCATTGGAGATACTAAGACGAGTACGATGGAGTCTCCTGATTAAAACTTTTCAGTGGCTACCTATTACTTCTAGGATAGATTCCAAGTTCCTCAATGGTGCCCAAAGGCCTTCATGCGCCAATCCTCAGCCCCCTCCCCTGGGCTCATCTCACGGCACTCCCACCTCAGATTTGGTTTTATCCGTAGTTTCCTGCACCTAGGGTGCTGTTCCCCACCCCTGGAGTGTCTCCTCACCCTTGGCCTTTCTTCACCTGCTGAGCTCCTACTCATCCAGGAAACCTTCCCTGGCTGGCTAAAATGTCTCTCTGTTATTCCACGGCTCCCTGTCCACAGATTATTCTCCTGAAATATTCTGTTTACGTAACTGTACATATCCATCTTCTCCAGTAGAATATGAGCTTCCTGAAGGAAGGTACCATGGCTTTTTCATCTTTGTATCCCCAGTGCCTAGAACTTAGTATTAGGGAATGTTTATTGAACTGAATACTTAATCCAGCAATAGTTCATAGGAACATCAGCCTCTAACAGTAAATATGCTGCCATCAACACAGAAGTTGATATAGTAGTAAAATGTAAGATGCTGCCAATAGTTGTTAATCTGAATAGCAATAGCTTTTCTTAGGAAGAGATCAATGGGTAATGTAGGAGACTCTGGAAATTTGGACATGAATGTATTCTTTAGCCATATATGAGTGGTGGGAAATTTGATCTTTATTTAAAATATGTTCTTGGAGATTTTACTTGTTGGAATTGTGAGTACTCAAATACACAGTTGCAGTGCTTATTAGAAATCTTACAAGAGCTCAGGGGTTTGCCCTTAGAAGGCAGGATTTTAAATTGGGTCCAGAAAATCTGGACCAGGCTTCTGGCACTCTTTCAACCATTAGCACACTCACTTGTGTATCCATTTTCCATGAAGGGTTTATGTAGGGTGTGAATTTTCTGTTTTAAGAGAGGTGAGTCACAGATTTTTTTTTAATATAAATATTGGCACCTGAGCTAACATCCGTTGCCAGTCTTCTTTTTTTTCTCCTTCTCCCCAAAGCCCCACCCCCAGTACATAGTTGTATATTCTAGTTGTGAGTGCCTCTGGTTGTGCCATGTGGGACGCCACCTCCACATGTTCTGACAAGCAATGCCGTGTCCGCTCCCAGGATCCGAACTGGCAAAACCCTGGGCCACGGGGCTGGCCTCTGTCACAGATTAATTTAGCTTGATGTAGTAAAGTGTCTGGCAGAATTCCCTTTTGACGTTTGGTGCTATGATGGAAGTATCAACTCCTGGTGTGTTGGAACTTTCTGTAAATATCAAGGTGCAATTTAAATGAGTACCTGTCATCTCTTTTCTAAAGGGGCAGCAGCCTCTGGGAGTGACAGTTCTGACAAGAAGGCTCAGGGTCCCAAAGGTGGTGGCAATGCAGTAAAGGTGAGTTACTAGTTCCTTTTTTGCATGTTAAATATAAATAACATATATACATGTATTATTTTGGTACACATAAAAGGAAAAGACAGTATGCTAAACCTATTCTAAGAGGCTAGCCTAACACTGACATAAAATCAAGATAACACAAATTGGAAAATATGGACCAATCTCATTTATGAAAAGTAGTTCCTTTTAAATATTTTCCCAACTGCTTTCTCAGACATCCAGAATTTCTTCATACCTCAGTATTGTTCCTTAAAATGTATTAAGTTAGATCTTCCCAGTAAGCAAATGAATTATTTCTCGGGACGAAATCTTTTATAAAACCAAGAGCTTAGATAAACAATCAAAGGCACAGGTCTCATTAGATAGCTCCCCCACTGGTGAGCTCCAAGCCAAGGCCCTGACCATGAAAACGGGGGTGGGAGACAGTTGCAAATAATTACCTGAAGCACTTGATCTAGTCCCAGAGGAGTGTCTGCCCTGGAAAAATATAATCTGCAAACAGAACTATACTATTTAGTGCCGCATAGCAAGGCAATTTCCATGTTCCAATCAGGATATGGGATCCCATACTTTGATTCGTTCATTCAATGAGGATTTAGTGACATCTGCCCTGTGCCAAGCAGTGCATTAAGTTCTGGATATTCAAAAAGAAAAACAGGTAAGAGATGGTCCCTGTTGTCACAGTCTAGTTGGGAGCAGTTAGGTAAAGAAATAAATTTCATTGTTGTATGAGAAGTGCGATAGTAGAATTGCATCATATAAATCCAACCATACACATGCAGCCCAAAGAAAAAGAGAGAGAATGTAAATATTGTGGGCCATTCTGCCCACTTTTCTACTCAGTGAACCTATGCCCCGGAGAGAGAATGAGATGGGAGACGTGAATCTGCTTTTCCATAGTTGACCTCCGTTCTTGTATGAGCATCCAGCCATGCACAGTGGGGTTCTGGTCTCCAAAGATAAGTTTTCATAAGAAATGGCCCCAAAATACAAACCAGCTACTTTGTCTGGGGTTTAGCTGAGGAAGTGGTCATTGCTACAACACGGCTAGGGGAGACAGGCTATGTTGGGCTTAATGAGGGCCGACATTGGTCTCCAGTATGGTATCTTCACAAGGGATGTGTAGAGTACTTTTGGCTATCTGCAGTTTTCACTTTACGTGCTGACTTTTACAAGCACCTAACCTAGGAGACTGCTCCACTGCATATGGCTTTAAAGAGGCATCTTGCCCTCTCTGGAAAAAAAAGAAGTTCAGTGTGGCTGTACATGAGGTATGTAGAAAAGAGTGGCATGTAATTAGGTAGGAAAGTCAATTAGGGTTAAACCTTTTTGTCAAGCTTTTTCCTTTGAGATAATTTTAGACTCACATTCAGTTGTAAGAAATAATACATATACCTTTTACTCTATTTCCCCCAATGGTAACATCTTACAAAACTAGTGCGATAGCACAGCCAGGAGATTGACGTTGATACAGTCAAGATACCAAATGGTTCCATCACCCCAAGCATCCCTCCTCTTGCCATTTTATAGCCACGCCCACTTCCCTTCTGCCCTTACCTCTGCCTCCTCCTTAACCCCTGACAGCAACTGGGGGTGATTCTCATGTGCTGTTCTCCATTTCTGTAATTTTGTAATTTCAGGAATGTTGTATGAATGGAATGATACAGTATGTAACCTTTTGGGATTGGCTTTTTCACTCAGCATAGTTCTCTGGAGCTTTCATTCAAGTTGTTGCGTGTATCACTTGTCTGTTCCTTTGTGTTGTTGAGTAGTGTTCCAGGGAATGGAAGTGCCGTAGTGTGTTTGTTCACCTGCTAGAGGACAACGGGGTTGTTTCCAGGATTTGTGCAGGCCCCAGCAGGGGAGGGACCTGGAAACCCTCCAGCCTTTTAGGGGCTAGGCTCCTTCTACATCCTGCCACTCTGCTTTAGACCCCGTTCCTGAGCCCACCCTGGCCCTGTGTCACTAGAGCTGTCCAGATTCTGAAATCCACCAGCCGAGCACAGCTTCCCTCCTTCCCCTCCACTTCCTGCCTCCCCCAGTCCTGTTCTATTCTCTGCACACAGACCTCCAGGCCCTCGAGCCCTCCCTGTTCTCCCCACCTCTCCCAGGCTTTGTGCTGTTCTCTAAGCCCCGTATGTCCTGATAGCTGGAAATTAGATTACAGGGCTTGACATTGTATCAAGGAGCCCGACTGCTTTTCCTTTTGGTCATCTGCTGCATCCACCCGCCAAACTGCAACCCAGGGTCAGTCCAGTGGTCTACTTTCTTTACACTGAAACCCAGAACTGCTGGGCCTACTTGAGGGTCACACAGCCTTGGGGATTTGGGGCCACTAATTCCTGATCTCGAACCTTAACTAGGCCCCAGTACTGCTCGGCAGTCCTTTGCCACTCACCTCAAGTCATCCACCACCTTGCTCCAGTAGGCAGACAACTTCGTCTAGTGGCTCTCAACCCTGGTGTACATCAGATTCACCTGGAGAGCTTCGGAAACTACCAGTGCCTAGGGTCCCAGCCCAGACCAGCTGCCTCAGAATCTCTGTGGACTGGGGCCTGGACCTTGGTTTGTATTTTATAAGCTCTGGGGGTGATTCTCATATGCTGTCAGCATTGAGAAACACTGATCCAGTCCCACAGAGTTGGTGTGAGGATTTCACGAGATAATGCATGTAAAGCATAGCACAGTGCCTAGCAAATAGTAAGTACTCATTAACTTTTAAATATTGTTATAATTTTCAGAAGAAAATGGAAACCAGACCTGTAACCAGGAACTCACTGACTCTCCAGACCCCCACCAACAAAGTTATCTTCACCCCCGCCCCTTCCCCTCTCTGCTCACCTTCTTCCTTTAAGGCTTACTAATTTTTCAGTGTTCTGAATGCCAGACCTTGCTCCTTCATTTCTCCACCCTTTCTTTGCTCTGTCTTCAACCGTTCCCTCTTCACTGCATCTTTCCCTTCATTCTGAAAATATCCTCGGGGATCTTTAGCCTGCTTTCCTCCTCTTCTCATTCTACGTAGCCTCCCCGAGTAATCTGTCCACCTCCCACAGCCAGCTGTTACCTCCATGCCGATCGCTCCCAAGTTCTCTCCATAGCTTGGCTCTCTTCTAAGACACCAGTCTATCCGGTTGCCAGTTGGTCAGTCACAATTGCAAACCCCACGGGCACTACAGACTCGTTGTGTCTAACGTGTCAAATTGTCCGAACCAGAGTACTTGTTTATTCCTCTAGAAGGTGGCAGATGGTACCTCCTTCCTGTGATCATGAATGTCGTGTGCACTTTCCCAGTAATTGAACCGGAAGGTTGCTTTGTGAGTGTGGAAGCAGAAAGAGGGAGGCAGTCTAGAAGCTGTTTTACCCTGGCCGAGTCAAGGTCTGATGAACCATCCTTGTCCCCCATGTGATCTTTCTGGTGTCCAGATTGTTTGTCCCTGCCTCCCCTGGACAGTGCTGGACACATCCTATAGACATTTGCCTCTCTGAGCCCTGCTTTTTGACACATTCTTTCCTTTGCTGTGTTGGTATCTCCTGTGTAGCTCCTCCAGTCAGGAATTACTCCTGTGGGCCTAGGATTCCCTTGCCCTCAATTTTAGAAGTTGAACCCTGAGGACAACCTTGGTTTACTTGTGTCTAAATTTATAAGGGAGATACCTTTAGCCCCTACGCCAGTGTATCACCTGTGATATGGAACAACAAATTCTGTTTGAAAAATGGGAAATCCTACAAAACAGATATCTTGACAAAATCATTTTTAAGGATATAGTGGTTTTTTTTTAAAACATGGCTTTATGGAAACATAGGTCAAATTTGAAGACTTCTACAGGGTTGAGTTTTTTTTTTTTTTTTTTTTTTTTTGAGGAAGATCAGCCCTGAGCTATCATCTGCTACCAATCATCCTCTTTTTGCTGAGGAAGAGTGGCCCTGAGCTAACATCCGTGCCCATCTTCCGCCATTTTTTATATGTGGGACACCTGCCACAGCATGGGTTGGTAAGCGATACATAGGTCCACACCTGGGGTCCAAACTGGTGAACCCCAGGCTACCAAAGCAGAGTGTGCAAACTTAACTGCTACACCACCAGGCTGGCCCCAAGGGTTGAGTATTCTTGATATTCAACATATGATACTTTTTCAAAGTGTCGAATTGTGGTGGGGCTTTATACATTGGGCCTCTTTTGGTAAAAGGTGTTTCCTAGTGGGGTTTTTTCCCATATATTTCCCACACTCATGAATGCTACCTTTATTGGGTGCTAGCTGCATTATCTTAATCTTCACAACCCTATGAGAACACATAGGTACTGTTATTATCTCAGTGCACAAATGGGGAAGCACTTAGAGGTTTAAAAACATACCTAAGAATATACAGCAGAGTTGGGATTTGACTCCAGGACCCAAGCTCTCAACCATGATCATGTTTCTTCCTCCTCTTACCATTGAGGTACATAGTCAGAGCTGCGAGCTGGGAGCTTCCCACAGCCAGGTGCCTGTTTTCCATCTAAGTCGATGTTCTGAGATACTCTCTTCATGTGGGAAATGGGGTTGTGGCCGTCGCCCAGCTCGGCAGACATCCAGGATTCTCCATTGCCAGCAGCTAATGTGGTTTTCACTAACGGCGGTAATCAGATATGACTGCTGCACTGTGAGGAAAAGAATCGTTTGGGTCTCCAAGTATTATATGAACATACTACTTTTTCCCTTGTAGGTCAGACATATCCTGTGTGAAAAACATGGAAGAATCATGGAAGCCATGGAAAAGTTAAAGTCTGGAATGAGATTCAATGAAGTGGCTGCACAATATAGTGAAGATAAAGCCCGGCAAGGGGTATGGTGCTCTTATCATTTAAAATGATCTGTCCCCCACAGAGGACACCCAGCAGTAGGGATTACTTCTATGTTGTGCCATTAATTTTAGCCATATCTTGGTTTAAAGATCATAAAAGCAGGGGCCAGCCTGGTGGTGCAGCAGTTAAGTGCGCACGTTCCACTTTGGCGGCCCGGGATTCGCTGGTTTGGATCCCGGGTGCGGACATGGCACCGCTTGGCCAAAGCCATGTTGTGGTAGGTGTCCCACATATAAAGTAGAGGAAGATGGGCATGGATGTTAGCTCAGGGCCAGTCTTCCTCAGCAAAAAGAGGAGGATTGGGGCAGATGTTAGCTCAGGGCTACTCTTCCTCAAAAAAAGATCTTAAAAGCAGAGATGTCCAACTTGTAAACAGTTAAATGTGGGTCACCTTTGTCTAAACCTAGGCGTGACACTTCCACAGCTAACAGACTCCCAGTAACATTGTGAGTGCGTAGGTCTTCAGTCCAGGGTTGGCCCTCTTCCACCCGTTTGTCCTTGTCAAGCCCACTTCTTTGCAGCCCAGATGAATAAACCTAGGAACCTTAGCATTCGTGTTGGGAAATTCTCAAGCTACAGTAGAACTATTCCCTCTTCAGGGCCACTTGACATCACATATCTTTTGGGTTTTGCAGGGCGACTTGGGTTGGATGACCAGAGGGTCCATGGTGGGACCATTTCAAGAAGCAGCATTTGCCTTGCCTATCAGTGGGCTGGATAAGCCTGTGTTTACAGACCCTCCAGTTAAGACAAAATTTGGGTATCATATTATTATGGTGGAAGGAAGAAAATAAAATTGTATGAAAGACTGAATATGTTTTATGCATTCTGTTTATTTCTTTAGAAGGTGTTGAATAATTCTTGTATTTTATGAACTCTGTCATTGTAGGTTTGTAGGTGCAAAATCAGGTGAGTAAAGGTCAGCGTACACTGTATGCGGCAGTAGATAGTCAGTCGGTGGTTCTCAAAGATGAGTCAAGCAGACTCCTTTAACCTGTCGTCCCTTTCCTCTTGGAACGACTTTATCTGATTCTCAGTATATCCTAGAAGTTCATTTTGAAACCATCTCTAGGGGAGCCAAATATCAGCTCATACTATTCACACATTGAATTGGACATTGAATAGATGGATTAGAATATGAAAATCATAAAATAAGTCGCTAGACAACACTTGTTTTATAAGTTAGCCAACTTGGATCTGCCAGGACAGTTATTAGCTCCACTGTCTTAACATGGTACATGGCACATAATGGCCATTCAACATTAATTCCTTTCTTTTTAAATAAATGTTTATGGCAGGAAAAAAGGCACTCAGTTCTTCCGGTTGTTTGTCCTAGACTAAGCAGCCAATCACCAAGTGCTGGTTAAGGGAGAAATGTCAGCTTCAAAATATTTCCTCATCTTCAAATGTATTGGTTATGTTATGACCGTCCCTTCCAGGGCCAATGTCTGTATACCTACCTACGTTTTCTAAATTTACGATGCCATATTTATGACATACAAAAAAGTATAAAGAATATCATGAATACTATACTGCTTCAAAAATAAAACTGCCAACACAGCTATGTGATTCTTAACAGTGATTCTTTGAACACAGTGTTCTCTCAGCTGCATTTGACGTGCCACGTTACACCACGTAGTGGCAACTTCCCCTAGAGACCGAAGTTCCCCATTGTATAAGAGTTTCTGAGCACCCAGCAGGTTATGCCTCCGTGGGATTTTCCCCACCGAGCAGACCAAACGCTGCCCCATTCCCTGGGATACACAGACCTGCCAGTATGATACAGAGATGCTCAAAATAGGAAGTGTGAGATGAAACTGCTTTACAAACCACATTCAAAACAATGTCTCTACACAAGGGCTATAAATTCTGAAGATCTTGAAGAAAATCCTGAAAAGCTTTATATACATGAGACAGTACCTAGACTAGAGTCCTTTGCTCAGGACATTGGCTTATCCAGGATACTAAGTGAATACCTTTTGTGTAGATGTCACTCACGAAGGAGGCCAGAATGCTGGAAAGGTGGACTAGAAAAAGCAAACTAATTTCTGTGGTATGGAGAGCGAGCCGTTATAGCTAGCTTGTGAGAAAGTATGGCAGGAACAGACCTCTGACACCAAGCAAACCTTTGGGAAGTTGGCTTTTGACTGGCTTTTGACTAAGGTTCCAAAGGAGTTGGTCAGTGAAAACATTAAGGATTTATACAGATTTATATACATTATAGCATATCCATTCAATTCTGCTTTGAAACTGCATCTTTTTCATTAAGTTCAGTGCTTAAAGAACAAACCATTCACAGTAAAATAATTGCAAGTTACAACTGAAATGAGGTCCCACTTTTTACCCATCAGATTGGCAAAGTTCAAAACGTTTAACATATTGTTGGTGTATGAGGAAACAGGTATTCATTCATTAATAATGGAAATGTACACTCATAACCTCTATGAAGAATAATTTGGCAATACCTATCAAAATGATAAATATACCCTTTGACCCAGCAACTCCATTTCTAGGAATTTATTCTGTAGATATAATCACGCATATAAAAGGTACAAGGATATTACAGTGTCAGTTGGAAACAAACTGAATGTCCATTAGTAGAAGATGATAAATTACAGTCTGTCCATTCAATAGAATATCAAGCAACTGTGTTAAAAACTGAGGTGCAGAACAGTGTGTACAGGATACTATTTGGGTAAAAACATAAATATATATACACATATATGCTGGTACATTACGTAGACTGCCTCTAGGAGTGGCCATCCAGGACCAGGAGCAGGGGCGGCTGAGAGGCTTTGTAATTCACACCCTTGGGGCCAGCCCGGTGGTGCAGCAGTTAAGTCCACACATTCCGCTTCTCGGCGGCCGGGGGTTCGCTGGTTTGGATTCTGGGTGTGGACATGGCACCGCTTGGCAAAAGCCATGCTGTGGTAGGCGTCCCACATATAAAGTAGAGGAAGATGGGCAGGGATGTGAGCTCAGGGCCAGTCTTAGCAAAAAGAGGAGGACTGGCAGCAGATGTTAGCTCAGGGCTAATCTTCCTCAAAAAAAAAAAAACGAACGAAAAACTCACACCCTTAGATCAGGAGTCTTAATCTGTTTTGTACCATGGATCCCTTTGGCTGTTTTCCCAAGCCTATAGAGCCCTTCTCAGAATGTTGATTTTAAATGAATAAAGTAAAATACATAGGATTACAAAGGACAACAATTATACTGAAAAAGAATAATCGAAAGTTTCTGAATTGTTTTATGTATATAAAACAATTTAAATACATGTATTTAAGTTACATATATAACCTTTTTAATATATTAAGTAAGATCTAGTGGTAGGTCTAAAAAGCACTGCGATTTTATAGTGATGAATATCAATGGTATTTTGAGATAGCTGCAATAACAATAAAATCTCTGCGATTTCTATCACCGACAAAGTTGCAGGTACTGCTAATACTTCTGCAGTTTGTTGCCTACATTCATAATGAAAGGAAACATTTGTCGATGAAAATAATCCATAACCAATCTATAAATCAAAATTGGGGTGAGTTTATCTAAACTTTCTTTTTCCTGCTTTATCTCCCCAAATCCCCCCGGTACATAGTTGTATATCTTAGTTGTAGGTCCTTCTAGTTGTCGGGGGGGGGGGGGGGGGTGAGTTTATTATGAGCCAGATCTGAGGACCATATAGCCTGGAATAGTCCTTTTACAGAGGAATGGAGCGCTCCAAAGAAATGGGGGTTGACAGTGTTTATATACCATCAAAGAGCATGTATCACATGATTGGAATGTCCCTCTTACAATGGTCACGAGATTGCTTTGCTGGCGGAGCATTTCACACAGCAATTGATGAACACAGCAGGTAGCAGGTCTGTGGTCTCCAGCTGGGTGGTCACAGGATGAGCGCAGCAGGCCAGCAATCAATCCTTAGTTTAGGGAGAGATGCATATCTTTAAGGAAATGCCAATGTGAGGGAAGTTACATCCTTATCTTTAAGGGCATTGTTCTTGTCTTTGGCACATAGTAAATATTTAAAGCAGATATACAATGCATGCTCAATGGCCACGTCAGGCCCTTTTGGAAAAAACAAGTTCAGGCCGAATTAGTTTTACACCAAATGGCTTCCTCATATACCCCATATATGCTATTGCCGTTTATCACATTAAATTACAGATACAGGTTAGTGGGGGGGAAAGACGTAACTTTTTCCCATCCAAATTCACAGGCATCTGAATTCTATCCATGAACTTCAGTTTAAAAATCTCTGCCTTAGATACTGTTTGAATATTTTACCACGTGCATGTATTTTTTCCCCAAAATTGTCATAGTACACTCAAAACAAGAAGCATTTTGTTTTTTCAGTGAGGATACACCTAGGCGTTAAGCCTCACTGTTCGGATCAAGTGGATACAGGCCCCTAAAGCCTCCTGGAAGGCAAATAAATCCTGTGGGAGCTTTTGTGTTTTTTACATCAGGTGAGAGAGGAATTTCAGTTGAATTTCCACATTCTGTATGCTTGATGGAAGGGACTGAAAAAGAAGTAGGGCGCACCCAGTGATGCACCTGCATCACGACAGCCCTTCAGTCCACACAGGAAAACGGAGCCGGACCTACATGCAAATTGTGGAATCAGTGTTACTACCAAGATTTTTAAAAATAATCATATATATCCATACCCTCCCTAAAATATTAGTAATAATTTCTTTTGGTAAGAGCAAAATTTTGTACTATCAACAAATAATCTGTTATTTAAACTTCAGCTCATCTCTTTCAAACTTCTGTATATTTTGTAATATACATAATATATGAGAATAGTAGTGCCTGTATATAATTTACAAATAACTTTTGTGTATGTGCTATAAAAAATAATTATCTGGTCTTTGTCCCTGGTTCCTGGCACACAGCTCCTAAAACCCTTGGAATCTCTGGAGTGATTAAGAGTGTCTTTGTACGCTAATGAGATGACTAGTGGCTGGGGGCCCCTAGAACGCTTCAGGATGGGGGCTGGTCATCAGAAAAACCAAGACACAGAATTAGAGGGTTGATACCTTTGGCCCCATCCCCTGGCCTCAAGGGAGAGGAGGGGCTGGAGATTGAGTTAATCACCAATGGCCAGTGATTTCAACAATCATGCCTACTAATGAAACCTCAGTAAAAAACCCTCAACAATCGGCTTCAGAGAGCTTTGGGTTGCTGAACACAAGGTGCTGGGAGTGTGGTGGTGCCAAGAGAGGGCATGAAAGCTGCACCCGACCCCCGATACCTTGCCCCATGCATCTCTTCCATTTGGCTGCTCCTGAATTGTATTCTTTATAGAAATCGGTAATAATAAATAGTTTTTCTGAGTTCTGTGAGCCTTTTTAGCAAATTATTGAACCTGAAGGGACAGTCACGGGAACCCTGAATTTGTAGCCAAGGTGGGATAGAAGTGTGGATAACACGGGAACTCAATACTAGCAACTGGCTGTGAAGTGGAGTCTGATGGGAGTGAGCCCTTAAACCTGTGCAGTCTGACCCTAACTCCAGGGAGTGTCGGAATCGAGTTGACTTGTAGGACACCCCGTAGGTGTCTGCAGAGAACTGGAGAAGCGCTTGGTGTGGCAAACTTCCACACATTTGGTGTCAGAAGTTTGTGAGTAAAAACAGCTCAGTATATTATAGTGGCTTTTCACGAGGCAACACGTGGTTAAGAATCCATTTCACCCCTTACCATGTGATCTTGGGCAGGTCACAGCCTCTCTGAGCCTTAGTTTCCTCACTAGAAAATAGAAATGCAATCCTCGACCTCAAAGGATTATGGTAAGGATTAAACGAGAAACCTATGTAGAGTACCCAGTACATAGCAGGTACTTGAGAAATGCCAGTTCCCCTTCTCAGGTGACAAGAGTACAGAGTGCCACACTGCACTTTATGTTTCTGAGAGGGAACCAGCCCTTTTCAGTCTACAACCCAGAGAGACAATGTGCTAGGCACACGTCAGAACACAGTTGGTGGTGAGTGAAGAATGGCTAAATGGTCAGCAGAATGACTCCAGGGTAGGGCTCCAGTGAGCAAGAGGCCTAGTGCCAGGTGCCTCATCCCAGCCTTCTGCTGTAGGAAGCAGAGAGCCTAAAACAGCATGTTAATGGGGCCAGCCTGGTGGCGTAGTGGTCAAGTTTGTGCGCTCTGCTTCAGTGGCCCAGGTTCACAGGTTCAGATCTCGGGCATGGACCTACACACTGCTCATCAAGCCACGCTGTGGCAGTGTCCCACATAAAGTAGAGGGAGAGTGGCACAGATGTTAGCTCAACGACAATCTTTCTCAAGCAAAAAGAGGAAGATTGGCAATGGATGTTAGCTCAGGGCCAATCTTCCTCACAAAAAAATAAATAAATAAAACAGCATGTTAATAAGCCAGTCTCAGATTTGGAACACTAACGCCAAGCTCCTGCCTCAACAGGAGGTTTCTCTACACATGTACCAGTGTCATCTCAGTGAAAGAAAGCAAACAGAAAACACTTGAGAAAAGGAACTTTAATATTCTTATCTGAACTGTGAGATACAAAAGTGATCATCTTCAGAATAAAATTAACAATGGCCAGAATAATTTTACAAAAACTTTTCTAGGAATAATGTAGTTCTATTAAGTTTATAGAGTATGCCTGAAAGAAAAAATAAGCATATTTGAGCAAAGAAATATTAACCTAGTGCTCAGAATACACAATATATGTATTGGGGGAGGGGGGCGGGAGCACAGGGGAAAGGCAGAATTTACAAAAAAGTTAGAAACAAAAACTTGCTTTTTGAGATGTGTCTCGCCTTAAACCTGAATGCTTCATTTTCCCAAAGAAGTCAATTATGGGAACAAATTGCCTGATGCTCAGTTTTGCTTTAAAATACAATGCACAGGTTATATTCTCAAGTTTTATTGAGTTGCTTATACAAACTTAAAGTCATGAGCATGACTTCAGGATCTGCACTCTTTATGTCAAGTGCTTTAACTAAGCAGTTTAAGGCCTCCTGTAGGTTTCCACACTCTTTCAGTTCTTTTCCACGCCTCACCAGAGTCTCATAGTCGTTCACAGCCTCCACTGCCCTGTCCTGGGGAGAATCAACCAACTGTCCACTGGACAAAGGCACAGGGTCAGAAGAGGGCTCTTGAGCTAGAGCACCAGGCTCAGGTGGAGCTAACCGGCTGGACTTCTTTTCTGAAGACAACATTTCTCCGGAAGGATCCTCTTCTGTCCACTCTGAGGCTTCACCACTGCTTTCCTCTGCTCCTTCCTCCAGGTAATCTCCAACAACCTTTGCTTCACTGCTGCTGTCAAGTCTTTCCTCCATATCTTCCACATGGTCTAAAACCACATTAATAAGAGACCTCCTAGAAGCCAGGGATCTTCTAGAGTTTATAGACTTATTTACACTATCAGGTATTTTAGGTGAAAAGAACTTTCCAGGTGGACTGATGTCATTTTTGGGAGTTGAAGCATCAAATTGTTTTACAGATGAGAACTGAAAGGGAGATAGGTTGAATGGATTTGTGATTGAAGCATCTTTTAAGGTATCATGTTCCTCTTCACCATCTGAAACAATCCTTCTAGCTTTACTTCTGACTTTCACATTAACTACTTCTTCTTCTGCCTCATCATCTTTCTCAGAAAGATCCACACTGAGACATGCTTTGCTAGGCACAAACTCTGCTCCAGCATCAGCTGCAGAGCCACACAAGCTATTTTCTTTCTCAACATGCTCCAAAGAGTGACTGGAAAGTTTTCCATTGTCTGCAGAGTCTTCCAAGAAAAGATTGAAATCACACACATATTGTGGTGAAGATGCTAAAGGTTGCTCTTCCAACTGGGCCTCAGTTGCTTGAGCATCTTGCAGTGCACTGTGGGATGCTGACAGGTCATCATCGGCTATTGTAAGAACAGAGGCATTCAATTCTGTATTTTGATTTTCACTTGTGATGGGATTAACGGGCCAGCGACTCCAGGGATTTAAAATCTCATCATCCTTTACTTGATCTAGATTTGGCCCAAGATCAGCTCTGACTGATTTGCTAAGCAAATAATTAAAACTTCCCAGAGGGTTATCATGCAGTGCCTCCTTCGTAGGCCCCTCTCGCGATGCCTCTTTTTGTAGAGCCATTCCTGATAAAGAGTCGCTCCAGATTTCTCCTACACTCCCACACCCCTTGGGTGAAGTAGCTACAAAGTCAGCATCAAATGTACTTTCACGTGGGTGCCTACCATCTTGCAGGACGGTAACGTTCATCTTCATACTGGAGAGATCTTGTTTCTCACTCTCTTCCGGCAGGTCATCAATAATTACACTTGCCATTTGGGAACTGATTTCTTCTTCCTGGCTATGAAGAGTAGTTAGAAGACGTGAAGGCCGAGGCTGTGAGTTATTCAATGCAGGGCATTTCTTCCTTGTTTGAGAAGGAAATACAGGTTCCCTCAGCCAGATCCCTTCAATTCCAGCTCTTTGTCTTTCCATTTCTGTATTTTGAGACTCTAATCCAACAAGGAATTGAGCTTTCTGAACCCTTTGTTGAATATAGTGAGATTCTTCTATCACATCAAGCTCTTCTTTATCAGACAGATCACGTGTGTACATCAAATCATGGTCTGAGATTCCAGCTATCCCCAAAGAGTGCAGGTAGGCAATGTGTTCATCTAGTTTCTTATCAGATCTCCTCTGAGCAGCATGCAAAGACTGAAGCTGCAGCTGGGTTGCAGAGTTCTGAAAATCCTCGATTGTAAAGAGCTCTCTTAATTCTTGTTTACTAAAATATCGAAAAGGGTTCTTCTTATCACCAGTAGTTTGTCTTATTAATGAGTCCTTGAAAACCTGTCTTCTGTATATTTTTTCCTCTACAGTCCCACAAGTGATTAGCCTATAAACCACAACATTTTCTTTTTGTCCAATTCGGTAAACTCTATCCACAGCTTGAGCATCAGTTGCAGGATTCCAGCTAGGGTCAAAAATGACCACTCTAGTTGCTGCAGTTAATGTTAAGCCAACACCACCTACTTGAGTGGTAAGCAGAAAAACAGAGTAATCTTTATTTTGCTGGAATAAGTTAATTCTTTTTTCTCGTTCCACAAGATGAGTAATTGTTCCATCGATTCGCAATATCTTAAAGTGCCTATTCTTTAAGAGGCGTTCGATGATGTTTAGAATTTGTCTTGACTGGGAAAACACCAGAGTTTGATGCCCTTCATCTCGAAGTCTCTGAAGCAAGTCCATTAGAAATATCATTTTTCCAGATTCCTCCATCAGTGTATCATCAGTAATTTTATCAAGATGGTCCACATCTGAGGAATCTTCCCCTTCATTTTCATCTTGAACAGAGAATTTGACAGCCCCTAGATTCAGCAAATGACAAGCCCGTGCAGAGAGCAGCCTAGGATGATCACACAGCTTCTTTAAGACACCTAGCTCAGCTAAAGGTGAGCGTGTCTCCATTAACAACTCCTTGATATGATCTAGAGACACAAATTTCCTGTATATTTCTTCCTGTAAAGGTACAAGACGTATCCAAATAATTAAATCATTTTTCCTGGAAAGGGAAGGCATTTCACAAATGGCATCAGCATCTGGATTCTTTTCATCAAGTCTGACCTCTGGGTTGCTTGACTTTTTCTTCTGTACCTCTTCTTTAGTCCTCCTGAGAAAATAGGGTTTTATGATTGCCATTAAGTTTTCAGATATTTTAAATCCCAAGGCTTTTTCCCCTGGGGTAGCATCCTTCTCTCTTGCTCTAGTAATAGGATTTTCATACTCCATTCTAAAAGTTTTTAATGTTCCTAGCAGGGACCCTTGACAAGCAAAATCAAACAGGGACCACAGTTCTTGTAAATTATTCTGGATTGGGGTTCCCGTGAGGAGGATGCGATTACTGGCAGGGATAGCACGAGCACATATTGCTGACTTAGTAGATGAGGTTTTGATTTTATGTGCTTCATCAAGGATGACATAGTCCCACACAAACTGTTGGCTGTTCAAGCTTGAAAGCTGCTGCCAATTATTGATTAACATTTGGTATGTAGTAATAATGACGCCATTCCTTTGCTGAATCCGATTGAGGTTTCTGGTACGTTCATCCTTGCTAGGACCATGAAAGGTTTTGACTCTCATTCCTGGAGTCCACTTGGCAAATTCTTTTATCCACATGTTAATCAGATTGGTTGGCATGATCAGCAGCACATGATTCACAAGTGAAGCATCAAACATACCAGAGAGGAAAGCGATGATCTGAACAGTCTTCCCTAATCCCATATCATCTGCCAAGATACCACCTTTTCTTCCATCCCTATATAGGCTATAGAGGAAAGCAATGCCTTCCTTCTGGTATTCAAACAGTTGGTTGTGCAGTTCTCGATAAAGCAGCAGTCCAGAGTTGCACACATCTGTGAATTCATCATCTTCATGTTCTGCCAACTCCTCCAAGGCTTCCTGTATTTTTTGGATTCTGCTCATCACTTTTTCATTGGGAAAAATGTCCTTTGCCAAATTGAAAAGTTTAAATGCTTCTTCCAGATCTCCATTCTTGGTTGCTTCTTTGGCCTCTTTCACATATCTGTAAAAAAAACAGTAAAAGAAAAAAAAAGAAAAGATAGATAGATAGAAGATTAGAAAAAACGAAAACAGGAGCCGGCCCCATGGCCAAGTGGTTAAGTCTGCGCACTCTGCTTCGGCGGCCCAGGGTTTCACCAGTTCGAATCCTGGGCGCAGACATGGCACTGCTCATCAGGCCACGCTGAGGCAGCGTCCCACATGCCACAACTAGAAGGACCCACAACTAAAAAAATTATACAACTATGTACCAGGGGGCTTTGGGGAGAAAAAAGGGAAAAAAAACGGAAACAGATTGAACCTTCAGTCTAAGGACACTTTAGAGTCCATTTTGGAATCTAAACTACAGTTGAGCTTTTAATATCCACAATTCAGAATGGGAAAAGTTAGCACAGAAGATACCACTTAAAGCTGGCATGACTTAAGACACAAATATCCACCAGACACTGTCAGCAACATCTTCAGGCACTAGTTGTGGAAAATGTATGTGCAAAGGTTATTGGTTCCACAGTATTAAAAAAACCTGCCACCTACAAGAAGTATAGAGTGATATTTTTTGCAAAACCAACCAACCAAACTATATCGTGGGAGCATGGAAACAGGAAAGACACATGGGCACTTCTCAGGCCTTATTTTTCTGGACCTCTGTGATGCATTTAACACTTGATCACTCCATCCTTAAAATTCCCTCCTTCCACCAGATTCCTATAGATTCCTCCTGGTCTCCTCCCCCATCACCGGCCTTTTCTTCTCTGTCCTTCTTGGGCTCCTATTCTTCCTCCCAGAGGGCTCTGTCCAGAAGAGTCCTGGGCCCTCTTCTCAGTTTTACTCTCTCCTTGGGCTCTCCCTGAGCTTTCACTCCCACCTATGTGCTCATGATCCCAAACCACTCTCTCCAACCCAGGGCTTGCCCCCAAGCTCTGGTCTAGACCCACATTCCAACTGACTTCTAGACATCTCCACTTGAAAGGCTCATGGGCACCTCAAATTCAATTAATCCCAAATTAAACTCATTATTTCCCCTCTAAAAAAGTGCTTCTCCATTTGTGTGGTAGTAAATGACACTACCATCCACTTGGCCATACAAGCTAGAAATCTGAAGATCATCCTTGACTCCAATCTAAATATGAGTCATCCTTGACCTCTCCCCTCTTTTTACCCCCCTCCCAGCCAGACAGTCCCCAAGTCCTACTAACTTCATTTCCCAAGTATAACCTGTGTCTTTCTCTCCATCTCCACTAGCACTACTGTGGTGCAAGTCACTATCATCTCCGGCCTGGATAACTGCAACCTCCTACTCACTACATCCACTTTTGGCCCCTCCAATACATTCTCTATATAGCAGCCAGTGATATTGTCTTAAAACATAAAAGAAATCATGTCACTCCTGTGCTTGAAATTCTTCAGTGGTTTACAGTCAATTGATTTTGAAAGGATACCAAAACAATTCACTGAGGAAAGTGGATATCCATGTGCAAAGGAATGAAATTGGTCCCCTATCTCACACCATAGACAAAAATTAATTCAAAATGAATCAAAGACCTAAATATAAGCACTAAAACTACAAAACTCTTAGAAGAAAAGACAGGCATAAATCTTCGTGACCTGGGATTTGGGAATGGTTTCTTAGATATGATGCCAAACACCCAAGCAACCAAAGGGAAAAATAAATTGGGCTTCATCAAAATTAAAAATTTTTGTGCTTCAAAGGATACTATCACAAAAGTGAAAAGACAGGAGGTGACATCAGCAAAACGGCAGGGTGAGCTGATCCGGGACTCTCGCCCCACCAAACTACAACCAAAGAACCGGAATAACTGAATTTCAACCAATAACCCTAATACAGAGACAGTCAGAGACCTACAGCAGCAAGACGATGGAGGACGGAGAGACTGCAGCTGGCCTCGGAGGAGCTGGAACAGGGTAAGAGAGAACTTCACTCCTTCCCCTAGAGACTGGGATAGCTGCCATGGGTGAGGGAAGGAGTGGGGGAGGGGCCGCACGGCCAGGGATCGTCCAGGACTCCCACCGCCAGTGCAGTGGAAACCCTCTCACCGGGAAAGCTTCCGTGTGTGGGGAGCCCACCAAGCCCGGGCCCTGGGAGACCAAAGAGCGAGAGCTGATCAGAATGTAGATCGGCCCATGAGAGAAAGTGCCCCACCTACCCCAAACCGCGCTGCACACCCACCATCGCGGCTGAAGGCGGAGTGCTCAGAACGCGCGGCTCTCGACCCCCATCTAGTGGCGACAGGCTGTAACTGCAACTGAATAATAGCATCATGTGCGAAAAACGCTCCTCTACCATTCAGCAATTTATAAAAGCTCCATACCAGAAGGAAAACAATAAAAACACAGAATTAAGTCCTGAGGACTTGGAAATAGGTAAACTAAGTGAAAATGAGTTCAGAGTAGCTATCATCAAAAAACTCAATGAGGTAAAGGGAAATATAGAGAAACAAGTCAATGAGTTCTGGAGTTACTTCACAAAAGAGATTGAAACTATAAAGAAGAATCAATCAGAAATACTAGAGATGAAAAATACAACGGACCAGATAAAACAGAATACGGATTCCCTGAATGCCCGTGTAGACACCGTAGAGGAGCAAATTAGCATAATCGAAGATAGACAGGCTGAATGGCTCCAGACAGAGGAAGAAAGACAACTAAGGATTAAAAAGAATGAGGAAAACATCAGAGAAATAGCAGATTCAATGAGGAGAACCAATTTAAGAATCATAGGAATTCCTGAGGGTGTGGAAAAGGAAAATGGAGCAGAAAGTGTGCTTAATGAAATTATAGAAGAGAACTTCCCAAATCTAGGGATTGAGGGAGAAATGTGTGTGGAGGAAGCTTTCAGATCTCCTAGATTTGTCAATGTAAAAGACGTACTGCAAGGCATATAGTAGTAAAAATGGCAAAAATGAAAGAAAAAAGAAAGAATATTCAGGGCAGCAAGACAGAAGAAAATAACCTACAAAGGAACTCCTATCAGACTTTCAGCGGATTTCTCTACAGAAACCTTACAAGCTAGGAGAGAATGGAGTGACATATTCAAAACTTTAAAAGATAAAAATCTTCAGCCAAGAATACTCTATCCAGCAAAAATATCCTTCAGCTATGAGGGAGAAATTAAATCTTTTCCAGACAAATAAAAGTTAAAGGAATTTGTAACCAAAAGTCCTCCACTACAAGAAATCCTCAAGAAGGCTCTCATACCTGAAAAAAGAAAAAAAGGGAGAAAGAGGTCACAAACCACAGAGTAGGGAGACAGACAGAATCAGAATAGGATAGCAAATATTCAACTATAGCATTAGGATAAAGGTAAGGAAACCACCAAAGCAAAGACGATCTTATCATTCTAACCACAAACTCATAACACGAGTTGGAATAAGAGATGAAAATAATAATTTAGGAGGGGAAGAGGAAAGGGATTAAATCAGTCTAGGCCAAGTAAGTAAGAGACCACCAGAGAAGGGACTATATTATACACGAGACTCTAAATACAAACTTCAGGGTAGCCACTAAACTAAAAAACAAAACAGAGCCACAAAACATAAATAAGGAAAAATCTAAGAAACCCAGCATAAGAAATTGCAGAAGTTAATGGGTAGGCTAAAACACGCAGGATGAGAAACAAAGGTAATGCAGGAAAACCAGAAGAACGAGCGAGAAAATGACAGCATTAAGCCCTCATGCATCAATACTCACCCTCAATGTAAACGGATTGAACTCTCCAATAAAAAGACACAAAGTGGCAAAATGGATTAAAGAACAAGATCCAACAATTTGTTGCCTCCAGGAAACACACCTCAGCCCCAAGGACAGACACAGGCTCAGAGTGAAGGGGTGGAAGACAATACTTCAAGCTAATAGCAAGCAAAAGAAAGCAGGTGTTGCAATACTTATATCAGACAAAACGGATTTCAAAATAAGACAGGTAAAGAGAGACACAGAGGGACAATATATAATGATCAAAGGGAGACTTCATCAAGAAGAAATAATGCTTATAAATATCTATGCACCCAACACAGGAGCACCAAAGTTCATAAAGCAACTATTAACAGACCTAAAGGAAGATGTTAAAAACAACACAATAATAGTAGGGGACCTCAACACCCCACTCACATCAATGGACAGATCATCCAGACAGAAAATCAACAAGGAAATAGTGGAGCTAAACACTATTTAGCTAAAAACTAAAACATTTGGACTTAATAGACATATATAGATCACTTCATCCTAAAACAGCAGAATACACATTCTTCTCAAGTGCACATGGAACATTCTCAAGGATAGACCATATGTTGGGAAACAAGGCAAGCCTCTACAAATTTTAAAAAATTGAAATAATAACAAGCATCTTCTCAGATCATAATGCTATAAGGCTAGAAATTAATCACAGAAAAAAAACTGAGAAAGGCACAAGGATGTGGAGACTAAACAATACGCTATTGAACAAGCAATGGATCATTGAAGAAATTAAAGAAGAAATCAAAAAATACCTGGAAACAAATGAAAATGATAACATGCCATACCAACTCATATGGGATACAGCAAAAGCTGTATTAAGAGGAAAATTCATCGCAATTCAGGCACATCTTAACAAACAAGAAAAATCCCAAATAAGCAATCTTAAACTACACCTAACTGAATTAGAGAAAGAAGAACAAACAAAGCCCAAAGTCAGCAGAAGGAGAGAAATAATAAAAATCAGAGCAGAAATAAATGCTATTGAAACAAAAAAGGCAGTAGAAAGGATCAACGAAACAAAGAGCTGGTTCCTTGAGAAGATAAATAAAATTGACAGACCCCTAGCCAGACTTACAAAGAAAAAAAGGGAGAAAGCTCAAACAAACAAAATCAGAAATGAAAGAGGAGAAATAACAACAGACTCTGCAGAAATACAACGGATTATAAGAGAATACTACGAAAAACTATATGCCAAAAAAATGGATAACCTAGAGGAAATGGATAAATTCTTGGACTCCTACAATCTCCCAAAGCTCACTCAAGAAGAGGCAGACAATTTGAACAGACCAATCACAAGGAAAGAGATTGAAACAGCAATCAAAAACATCCCAAAGAATAAAACCCCAGGACCAGATGGCTTTCCTGGGGAATTCTACCAAACTTTCAGAGAGGATTTAATACCTATCCTTTTCAAGCTATTCCAAAAAATTAGGGAGGATGGAACACTTCCTAACACATTCTATGAGGCCAACATCACGCTGATACCAAAGCCTGAGAAGGACACCACGAAAAAAGAGAACTACAGGCCAATATCACTGATGAACATAGATGCAAAAATTCTAAACAAAATTTTGGCAACCAGAATTCAGCAATTCATCAAAAGGATCATACATCATGATCAGGTGGGATTCATACCAGGGACACAGGGATGGTTCAACATCCGCAAATCAATCAACGTGATACACCACATCAACAAACTGAGGAATAAAAACCACACGATCATCTCAATAGATGCAGAGAAAGCATTTGACAAGATCCAACAGCCATTTATGATAAAAACTCTGAACAAAATGGGCATAGAAGGGAACTACCTCAACATAATAAGGGCCATATATGACAAACCCACAGCCAATATCATACTCAATGGGCAAAAACTGAGCACCATCCCCCTGAAAACAGGAACAAGACAAGGATGCCCTCTATCACCACCCTTATTTAACGTAGTACTGGAGGTCCTGGCCAGAGCAATCAGGAAAGAAAAAGGAATAAAAGGAATCCAAATAGGGAGGGAAAAAGTGAAACTCTGGCTGTTTGCAGATGACATGATCTTATATGTAGAAAACCCCAAAGAATCCATTGGAAAATTCTTAGAA
Source organism: Equus przewalskii (assembly GCF_037783145.1). Taxonomy (NCBI): domain Eukaryota; kingdom Metazoa; phylum Chordata; class Mammalia; order Perissodactyla; family Equidae; genus Equus; species Equus przewalskii. The sequence continues at coordinate 55,670,845 of NC_091863.1, forward strand.
GTAATCAACAACTACAGCAAAGTTGCAGGGTATAAAATCAATTTGCATAAATCAGTAGCATTTCTATATTCTAATAACGAGCTAACAGAAAAAGAACTCAAGAAAACAATACCATTCACAATCGCTACAAAAAGAATAAAATACCTCGGGGTAAATTTAACTAAGGAAGTGAAGGACCTATATAATGAAAATTACAAGGCCTTTCTGAGAGAATTGGATGATGACATAAGGAGATGGAAAGACATTCCATGTACATGGATTGGAAGAATAAACATAGTTAAAATGTCCATTCTACCTAAAGCAATCTACAGATTCAACGCTATCCCAATCAGAATCCCAATGACATTCTTTACAGAAATAGAACAAAGAATCCTAAAATTCATATGGGGCAACAAAAGACCCCAAATTGCTAAAGCAATCCTGAGAAAAAAGAACAAAATGGGAGGCATCACAATCCCTGACTTCAAAACATACTACAAAGCTACAGTAATCAAAATAGCATGGTACTGGTACAAAAACAGATGCACAGATCAATGGAACAGAATTGAAAGCCCATAAATAAAACCACACATCTATAGACAGCTTATCTTTGACAAAGGAGCTGAGGGTATACAATGGAGAAAAGAAAGTCTTCTCAACAAATGGTGCTGGGAAAACTGGAAAGCCATATGTAAAAGAATGAAAATTGACCATTCTTTTTCACCATTCACCAAAATAAACTCAAAATGGATCAAAGACCTAAAGGTGAAACCTGAAACCATAAGGCTTCTAGAAGAAAACATAGGCAGTACACTCTTTGACATCAGTATTAAAAGGATCTTTTCGGACACCATGTCTTCTCAGCGAAGGGAAACAACAGAAAGAATAAACAAATGGGACTTCATCACACTGAAGAGCTTCTTCAAGGCAAATGAAAACAGGATTGAAACAAAAAAACAACCCACTAACTGGGAAAAAATATTTGCAAGTCATATATCTGACAAAGGCTTAATAGCCATAATATATGAAGAACTCTCACAACTCAACAACAAAAAAATCAAACAACCCAATCAAAAAATGGGCAGGAGACATGAACAGACATTTCTCCAAAGAAGATATATGGATGGCCAATAGTCACATGAAAAGATGTTCATCATCGCTGATCATCAGGGAAATGCAAATCAAAACTACACTAAGATATCACCTTACACCCATTAGAATGACAAAAATATCTAAAACTAATAGTAACAAATGTTGGAGAGGTTGTGGAGAAAAAGGAACCCTCATACACTGCTGGTGGGAATGCAAACTGGTGCAGCCACTATGGAAAACAGTATGGAGATTCCTCAAAAAATTAAAAATAGAAATACCATATGACCCAGCCATCCCACTACTGGGTATCTATCCAAAGAGCTTGAAGTCAGCAATTCCAAAAGTCCTATGCACCCCAATGTTTATTGCAGCATTATTTACAATAGCCAAGACATGGAAGCAACCTAAGTGCCCACCAACAGAGGATTGGATAAAGAAGATGTGGTGCATATATATATATATATATATATAACACAATGGAATACTACTCAGCCATAAAAAAGAACAAAATCGTCCCATTTGCAACAACATGGATGGACCTTGAGGGAATTATGTTAAGTGAAATAAGCCAGTTAGAGAAGGACAATCTCTGTATGACTCCACTCATATGAGGAGTTTAAAAATGTAGACAAAGAGAACAGATTAGTGGCTACCAGGGGAAAGATGGGGTAGGGGGTGGGCACAAAGGGTGAAGGGTTGCACCTACAACACAACTGACAAACAATAATGTACAACTGAAATTTCACAAGATTGTAACCTATCATTAACTCAATAAAAAAAAGAAAACGTGAAAAGACAACCCAAGGAATGGGTTGATCATGTATCTGATAAAGGATTTGTACCTAGAATATATAAAGAACACTTAGAACTCAATAATTAAAAGACAAATAACCCAGTTAAAAAAATGGGCAAAAGATCTGAATAGACATTTCTCCAAAGAAAATATACAAATGGCCAATGAGCACGTGGAAAGATGCTGATCAAGGAAATGCAAATCAAAACCACAATAAGATACTACTTCATACCCATTAGGACAGCTAGAATAAAAAGCAAGAAAATACCAAGTGTTGGCAATGATGTGGAAAAGTTGGGACTCTCATAACACTGTTGGTGGGAATGTAAAATAGTGCAGCTGCTTTGGAAATCAGTCTGTCAGTTCCTCAAAAAGTTATGTATACAGTTACCATGTGATCCAGGAATTCTACTCCCAGGTACATACCCAAGAGAAATGCAAACATTTGTCAACAGAAAATCTTGCACATGAATGTTCATAGCAGTATTAGTCATAAAGCCAAAAGGGGAAATAATACAAATGTCCATCAACTGATGAATGGATAAAAAATTGTCCATACAATGGACTATTATGCAGCAATAAAAAGGAATGAAATACTGATTCATGCTACAACATGAATAAACCTTAAAAACATTTTGCTACACAACATAATAAGCCAGTCACAAAAGGCCATACATTTTATGACTCCATTCATATGAAATGTCCAGAACAGGCAAATTCATAGAGAAAGAAAGTAGATTAGTGGTTGCCAGGGCTGGGGGCTTCACGGACAGGGTGGGGGTGGTCGGTGATGGCTACAAGGCAAGGAATTTCTTTTTGGAGTGATGAATATGTTCTAAAACTATCTGTGGTGATGGGTGCACAACTCTGTGAATATACTAAAAATTATTTAATTGTACACTTTAAATGGGTGAAATGTATAGTATGTGAATTGTACTTCAATAAAGCTATTAATAAGAAAAAATTCTCCAGTGGCTTCCCGTGGCCTACGAATGCAGTTTAAGCTGCTCGGCCTGGCATTCCAAGCCTTCCCCAATCCAGCCAGGAACTGCTGACCTCTCTGCCTGAACTCCTGCCACTTCCTGCCTCAAACATTTTATTTTAACCCCGTATGCCCATCATGCTACTTTGTGTTCTGTAAGCTTAGGCTCACGCCACCCTCCTCTTCCTGGAATGCACTCCTTTCTTTTCACCACGTTAACCTCTCTGAACGCATTTTTTTTTATTATTAATGTTATGATAGATTACAACTTTGTGAGATTTCAGTTGTACATTTTTGTTAGTCATGTCGTGGGTACACCACTTCCCCCTTTGCGCCCTCCCCCCACCCCCCCTTTTCCCTGAACGCATTTTTTAACACAATGATTCTCAATGTTCTGCAGAATCTCCTGGAGGGCTTGTTAAAACACAGATTGCTGGACTCCAACACCAGATTTTCTGATTCTGTAGTGAGGCCCAAGAATTCATATTTCTGTAGTTCCCAAGTGAAACTAATGCTTGTGGTCCAGAGACCACACTTTAAGAGCTGCTAAAGATACAGATTAGGCCTCACCTGTGGGTCCTCCAAGGACGCTTCCATCCCTACACCCTATCCCTGAGCTGGATCAGTTGTTCCACCTCAGTACGCCCCTATGCGTTCATCTCTATCAGCGCACTTAACACTGTATTAAAATCATTACAAAACAATCTAGCTGTATTAGAAATATATGAAACAACTGCACTGAAGGAGGCGAAGGGAAAAGGTGCTGATCTAAGTAACCTAGGAAGTGACGTCTGTAAGACTAAAAAAGCAAAAGAAATGCCAGAACCACTGTACTCTAGTAGATAAAGATGTTTCCCATGGGGATATGGGCTAACAATTCTGATAGTGCAGTGCATGTACACTAGAGCTGAAGAGTCAGTACACGGGTGGCGGATAGTGGGAGCCAGGTTTCTCACTGTTGGAGTGGGAATTTACAGATAAGCAAGAGGAGGAGGTTAGAACGGTTCATGTGGTAATGGATCAGAGCTGGGAACATCAGTACAAACCCATGTTTAACAGAGATACAGATGGTTACACATAGACATATTTACAGACGTGTGTATACACATGGGTTAGCATACACACATATTTCCTTGCTCTGTCAGCAGAAAGAGCCTAGAAACAAGGACCCCCCAGTAGCAATGAATGCACCTAGCCCCCAGATCTCGGGTTCTAATGCCATTCTCCAATAACAGGAACCAGGGCTCCTTGGAAAAATGGCTGATTCTAGGACTGTGGCAGGAAATCTATAAGATGAGCCCAGAGTATCCTGTAGTGTCAGAAAGCAAGGGAGTGCTCAAAAAAACTTCCAACCCCCCACAATGATGAGAGTGTGTCAAAGACACCAGGAGCCAAATGAAAGAGCTCCCAATGGTCAAAGCTGGAAAAAATTGAGCAACAAAATGAAGTAGTATTGGATTATAACCCAAAGTATAAAATAAATATCTATGAATCCATACTGATATAAATGAGTGAATAAATAAAGAGAAGAGACAAATCTCCCATGTGGAAGAATTTCAAATAATTTATGTAGCTACTCCACCCTCAAGGAAATGGAGCATAACTCCTACTCCTTAAACATGGAGTACAGATAGTAACATCCTTCCAAAGAGTACAGAAGGCAAAGGTGCAGTGGGGGGAAAGAGTAACTTTAAAGTGGAGAAAACTGGCAAGCAGTACCTCAAGCAGGGGATTACAGTCAACAGCCACCGTGGTAAGTCATGGTGGTAGTATGTACCCTTGATATGATTTGAAGAGAAGGGCACTTTACCTCTGTAGTCTTCCCCCTAAAAACCAAAAACCCCAGTCTATCACAAGAAAAAACAATGACCAATCCCAACTGAGGGAATATTCTACAAAACACCTGACCAGTACTCCTCAAAACCGTCGAGGTCATCAAAAACAAGGAAAGTCTAAGAAACTGTCACAGGCAAGAACCTGGAGAGACAAACGACTAAATGGAATGTGATGTCCTAGATAGGATGCTGGACAAAAGAACATTAGATCAAAACTAAGGAAATCCAAATAAGGTATGGATTTAGTTAATAATAATATATCACTGTTGGTTCATTAACTGTAATTAATGTGCCATACAATGTAAGATGTTAACAATAGGGAAACTAGTTGTGAATTATATGGCAACTCTCTATACTATCTTTGCAATATTTCTGTAAATCTACAACTACTCTAAAATGAAAAGTTTATTTAAAAAGAGAGAAACATTGGTTTAGTCTCTGCCTATGTATCTACCTGTGAACTCCTTGAGAACAGGGATGGAGAGCGGGTCTTAGAGCAGACACTCAGTAAAAGTTGAGGGAATGAAAAGATGAAGAGAAGGAGAAAAAGAGGAAGAAAAGAGCCTGCTGGCTGCAAAACTCTGCTATTCCTACCCTGGCAGGTCAGCTGCCCACCTCCCCTACCCCAGTGGGCCTTAGAATTGAGTTACATTCCCTGTTGCTCTGATCTCACGTGAGGCCATAGTGGCGACCGCTGGACCCCTCCACCTAAGTGCCAGGCTGAACCCATTCTCCACTCTCTCTTTCCTCCTGGACCTTCTCACCCCCAGGGTACCCTCACCTGGATAACTGGTCTTCTACCTTGGTCTATGTTCTAGAGCTTGAAGGAGAAAATTTCATTTTTTATCATTATTAGATTGTTTCCAAGTTCCTGAACTGGTAACCTACCCAGTACCCTGAACCCCTATGAAGCCTGAGCTTCTAACTCCAGCCAGGCCTCCTCCCCAGAGAGCAAAGTGCACCGCAGCCTGGGGCCAGAGTCCCCACAATCATACACCAACCTTTTAAGTGGCAGCTGTCTGCCTAGACCTCTTACCACCAGCCTAAGACTCATTGCTGGGTTCTACCCATCCTCTGGAACTCCCACATCCGTCAACCTTCTGCCTGAACCACAACCAGAGTTTACAGTATGTCTTGGACACCCCACTTTCCGGCTGGGTTGAACCCTTGCTGTCAGCCAAGCTGCTTCCCAGTCCCAGTCCTGGTCCCCCCTAGTTAGCAGGTCTAATACTCCATCTCAGCTCTTCCCCTCAACCCCATCTGCCCCACCAACGAAGCTGAACCTACGACGGTATTCTTTCCCCATAATGGAATCAGGGAAGAAAAGAAATCTGCCTTTTTACAGCACTTCTCTGGATAACTGGTTATTTACAAGACAACAATGCTTTCTATAAAGCAGTTTGATTTAGCCACTTAACCTCTAATCACTTCTATTTCCAGGGCTTGGAAGGAAAACGCCGTTTGTACTACTAATGCAATCATGTGTCCTTCTATAACACATAGGATCCCTACTGATCTGGAGAACTTAGCTAACACTTCACGGGCTCAAATGTTTTTTCCAGAATTGCTCCCCTACTCTCCTTGGGCATGGCCGGGGAGCAGCCAGGCCTGCTCGGGAGCCAAGAGGACAATGGAAGAGTAACCAGTTCAGGAGGAAGAACCTCCTCTCAAGCAGGAGAACAGGGAGAAGAACAGTGCTAGCGGATGGGGGGAGAATGTCAGTTTTTCATTTCATTTACCAATTTAGTAAGTTTTTTAAAGGCGCTCTAATATGTCAAGCTCTAATATGTTAGAACTATTCAGATGCAAACTGTCAACCCAGAAGAGATTTTAATTCCATAGCAAGGGATAATAGAACCAAATTCTTTACATTTTAATGATTGTACCTGAAATTACATGCCTAGAATATAGTTCCCCTTAAGGATCATTTTAACACACATTTAGAAAGAGCATATGCAAACAACTGTTAGAAGACACGACCATTAAACATGGGCTGCAAGTCCCACACCTGCAAAACTATTCTTTCACTGGCAGAACTGCCCAGCTGCTAACTCCCTGGGTCCTATCCCCACCCAAAGGTCTTCGCCATAAGAAACCCTGCCCAAGTGCCCATTTAAAACCATCTCTGTCCAAAAGCTGTTTCCCCCAATGCAAACACCTGCCTTAACCATAGCCAACTAACATCTCAACAATCCCATACCATCTACCACCCTCCGGAGCTGGCTAATACCTTGAGAAGCCTTTCCTCTCCCCTGGCAGAGGGACCGCCAAGTTTAGATGCTGAAAATTTTTCCTACCCGGAGAAACCAATTAGCCATACTATACCTATACCCCAAAGAGCTAAGCCCAGCTAAACAGAGTAGTGTTCACAAATCAGCAGCTGAAAGGACATAAGCTTAAGTTGCAGAGACAAACACTAGGTTTTCCTTAATCTGGAGGACCCTTTGGAACATTCCCTAGGAATTTCTTCTGGGATGTGACAGGATAGAGAACTAAGTGCGAAGACCCTGACCCAATAAACTTTATTTGCTTCACATGCAAAGCAAGCAGAAGTTGCTCTGTTTTCTAACCTGGCCACCAGGCACTGGGCCTCTGGTAGAAGCGCAGGGGCCTGGTCCTGCTCATCTCAGTGCATGTGAACAGAGTTATTGCTGTTCTTCCCACAAGAACTCAGTTCGCCTCTCCTGATCCAGTTCCCTCATAAGGAACTCCCTGACATATCTCATCGTATCCAGTTTCCTTGTCGAGTTGCATGTGGTTACATCAGACACAATTAGTAAGGCCTTTGATTCTCAGAATCAATAACGTGTGTGGCTGACATAAAAATTGCAGGTGACGTGCATGCCAGTGTTGGAAACCAATCCATCGAAGCCTGGGTCATGGAAGAACCAGCCTGGGAAGGTAGCCACCTTTTGGCCTCACTTCCAGGGATGATCATTTTAATCAAAGTGGAAAATGATTTATCATAATCACTTATAAATACACACTTAATATTATTAAATAGCAACTTCTGGGATAAATTAGAGGAGAATTGATTCACAGTGCAAACAACAAGTATTACTAATTATTTAATAGTTAGCTTTTCCCTGCTTAGCCCCATTTGTGAGATGGACATGCAAAAATTTTTAAAAAATGGCATTGTTTTACTCTTAATAGCCAAAAACTGGAAACAACCCAAGTGTCTAGCTTGGATTAACAATCTGTGGTATATTCATCCAATGGACTACTACTCGATAATAGAAAAGAATGAACTACTATATGTATAAATGCATGCATGAATTCATACATGTATGAATCTCAAAAACATTATGCTAAGCCAAAGAAGGGAGGCATAAAAGTAGAAGCAGTGTGATTTTACTTATATGAAGTTCTGGAACAGGCAAAACTAATTTGCAGTGGGAAACATCAGAGCAGTGGTTGCCTCTGGAGGTGGAAGGTGGGAGTGGGGATTGCCTGGAAAGGGGCCTAAGGGAATTTTCTGGGGAGATGATAATGTTCTATACCTTGACAGGGGTTTGGGTTACACAGGTGTTTGCATTTGTCAAAACTCACCAAATGTACACTTAAGATTTGTGCATTTCTTTGTAGGTAAGTTTTACTTCAAAAGAAAAAAACCTACAATACTGAAATCTAGTTAATGGTATGTATGCTGAAGTAGGAGGAAGTATCCTGATGTCTGCAATTTACTTTGAAATGCATTCAAATAATAAGATGGATTGGTAGAACAGACATGATAAAACAAGTACAGTGAAATGTTAGTAATAGAACCTGGGTGGTGAGTCCAAAAATAAAAAGAGGGGCCGGCCCGGTGGCGTAGTGGTTAAATCTGGTGCACTCTGCTTCGGCGGCACAGGTTCACGGGTTCAGATCCTGGGCACAAACCTACACCACTCATTAGCCATGCTGTGGCAGCAACCCACATACAAAATAGAGAAGATTGGCACAGATATTAGTTCAGGGCTAATCTTCCTCACGAGAAAAAAAAAAGGAAGACTGCTTTATCCATAGATTGCTGTCTCTCAGTTTGAAGGCACACATAACCAGGAGTCATAACTCAACACACCACAATTTGGCTTCTTACTCAAGCACTCTAATGCAACTCTTTCCATCAAGGGCACCAATGACCTCCATGATGCCAAATCCAATGGCCACTTAGTCTTTATCTTTCTTGACCTTTCTGCTGAATTTAAAACCACCGACCACTACACACCTTGTGAAGTTTTTCTCCTCCTTGGGTACAGTGGCACACAACACTCTCTCCTGGATGTCTTCTGACCTCTCTACCCATTCCTTCTCAGTCTGCATCTTGAATTCCTCTCCCTCTGCCTGTCCCCAAACAAACGGTGTTTCTGAGGATCTTTTTGTTGTCATTGCCCTTCTGATTCTGTGTACTTTCCCCTAAAAGATGTTTAACCATGGCAGTGGCTTTGTACTGGATTGAACAGCATCCCCCCAAATCTCATGTCGCCCCGGAATCTGTGAATGTGAGCTTATTTGGAAGTAGTCTTTGCAGATGTAATCAAGTTAAGATGAGGTCATACTGGATTAGGGTGGGCCTAATAAGAGGGACATGTGGACACAGAGACAGAGTGGAGAAGGCCATGTGAACTCAGAGGCAGAGATCAGAGTGACGCATCTACAAGCCAAGGAACTCCAAGGGTTGCTGGCACCACCAGAAGCTAGAAGAGGCATGAACAGATTCCCACAACCTCCACAAAGAAACTAACCCTGCTGACACCTTGATTTCAGACTTCTGGCCTCTAGAACTATGAGAGAAAAATTTTCTGGGGATATTTTTATTGTGGTAAAATCCATATAAGATAAAATTTACCATTTTAACCATTTTTAATTGTACTTCAGGCATTAATTACATTCATAATGTTGTACAACCGTCACCACTATCTATTTCTAAAACTTTTTCATCACTCCAAACAGAAACTGCACCCACTAAGCAGTAACTCCCCAAGCCCCCAGCCCCTGGTAACCTCTATTCTACCTTCTGTCTCTATGTGAACTTGCCTGTTCTAGGTATCTTACACGAGTGGAATCATACAATATTTGTCCTTTTGTGTCTGGCTTATTTCACTTAGCATAATGTCACCAAGGTTCATCCATACTGTAGCATGTGTCACAATTTCACTCCTTTTTAAGTCTGAATAATATTCCATTGCACGTGAACATATTTTGTTTATCCATTCATCTGTTGATGGCCACTTGGGTCATTTCCACCTTTTGGCTTCTGTAAATAATGCTGCAATGAACACTGGTGACAAGTATCTGTTTGGGTCCCTGTTTTCAATTCTTTTGGGGTATATACCTAAGAGTAGAATTGCTGGGTCCTATGGTAATTCTCTAACTTTTTGAGGAAATGCCATTTGTTTAAAGGGACAGAGGGAATGGATGTGGACAGGTGGGAAGCAGAGCAATCTGGAAGAGGCACAATAATCTGGTTAAGAGAAGCAACAGAACAAATGACCTAGGCCCAGTTATCCCCATTTTATATATATGAGGAAACTGAGACTCAGCATGGTCAAATGAATTGTCTAAAGTCACACAGCTAGCAAAGCAAGTGGCAGAGCTAGAATTTTAACTGAGGCCGGAAAAATCCAAAGCCACTGCTCTATCTACCATTCCATCTTGCCTCCATATTATATTTTCCCAGGCCTACCATCAAGGCCCAAAGATCTGCTTTCACTCCTCCCACCTCCACCATGTTCCAGCAATACTAAGCTCCCACAGAGCTCTGAAAGGGCCACGCTTCCTCTTGCTCCTGCACCTTTACCCACAAAACTGTCTAGCACGCCATGTGCATCAGCTTCTTCCCTACTGCTTAGCTAATCCCCACTCATCCTTTAAAAGTCAGTAAAGGAACTATTTTTTTTCCAAGAAACCTTCTCTGACAACTCCCTCCTTCACACACACATGCCCCAAATCCCACAATTCCGGATTAGGGACATATCCTCTGTATTTATATCTATCATATGAAATTTTTCATTTGTCTTTCTTCCCCACTAGACTATAAGGACATGTATCTTTTTGCCACTGCATCCTCAGCAACCAGCAGTGTGGGCTGGTCCAGAGGAAGCATTTGGTAAATGTGTGCTGAAGGTATGGAATGGTGAGATCCGGATACTCAGAAAGTTAAGAGAAAGAAAGCATCTTTCAGAGGCAATCTTTTGTCTTTCTAGGAGTTTGCAATTCTCCATCGAAGCTACCTTAAAAGTTCTTCCACTAACCATACACTAGCAGGCTACAATCTGCCCAACCACCTAAGACCTGGCATGTGATCTGGAAAACGCTGCCTTCAAGACAGCACATTAAGCAGAATTCAGAGAAAGTCACTTCGACATTAATACAATATAAGTGATTTTATACGCAGTCTTGTTTAAACCAAATCCAAAACACTGGGCTACTAGAGATCTCAACAGAAGAACACGAGCTTGGCTATAAGGCCCAGCAGAAGTTTTAGGTCCTGAGACATAACTGCTCCTGAATCAGGTCTAATCAGAGGTAGCACGGAGGCACCAATCCCCAGTGATGCCCCAGTAAGCGCTCTTTCTCAACATTCTCCTGTGATAATCACCCAATGTTTATAATAAGGTCCTCCACTGGTGAAATTGTAACCGCTGTGGTTGGAGGACATTTGACTAACCAAAATAAGCTGAGTGACATTCAGTTGTTCATCAAATATGTATTAAGCACTGATCACGTGTCAAGCATTGTGCTAAACACTGGAGATATAGCCGGGAGCAAAACAGGTCTCTGCCTTCATGCAGCTTATAGTACAGGGACTGACGCTTATCAAAGCAGCACATAAATAACTAGTTACAAACTATAATAATGGCTATGAAGGAAAATAGAGGGCTATTAGAGCATACAATAGCGGAACCCAGGGAGGAAGAGCAGCGGACCTCCAACCTCACAGAATTCTATTTGAACTCTTCAGGTTTGGGCCTTGCCGAATATACCCAAAGTAGCGTGGTCACAAAGCAAAGACCTTTAGGGACAAGGCAAGCAACAGAGATGAGCGAAGCTGCCAGATGAAAAGCGACACTGGGGTCCATATGCCCCATGTGAAGGGGGCAAGCTGCTGTTCATCTCCACAGGGTAATTGCAACACAGGAGTAAGAGCCCAGGGTTGCCACATCTTCTGATGGTTGGAAAAAAGTTGGAAATTCTGATTTTTATGTGAATTCTCCTGATTTTTAAATGGTAACTAGTGCATACGTTTTAAAAACACTGGGCAGAGCAAACAAAACTTACGTGTGAACATGGCTCATGGGCTGCCAGTTTGTGACCTCTGGTTTATCTCAGCTAGAAAAAGTACCATTGACTTTGGCAGGATCTCCTCTCCAAATGCTTTCCTAAAAACACAGTGGGCCTGGGGCTCTCAGGATGGGAGCCTGCCCAAGGTTTGGTTTGGGGTCTTACCACTGTCCATCTACGTACTCTGTTTCACTTCTAAGACCAATCACTTAAAACAGTATAAGGCTTTCTACAGCATTTATTATCTGTGTCACTGGCTTTAGATTCCACAGATAAGAACTGTCTGAACCAACCTATGGCCCCTAAGAGATCCAAGGTTCTTAGTGCTCTTTCAGGTCCTTTATACCCTGTCACAAAGAGAATACAAGCAGGCACGAAGGGCAAGGCCTAATTCAAAGGGGTAAAGGCAGGCAGGGATCTAGTCCTCCTCCTTTGTGACTAAGACCTGAAAAATTTGGTTGAAGTGGGCAAATACCCTTCTGCCAGAATAAACAGGAAGATAGCATTCTCTTACATGTCAACAACATGCCCTCAGAAAGCAGCTGAACCTTCTGGCTAATTACTCCAGGAAAAAACAGCTAACTATCCCAAAACCAAAATTATCTTTTTCTCTGGCACAGCAGATGTGCTTTGGCATCCAGATGGACCACAGCAGCTCATGTTCCTCAGCAGAAAAAAACAGTTTCATTATTTGGGGGAGTGTTTGGTGGCTAACCTCCTGACTTGCCCTTTGAAATAAAGTCTAACTAAAAATGAAAAATTCTCCAGTAACAATATTAAGTTCTTTTACCGTAGGTATAAACCTTTAGTACCTCCAGCCCCCGATCTTCCAGCCCGAGGTTATCTGGTTAACCACCACACTGCAGTGCAAAACTCTGGGGCTTCAAGCAAACACTCACTCCAGAATTTGAACAAACCTAGGGCTTTTCAAAAAGAAGTTCTGAACCCTCAAGTTTGCCTTCCGTTCACCTTCAGGCCACTTCAGTGGGGAGACAGACAAGACCTTCCATTAAGACAGGAATATAAATGTAAAAACAAACCATGACCTAGCAATTTAATTCGTTAAATTGAATATTTATGTTTCATACATTTTCCTATATATGTCTTATATTTCAGAACAAAAGTTTTCAAGAATGTTTACTTGCCCACCCTAGTGGCCAGAGGATAAGATCTATCACCAGAAGAAGATGGATGTGAAAGCTTGCTGAGCAGACAAAAACCACAAAAACAACAAAAGACAATAGCAACCATAATCCCCTACACCTGGCAAATGCCTGCAATATAGGTGTTTTACATTGTTCCAGGAAAGGAGAGTCGAGGCTCTCAATTCTGTTCCATTGACCTCTATGTCTATGTTATGCAAGTACCACACACGGTCTTAACTACTATAGTTTTGTAGTAAGTTTGAAATAAGGAACTCTGAGTCCTCCAACTTTGTTATTTTTCAAAATTGTTTGGGATATTCTGGGTCCTCTGCATTTCCACAAAGCTTTTATAATAGCTTGTCAATTTCTGCAAAAAAAACCCAGCTGGGATTTTGTTAGATATTGCATTGGAATCTGTATATCACCTTGGGGAGTACAGTCAGCCCTGTGTCTGCAGATATGGAGGGCCAACTAAGGGACGTGAGCCTCCGCGAATCTGTGGGAGGGTCCTGGAACAAATTGTTTTCTCAATTTCATTCACTGCTATGTATAGAAACACAGCTGAGTTCTGAATATTGATCTTGTATCTTGCAACTCTGCTGAAGTCGTTTACTAGCTCTTATAGTTTTTTTGTGGATTCATTAGAGTTTCCTATATAAAAGATGATGTCATTTGCAAATACAGATAGTTTTACTTCTTTCTTTCCAATCTGCATGCCTTTTTTTTCTCTTGCCTAACTGCCCTGGCTAGAACCTCTATTATAATGTTGAACAAAGTGGAGAGAGCAGACATCCTTGTCTTGTTCCTGATATAAGGGAGGGAAACTTTCAATCTTTCACCGTTAAGTATGATGTTAGCTGTGGGTTTTTTTTTTTTTATAAGTTAGATTTTTTTTTTTTTAAGATTTTATTTTTTTCCTTTTTCTCCCCAAAGCCCCCTGGTACATAGTTGTATATTCTTCGTTGTGGGTCCTTCTTGTTGTGGCATGTGGGACGCCGCCTCAGCGTGGTCTGACAAGCAGTGCCATGTCCGCGCCCAGGACCCGAACCAACGAAACACTGGGCTGCCTGCAGCGGAGCGCGCGAACTTAACCACTCGGCCACGGGGCCAGCCCCGTTAGCTGTGGGTTTTTGTAGATACCCTTGATCAGGCTGAGGAAGTTATCTTGTATTCTTAGCTTGTTGAGTGTTTTTATCATTAAAAGGTGCTAGATTTTGCTGAATACTTTTTCTGCACCTATTGAAATTAACATGTGGTTCTTGTCCTTTGGATTGGGACAAGTTAAGTTTGATATGTCTATTATCAAGTAGAGATGTCAAGTAAGCAGTCGGATACAAGAGTTGAGTTCAGAAGAGGTCAAGACTAAAGACAAAAATGTGAAAATTCTCAGTATAAAGATGGGATTTAAAACCAAGACCCTGGATAAGATCACCAAAGAAAGGAGTATAATTAAAAAAAAAAAAAGACATGGCACTCCAACACGAAGAACATTTACAGAAGAATTCCAGGTAATGAATACAGAAAGAATGGTGAAATTAGAAAATCAACACTTTGTAATCCCTAATGAAATAACTGATTTGAGCAATGATTTTCAGTGGATGAAAGATTTATGGGGAACTGGGTATTCGCAGGATGCTAAAGTATCCCTGACATATTAGTCATGCATCATAAGAGGGAAAATGCAACTTTGTGAAGGAGTGATCAGCCTGTGACCACCTGAACCCACTAATCAATCTTAACATTACTAAAAGTAGGAAAATCAGACATCATATGCTTCCTGAAATGATGCAATATGAAGTACATGGCCTCACCTATGAAGTAGTCATGTCCAAAATATTAAACCTGAATCTTTTTTTCTCTAGAATAGTTTTTTAAAATTTTTTATTGATGTAATTGACATACAACACTATATTAGTTTCAGGTGTACAACATAATGATTTGATATTTGTATATATTGCAAAATGATCACCACAATAAGTCTAGTTAACATCTGTCACCACATATAATTACAGATTTTTTTCTTGTGATGAGAACTTTTAAGATTTACTCTCTTAGCAACTTTCAAATATGCAATACACTATTATTAACCATACTTGCCATGTTGTACATTACATACCCATGACTTATTTATAACTGAAAGTTTGTACCTTTTGACACCCTTCATCCATTTCACCCAACCCCCATCCCCTGCCTCTGACAACCACCAATCTCCTCTCTGTACCTACGAGCTTGGTTTTGGGTTTTTTTTTCAGATTCCACATATAAGTGAGATCATATGGTATTTAACTTTCTCTGTCTGACTTATTTCATGTAGCATAATGCCCTCAAGGACCATCCATGTTGTCACAAATGGCAAGATTTCATTCTTTTTTATGGCTGAATAATACTCCATTATATACATATCTCACATTTTTTCCCCTACTTTTTTCTCCCCAAATCCCCCCAGTACATAGTTGTATATTTTAGTTGTGGGTTCTTCTAGTTGTGGCGTGTGGGATGCCACCTCAACATGGCCTAATGAGAGGTGCCGTGTCCACACCCAGGATCCAAACCCTGGGCCGCCAAAGTGGAGTGCACGAACTTAACCACTCGGCCACAGTGCCGGCCCCTCACATTTTCATTATCCATTCATTTATCAAGTCTTGAAATTGAAGTTACAGGAGACAGGAGAACAAACTAATGACACTACAAGGAAGCCATCAGACTAAACCAAATCACTGGCATAGAAATAAAACGAGTGGTGGGGAGGGATCGTTGTTGATTAAAAGAGGCTTAAGGGGGCCAGCCCGGTGGCACAGCGGTTAAGTGTGCACGTTCTGCTTCTCAGCGGCCCAGGGTTCACGGGTTCGGATCCCGGGTGCAGACATGGAACCACTTGGCACACCATGCTGTGGTAGGCGTCCCACGTATAAAGTAGAGGAAGATGGGCACGGATGTTAGCTCAGGGCCAGGCTTCCTCAGCAAAAAGAGGAGGATTGGCAGGAGTTAGCTCAGGGCTAATCTTCCTCAAAAAAAAAATAAAAATAAAAAAATTTAAAAAGAAAGGAGGCTTAAGAAATATAGCCAGGGGCCGGCCCAGTGGCATAGTGGTTAAGTTTGCACATTCCACTTTGGGAGCCTGGGGTTCACAGGTTCAGATCCCAGGTGTGGACCTACATACTGTTCATCAAGCCATGCTGTGGCAGCGTCCCACATATAAAACAGAGGAAGATCTGCACGGATGTAGCTTAGGGAAAATCCTCAAGCAAGAAGAGGAAGATTTGCAAGAGATGTTAGCTCAGGGCCAAACTTCCTCACCAAAAAAATTAATTAATTAAAATAAATGAAAAAATAAAGAAATATAACCAAATGCAGCATGTGGACCTTGTTTGGATCCTGATTCAAACAAACCAATTATAAAAAGACTTAAGACCATTTGAAAAACTTGAATATGGACTGTGTATTAGCTGATATCAAAGAATTTGTTTATTTTGTTAGGTGTGATATAGTATGACAGCTTTGTACAAAAATCTTCTTTTTGTAGAGACGCATACTAAAGCATTTAAGGATGAAATATCATGAAGTCTGAGAATTTACTTTAAAATACGTTAGAAGAAAAAGCAATTGAGAATATGAGGAGAAATCAGCAGAATCTGAGAATCAGCAACCAGTGAGGCAGGAGGAAAATCAGGAGGGTGAGGGGTCCTGGAAGCCAAATGAACCAAGCGTTTCGTGGAAAAGTGACCAACTCTGTCAAATACTGCTGGTAGGCAAGGAAGATGAGGATTACGAATTGACCATTAGATTTAGTTATACAGAAGTCATTGGTGACCTTGACAAAAGCAGTTTGAGTGGAGTGATAGGAGAAAGTGGGTGACATAGATAAAGAGAGCAGATGACAGCAAGAGAGAGTGGACAACATAGAGAACAAGCAAGTGGGTGACAGAGAGAGAGGGTGACACAGTGAGTGGGCAACATAGGCGAGAGGTGGGTGACTCTGCCAGGCATCAATTGCCTCTCAGTTCCAAATTCACCCCTTAATACCTGTTCTGTGATAATGGACAGAATTCCTTGAAGCATCTCTCCTTTACAGCAAGCACGGTGCTAAGCTTTCTCAGTAGAGGGCGCCTGATGGACACTGCAGGAGGAAGGGGCTCTCCTGAAATTGCTGGCTGCTGCTGCACAGTGGGTCAGCGGAGTGGCACACAGCCACACACCCAAACACACAGTCCCTCAATGATCTTGAAGCCTCCACCTGGCCTGGTGATAACCTCCTTGCAGCCCTCTCTACATGGAAACCAGCTCCCCCGGCAGCTTGCCCATGCCCCGGGCCCCCACACCTTCTGCATGCCTTCACCATGGGTTGCTGACAGCCTGCTCCCCACCTGCACTCTAGAAGGTTGCTTCCTGCTGGCACAGGGAATGCAGACCAGCTCTGGCCTGGGCAAGCCAGCACACTTCTCTACTATCCAGTGGGCTGAACCACACCTTGTCCAGTGAGGCGTGAAGCTCAGCCTTGGGGAGAGGGCCCCCTTCCAAGTTTGTCCTTCCTTAGGTACTCTCCCTTAGACCTAGGCTACCATACGGAATTTCCTTATTTCTTACAGTCACTTGTTTGTCAGTTTAATAATTCTTTATATTGAAATTCCTGTTTTAATACACTATGGTTTCTGATGAGGATTTTTAGGCTGCTTGATTTTAAAATGGCTTATGATGAGGATTTTTAGGCTGGTTAGTTTTAAAACTACAGATGAGATTCAGGCTCCAAGGAGTGGAATTTGTTTGCCCCTTTGTTGGGAAACATTTACATTTCTAAGGGAAACCTCTATCTGTGAAGATGCCTCCCTCTCTGTGCCAGGAAGAAGGGGGGATGGTCTTATCTCTAGAAGCTCTTAATCAATGCCAGAGGCAAGAACTTAAGTTGGTTACTGTCTGGCAACCTCATGTAACTGACCCCCCCACACACACAAATCCTCCTTTGTCTTTAGCCGAGGATAAAATTCAAGCGGTGACTTCTGCCATTTACTCAATCCGGTTTAATTCTTATCTAAAAGTTGTGGGACCGCCAAATGGCCAGACCAGACGGGCCAGACCAGACGGGCACTGATACCATTTTAACCTTTTTACATATTCTTTGTCTTGTAAAGAGATAACTCACATACCTATGCCTTAAATTTAGCCTTACTCTCCACCCAACTTTGCAGCAGCAGCAGGAGCTCTGACTGCCCGTGGGTCCTGTCCCCACGCACCAGCTCTGCCTGCCCATGGGTCCTGTCCCCATGCCAGCGGGGGCAGCAGCAGCGGCCCTGCCTGCCCATGGGCCCTGTCCCCATGCCAGCGGGGGCAGCAGAAGCAGCAGCAGCAGAAACTCTGACTGCCCATGGGTCCTGTCCCCATGCTATTCTACTCTCTAAATAAAAGAGCACTACTGCCAGATCTTAAGAGTCTAAGAAATCTTTCTTTTGACTCCTCGGCTCACCGACCCCGCATCAGTTTCTACCTCCTGAAGGGACCCAGAATGATACAGTGAGAGAGAGAAAAAGAGGGTAGGTGACAGAATAAGAGAGTGATGACAGAGAAGGAAAATGAGTGACAGAGAAAGGGTAGGTAACAGAAAGAGAATGGGTAATAGAGAGACAGAGGTACAGAGTGGGTGATAGAGATTGTGGGTGACAGACAAACGGGGGAAGGGGCACCAGAGGTACAGAGTGGGGAAGAAGTCAGAGAGACAGAAAGAGGGTGGGATAGCAGAAAGAATAAGTGGGTGAGAGAAGGGATGACAACGTGAGCAGGTAGATGAGCATGTGAACAAGTGGGTGATAGAAAGAGAAAGGTATGCGACAAAGAGAAGGGGGTAGTGGGTGACAGAGAGAGACATTGGGAGAGAGAAAGAGGGAAAGAATATGAGTGCCAGAGAGGAAGAGTGAGTGACAGAGGTGGGTGGCACAGAGGGAGAGATAATGGGTAACAGAAAGAGACAGAGACAGAAGGGAGGAGAGAGGGAGAGAGAGAGAGAATATGCCAGAAAAAGAGGGGGTAATGAGGGAGGGGGAACACAAGGTGTGGGGTTGGGGGGGCAACAGAGGGTGGAAGCAAGCAGGAGATACACAGAGCACAAGAGGGCAGTGGGCGCCAGATGAGAGAGTGGGCAAGAGAGGAGCTGGTGGGTGGGCGTCCCCAAGGGAGGGCATGACTGAAACAGTGTGCCACAGAGAATGTGTGACAGAGAGTCATTGTACGTGACAGAAGATCAAAGTGTGTGAAAAAGAAAACATGTGCAGAGAGTGTGTGATAGCAAGTTTCAAAATTTTCTTCCATCTCTTAGGCAGGAAGGGCAGAGAAACAGGAATGGAGAAGGACAGAAAGGGGAGAGAGGTGTGACAGAGGGACAAAGAGAGAGAAATTGAGTAGGATTGTGCCAAGGAGCAGAATTATGAGCAAGTGAGCAAGAGAGAAGGTAGAGAAGGTGATGCTTTGTGCAGGGGGGTTTCTGGGGGGGCGCAATTTGGAAGAGGACAGGAGAGACCGAGAAAGATTAGGAGAAATAAAAGGAACTTTGTGAGTTGAGAGGTCATGAGAGATGGGATGTCACGAGAGACAGGGAAACTGTGAGAAAGGTGGAGCCTGGGAGAGAAGCGGCTGATTGTTGAGGGGAGTGGGAGAGAGCTTGAGAATGTTCAGGAGAGAGCACCTGGGAGTGAGGGAGAGACAGGTGCCAGTGTGAGCAGCAGGGTTGAGGAATCGGTGCAAGCTGAAGGCCCACTTGCTTGCTCAGAGAAAGGAGGGGAGGGGACCAAAGGTTTTAAGCTTTACTATCCCCATTTTCCAGATGAGAAAATTGAGGCTCAGAATAGTCAAGTGACTTGCCTGAGGTCTCCAAGCTAGCAACTGGCAGAGCCATAATTTAAACCCCAAACGGCCCAACTCTAAAGCCAGTACTCTACCATACCACATCTCCTCCTCCTGTTTTCCCTAAGTCTTCCCTAAGGAAGTCATGTAACTTAGTCCAAAGATGTGCTTACTGCTCTGTAAGGAGACCTTTTGGCTTTTAACAACCTTAAAACATTATTTTTTTGAAAGAGACAGAATTATTCCACTGCCCCAATTTATTTCTTTGTACTATATCAAAATTTAAAACTTCTGTGCATCAAAGGAGGCAATCAACAGAGTGAAAAGGCAATCTACAGAATGGGAGAAAATATCTGCAAATCATATATCTGATAAGGGGTTGCTATCCAGAATATATAAAGAACTACAACTCAACAACAACAACAAACAACCCGAATAAAAAATGGGCAAAGGACTTGAATAGACATTTCTCCAAGGAAGATATACAATGGTCAATAAGCACACAAAAAGATGCTCAACATCATTAATCATCAGAGAAATGCAAAGCAAAACCACAATGAGATAACACTTCACTATCATTAGGACGGCTAGTAACAACAACAAAAAAGAACAGAAAAAATAAGTGTTGATCAGGATGTGGAGAAATTAGAACTCTTGTGCACTGCTAGCAGGAATGTAAAATGGTGCGACTGCTACAGAAAACAGTTCCTCAAGAAATTAAAAATAGAATTGCCATATGATCCAGCAATCCCACTTCTGGATATATAGCCAAAAGAAGTGAAAGCAGGAGATATTTGCACACCCAAAGAGATACTGCACACTCGAAGATATTTGCACACCCATGTTCACAGTAGCACTATTCATCACAATAGTCAAGAGATAGAAGCAACCCAAGTGTCCAAAACGGACAAATGAATAAACAAAATGTGATATATGCATACAATGGAATATATCTGCATACAAAGGAAGGACATCCTGTCACATGACACAACATGAATGAAGCCTGAGGACATTATGCTAAGTGAAACAAACAGGTCACAAAAAGACAAATACTGTTATGATTCCACTTATACTAGGTCCCAAGAGGAGTCAATTTCAGAGACAGAAAGTAGAAGGTGGTTGCCAGGGGATGGAAGAGGAGGAATGAGGAGTTGTTTAATAGGTACAGAGTTTTAGTTTTGCAGGATGAAAAGAGGTCTGGAGATGGATGGTGGTGATGGTTGAACAACAATGTTAATGTATGTAATACCACTGAAGGGACCGCCCGATGGCGCAGCAGTTAAGTGCGAACGTTCCGCTTAGGTGGCCCGGGTTCCCCGGTTCGGATGCCGGGTGCGGACACGGCAGCGCTTGTCAAGCCATGCTGTGGTAGGCGTCCCAGTATAAACTAGAGGAAGATGGGCACGGATGTCAGCTAAGGGCCAGTCTTCCTCAGCAAAAAGAGGAGGATTGGCAGCCGATGTTAGCTCGCGGCTGATCTTCCGCAAAAAAAAAAAAACCACTGAACTGTACACTTAAGAATGGTTAAGATGGTAAATTTCATGTTGTAGTTTATAACAATTCAAAAAAAATTTTTAATGCTCATTCCATCACCACGCGCCCCACCCTTGGCCATCTGGTGACTGCTTCCTCAGTTTTCAACACAAACAACTCCTCCTCTTGTGAAGCTTCCCCTTAGCTCACCGACCCCTGTAGTTGGCCATTCCCACCTTTATGCCTATACTATGCCTTACACATGATACCTCTTACAGCACCTAGCAAACCTGGTAGCGGTTATTGGTTTACCTATCCCTTTCCACTGCTAGATTATAAGCAATTTGGGGGTAGGGACAGTGCTTTACCCATCTCTGTATCTCCTAGGCCTGGGGCTTGGAAGGCTGGAAAGATTCAAAAAAGGCTTAATTAATTGAAGTTTTGGCTCTTAAGGAGTTCATATGGGAGAGTTACTTGACCAAAAAAGGGGGCACCTGGGGGCTCCCCAGCCTTTAGAAATCTGAGCAGATTCCCCCGCCCTACTCCGAGAACGCGGGCGAGCGTCTCATCAACTTGGGCTCCTGGGAGGGTCCGAAGGCGCCCCACTCCCAGCCAGGACCTGCGACCTAGACCAGCTCAGCGGCCCAGACCTACCTCAGGTAACGGGCAGCCTGCTCTGGGCTTAAGGCCTCGGCTTCCGCGACCGCTCGGGAGGCCTCCATGCCCCTCAGCTTGGGATCCACGTATCTCGGCCGGAGATTGAATTTCGCTCGCTCCCGCCCTGCGCATGCGCCGTACGCACGTAGGCGGGGCAGGGCCAACCGTCGGTCTCGCGGCTAGCCAATCCGCAGGCCCGCACTCCGGCGCCGCCGCCTAAGCCCCACCCACAAAGGTCGCGCGCCTGCGTCTGCGCGCGATGGAGCTAAGAGGCGGTCGCGGTCCTTGCGGCGCAGGATGGATTGCGTCATATCGTTGTCGCTTGCATTTTCAATCCAATCCAAACTATGCTACGGCAAATGCTTGTATGTGCGCGTGCGTGTGATATCGTCGTGCGTGGAGTAGACTGCCTCATATGATCTCAGTCATTTTAGTGGCCCCTAGAGACCTCTTCCACAGCCTGAGCCCCTAAATATCTTCCTTTCCCTGCTCGCCAACGCCTCGCACTGAGCCTGCTTTGAATTCAAACATCCTGGGATGCGTAGTCCCTGTGACTTAAACTCACATTGAAGGGTCTTCAAGAACCAAGGCAAAGCTCTCCTTTAAAAAATAAGTAGTGCTGTGGTGCACGGTCACCAGTTCTTCAGAAGCTCTAACTGAGCTTCAGTCATATTTTCAAAGGCAGACCTCAGGGCTTCAGGAAACGAGGTGATTGAGTTTAAGTGGCTTGTTTGGGCGATGCCGAATAGGAGGTTATGGGCCAACGAAAATTGTGCTTGTTCATATACCGATAGGAACATGGACATTATGATTCCTCAAACCACTAATTAACATTCAGTATTTTAAAACTCACCTATTGGCCCAGTCGTATGCCTACCATATGTCCAGAGGATTTTAAGCTTTTTGTAAATTTCATAGACCGTTAGGAGTTAAAAAGGGATCTTAGAGAAGATGGGCAATTTTCCTGGTTTATATGACTTTAAATCATATGAGCATGAGGCTTTAGGCTCTCTGTTAAGAGAGCTTTTGATATACTACTGTTATTCCTATTTTTCAGATGTGGAAACTGAGGCTCAGAAATAAAGTGACTGGCCGGCCCGGCGGCGGAGTGGTTAAGTCCGCACTCTCCGCTTTGGCGGCCCAGGGTTTCACCAGTTCGTATCCTCGGCATGGACATGGCACTGCTCATCAAGCCATGCTGAGGCCTGTCCCACATAGCACAATTAGAAGGACCCACAACTAAAAATATACAACTGTGTACTGGGGGGCTTTGGAGAGAAAAAGGAAAAATAAGATCTTTAAAAAAAAAAAAAAAAGAAAGAGATTTTGTCTAAGGTTCCAGAGCTGGGAAATGGCAGAACCAGAATTCAACACCAGGTCTATATGGACACAAATCTGTACTCCTTCACTGTGTCACACAGCCTTTTGCTGGAAAGAAGATGGGAGTGGTGGGAAATGAGGTTGATGAGGTAGCTGGAGGCCAGTTTGTGAAGGAGCTTGTTTACCCTACTGAAGTGTTTGCATCACTTCTTTTCCTGGAGGCAAGTTTGGATTGGGGTGGGTCGATTGTGCAGGTGTCCTGGGTACCCAAAGGATGAGTGTGGTGAGAAGAAGGGCCGGTGGGGAGAATTCCATAGAAAGGGAAGAAGAGATGGGAGCACAAAAATCTTCATCTGGAGTCTGGGGTAAGGCCATCTCTAGTTGTGCTTTGGCTCAGTGTCCCCCATTGTCACTCATATCCTAGGAACTGTTGAGAACTCAGGATGAAGCAAAGCGGAACCCTGATTGCTGTCTCAGGCAGCTTCCCCTTCGGGCTGTGGAGGAAAGCTAAAAGGAACTCCCTTAAGAGCCGGCTACCACCTCCCTGCTTCCCAGCTAGCAGTGATTGCCGAAGGCCCTGGTGACTGGGAAGAAAGGACCACCCATCCCACCTGCCTGCCCTTAAGCTACTGGATTTTTCTTGGTGCCATTTGCACACAGTCACAGGACTCCCCATTCTTTAAACCCATTAAGTCCTCCAGCTCTCTTTGTCTCCCCCTCAGTTCTGAGGTTGCTGCTTCCTTTGGGCCCTTCTCCTGACTTCTAGAGTCCCAGCTCCCACCCAGGGCGCCAATGGCCCAGGAACTCACCAGCCGGGGCTCCTAGTCCTCCTTCGGTCACACATATTCACAGACCGGACATAAGAGAGAGGTGGAGGAGGATTTAGAGTGGATAAATGGAGAGAATGAAAGCGAATCAAAATAACAGTTACTACTCTATCCCATTGATGTGTCAGGCCCCATTCAAAGCACTTTACTTATATTAACTCTCTTGTCTGTTCATTTCACATCGACCCTGAAGGGAGGGCTCCCATTCTCCCAGCTTCTCTCGAGGGATTGAGGTTTAAAAAGCCTTTCCTAATTATTGTTAATTTTTAAGTGTGATGATGGTATTGTATTTTTTAAAAGTTCTTATCTGCTAGAGATACATAACGGAGTGTTTTCAGATAAAAGGATATGACATCTGGGATTTACATTAGAATACTCCAGTAGGGAGAATAAATGAGAGGGAGATAGATGAGCATAGATTGGCAAAATGTTGATCATTGTTGAAGCTTGTTATAGAGGTTCATTATCCTCTTCTCTCTCCTTCTCTGCATGTTTGAAATTTTCCATAATAAAAATTTTTAAAAACATTTGCTATCTAGTCTGCAAATTACACTGAGTCACCCACACCCACAGACCGGAAATAAGATAATGAGGCCTGATGGGAGAGTTTAGAATGGGTAAATGGAGAGATGGATGAGGCAGAATAAGAACAACAGCTATTACCAATATAGCACTTGAGTGCCAGGCCTTGTTCTACACGCTTTACATACATGAAGTCTTTAATCCTCACAACAACTTTGTTAGGTAGTATACACTACTATTATCCTCCCTTTATAGATAAGGAAATTGAGGCACAGAAAGGTTGAATAAGTTACACAAGTTTACACAGCTTATGAGTGGTAAAGCTTGGTTCCAAACCCAGGCAGTCTGGCTTTTTGACTTTTTGCTCTTAAACACTGCGCTAGTCAGATGTAGAAAGCAGCTAATAAGTGAAGAGAAGGATTCATTCATCCATTTACTTATTCATTTGTTCAATAAATAAGTGTCGAGCCTTTACAAGATGTCCAGGCAAGGATCTGGATGCTGGGGTACAGTGGTGAGTAAAACAGACAGACAGGTCCTTGCTGTCCAGGAGTTTACAGCTTGATGCGGGAGGGGGGAGACCTGAAACAATAATCACACAAGCATGTGGAAAATTACAAACCATGATGAGGGCACAGAAGGCAAACTCCGGGAGTTTCGAGAGCCTGTGATGAGGTACCTGACCCAGTCTGCAGGGGCTGAGACAGGTTTCTCTGAGGAAGCAGCATTTGAGCTGAGATCTGAAGGATAAGGAGGAGTTTAAACAAAAAAGAGAAGGGAAGGGAAGAGCATTTTAGGCAGAGGGAAGAGCATGACCAAAGGCCCTGAGGCAGGAGAGAGCTTGATGCATGTGAAGAACTAAAAAGGCTAAGGTGAATGGAGCAAAGGCTAGAATACTAGAGTTGGAACGGTTGTGTTTTTTTTGAGGAAGATTAGCCCTGAGCTAACATCTGCTGCCAACCCTCCTCTTTTTACTGAGGAAGGTTGGCCCTGAGCTAACATCCTTGCCCATCTTCCTCCACTTTATATGTGGGACGCCTGCCACAGCATGGCTGACAAGTGGTACGTGGGTCTCTACCCGGGATCCAAACCGGTGAACCCCAGGCCACCGAAGCAGAACACGCAAACTTAACCACTGCGCCACCGGGCCGGCCCCTAGAACAGTTTTTTGGAGTCCAGTCCAATGTCACAGATGAGGGAACTGCCACTGGGGAAAGAAGGAAGTGACTGGTTCAAGGTTATACCCTGAATCAGTGGCAGAAACAGGACTTGAACCTAGGTTCCTTAACTCCCAGCCCAGTGCTCTTTCCAGTACAGACCATGGCTTCCCTGCATTTGAGGAGGAGGGAGGCCAACTGGGTGTCAGGAAAATGCTGCTCTTGGGGACTGAGAATGGGAGAGAGTGTTTTTGGAGACAAGTATAAATAACCAAATGAAGTCTTGACGGGCAAGGAGATTGAGAGTGGGTTTGGGCAGAAAAAAAAAAAGTGGTTTGGAAACGGAAAGAATTTAGTGATTCTCAGATACCTAATTAGGCTTTTCTCCCCCTATTTCTAGCCAGGGTTCTAAAGTGGGTGGATTTTTTGAGGTGGGGTGGAGAAGGGACTGAGACTGAGGTCTTAATCCCCTCTTCTGGGGCGAGAGGGGTCTGTTCCAGGGAAAGCAGGCAGGAGGGTGCGCTCCAGCTCTGCGGCCCAGCCGTGAGTCATCTCCAGCTCTGCCAGCAGGGGGAGCCGGAAACCAAATTTCCTAAGAATGGCAGCTGCTGGCCTGGTCCCTGGGCTGGATAAATTCTGGTTGGAAACTAGTCAAGTTAGCCCAAGATGCTGTGGGAGTGACAGAAACTGAGGGGAAAGAGGGAACTAAGAGTTAGAGTTATCCACAGGGTCTTTGCACTAAATTGCAAAGTCTTCAAGGAGTTCCTTCTAAACCTGTCTCCCAGGGTTTGGGCTGAAGCAGGCACCAAAGGGTAGGGAATTCTTTGACAGGACAGTGCTGCTGCACAAAATGTGGCATCTTCCACTCCCTTCGGGATGCTTTGGCCCCTTCCAAGACCTCACAGTTCCGTCTCTAGCCTCATCCTCTCTCCTGGGTTTCAGACCTAGATGGCCAACTGGCTCCAGGACATTCTTCCTGGAAGCTCGAAATCAACATGGCACTGAACTCATCTTCCACCCTCCCCTTGACTTCTTCCCTCAATATTCCCCATCTCCATGAACAGCACTACCAACCCCCCAGTTGTTCAAGTCAGAAACTGGGAGGCATCTTTCCAATCCACCAGGAAGTCCTCTTGGTTCTACCTCCAAAATATATCCCAAACCCAAACACTTCTTTCCATCTCCACTGCTGCCATTCTGGTCCACGCCACCATCGTCTCTCACTGGGCTGACTGCAGTAGACTCCTGACTTTCTTCCTGCTGTTATTTGTGCCTGCTCCCCACTGTCTCCTCACCCAGTAACCAGAGTGATCTTTCAGAAACACCAATCTGATCATGCCATGGCCTGTCTAAACCCTTCAAAGCCTCCTCTTTGCGGTCAAAATCAAGTCTTGCCTCCTTACCATGGCTTAGAAGGTAATTCTGATCTGGCCTCTGGCTGTTTCTCCTACCTCATGTCTCACTTCTTTCTGGCCCCTATACACACACACACACACACACACATACCACTCTTCTCAAGCTGAACCACTTCCACTTACTCAAATCTTGCCTCTAGGCTGTCTCTCAAGCTGTTTCCTCTGCCTGGACTTTCTTCCCTTCCTTGTTGTCTCACTATCTCCTACTCACTCCTCGGTTCTCAGCTCAGGTTGCCCTTCTTCCAGGGATCTTCCATGATCCTTCCCAACAGTGGTCTTCTGTGATACGATGTGACACACCCTGTTTTTATCATTGGATTTAGTCCATGGAATGTGGCTACCTGGTTACCTCTCTAGCTCCCCCATGATCATGTGAGCTCTGCAAAGGATGGATCTTTTTCACAATTACAGCTTCACAGAACTTAGCACAGTACCTACACATAGTAGCTGACAAGTAAATATTTGTTGGATGGATGGATGGATGAATTTGTCAATTTACTAATCCTGAAGGGGAGCAATGGGCACCATGTTGGCAAACCAGAATGAGGCCATGGGTGGGACTGATAGATCCAAAGCAATAATGAGAACCCGGAACTAGGGAAGGGGATAGGTCCAAGCATGCCTATTCCAGCCATTCTTCTTGCGAGCATTGCCCCTGTCTCTCTCTTGAACCTGCCTCAAGACAGACCTGGAAATAGTGCAGAGGAATCTGAGTTATGCCCAGGAATGGGCCATTCCTTTTCTCTTCCCTTCTAAAATCTTGTGCTGGGACAAAGCCACCCATACTTGGCTGTGAGATGGACACGCTCCAGCCAGTGACTAGTATCAGTGGACTCTCCAGATGCCCTGTACCTACTTGTTTCCCAGGTCAAGGGCATTTTTAGGAGCTCCCTGTGAGTTTCTCCTCAGCTTCCTCTCCCTCCTCCTGCAGCAGAAGAGAAACCCTCCCTACACAGCATGGGCACCTCTCCCAAAAGCTGAAGTCAAGACTCCTCCCAGGTGCCAGCCCAAGAAGGGACTCCAGGTGGCACCTAATATTAACTTTTGTGGTCCTTTTCCCTTCTTCTTTGGCACTAAAAGAGACAGAGAGTAAAGACTACAAGCTCTTGAGGGAGACATGAGGGTTACAATTTTCTACAGCCCTTCGAAGGCCTTGGCCCCCTGCCCAGCTCTGAGTCAGGAACTGTATGTCCCAGAGAACTGGCTTCCCAGCCATCTGCTCTGAGCTTAAAGAGCCTAAGGGCCCTTGCGGGATGCTCTGTTCAAATTAGCCAAGAAGGGCAGAGTGAGGACGACACAGCAGGAGGGACCTTGGCCAGTCTAGGCCTTTGAAGGTGTGGAGGGAAGGGACAGAAACACGACACCAGGGCATGTTGAGGGCATGGCAAGTCCCCAAGCAGAGAGCTCCTCTCACAGCCCAGCTGCACTGCTCTCAGAGGCAAGCCTTCCCAGCTCCCCTTTCGAGGGAAGTAATGGCTTCGTGAATACCTACTTTGTGCTGGGCACTTTCCCCACAACAAGCGAAAAGTTACTGCTCTCCTTTACCAGTCGCAGGAACCAAGGCTCACAGAGGTTAACTGCCTTACACAAGGTCATGCAACAAGTACACAGCAGATTCAAAGAGACCAGGACCAGGCCATCAACCCCCAGTCCCTTGATGAATGGTTGCCAAGGCTGCTAGAAAATGATTCTCCCTTTCAGTGAGCAGGTGGACAGCCTGAGGACAATGGCCGGGAGAAAATACAGAAAATCATACTCCTTCTATGCCTAGGACATAGCTTGCTCCATCTAGGAGAAAACATGTCTTTGTCCCTTTGACACCAACCATCTCCAGGTGGTAGGAATGGGTCAGGCAATAAGGTCAGTTTCACACATGGAAAATTTTAGGGTGGAGACAAGAAAAGACTTAGCTAAGGTCTCACATCAGAAGATAAGGGAGCAGTTCAGATGAGTGGGCCTGTCCAAGAAGCTAGACAGATCCACAGAGAGAAGATTGACAAGGCACCCCTCACTCCTAAAATCCCCACAGCCATGGATGTTTACATGGATCAAAGAACCAACCCTCAGGCATAGTTTACAGGGGGCAGATTTGGGGATCTGAAAAATTAGGGAGCCTCTGGAGCTGATCTTTACTGTACCAGGGTTGTCACCCTGGATACATGTTAGAATCACTGGGAATCTTTTAAACAGTAATAATATTTGCAATACATGTATCTGACACAGGACTAGTATCCAGAATATATAAAGAGCCCCTAAAAGTCAATAATAAAATGACAACCCAAAAATATAGCAAAAGACTGGAATACACATCTCATGAGAGAGGATATATAAATTGTTGATAAGCACCTGAAAAGATGATCAATGTTATTAGTCATTAGGGAAATGCAATTTAAAACCATGATGAGATACCACGAGGCACCCATGAGAAGGGCTATAATTAAAAAGATGGACCATACTAAGTGTTGACAAGCATGTAGAGCAACTGTAACTCTCATTTTGCTGGTGGGAGTGTAAATTGGTACAAGAATTTTGGAAAACTGACAGTTTCAAATAAGTTCAACATAAATCTACTAATTCCATCCCAAGAGAAATGAGTGCACGTGCCCACAGAAAGACTTATACATGAATGTTTATAGCAACTTTATTCCTAATAGCAGAAACTGAGAATGGCCCAAATGTCCCTGAACATGTGAATGGATAAACAGATTTTGGTGTATCCATACAAAGGAATACCACTCAGCAATGAAAAGGAATGAACTACTGATCAATACAACAATTTGGATGAATCTCCAAGGCATTACGCTAAGTGAAAGGAACCAATCTCAAAACATTACATACTGCCTGATTCATTTATATGCAGTTCAAGAACAATCAAAATGAATCTATAATAGAAATCACAGGGGCCGGCTCCATGGCCGAGTGGTTAAGTTCACGAGCTCCGCTGCGGAGGCCCAGGGTTCGGATCCTGGGTGCAAACATGGCACCGCTCGTCAGGCCATGTTGAGGTGGCATCTCACATCCCACAACTAGAAGGACGTGCAACTAAGATATACAACTGTGTACAGGGCGGGTTGGGGAGATAAAAAGCAGGAAAAAAAAAAGATTGGCAACAGTTGTTAGCCCAGGTGCCAATCTTTAAAAAAAAAAAAAAGAAAGAAATCACAATAGTAGTTGCCTCCAGCAAGGGTGGGGGCATTGACTGGGGAAGTGGAATTTATTGTGGCAGTGGTTACACAGGTGCCCACAATTATCCCTATTCATTGAACTATATGCTTAAGACCTAGGTATTTTTACTATGTGTAAATTATACTTCAATTTAAAAAATCATGCCCAGGTCTCATCCCTGACTAATTAAATCAAAATCTCTAGAGGTGGGGCCTAGGCAAGGGCATTTTTATTTTATTTTATTTTATTATTTTTTTTGAGAAAGATTAACCCTGAGCTAACTGCTGCCAATCCTCCTCTTTTTGCTGAGGAAGACTGGCCATGAGCTAGCATCCATGCCCATCTTCCTCTACTTTATATATGGGAAGCCTGCCACAGCATGGCTTTGCCAAGCGGTGCCATGTCTGCACCCGGGATCCAAACCGGCAAACCCCGGGCCACCAAAGCAGAACATGCGCACTTAACTGCTGCGCCACCAGGCCGGCCCTGCAATGGCATTTTTAAAATCTCCTCAGGTGATGCCAATGTGCAGCTGGGCTGAGAACCATTGATTAATATTACCACTACTTCTCCTTATCGACAGACCATCTTAGCCTCCTGTGTCATGGAGACTTTTCAAAGGTGCCCATCAGAAAAAGCCCCTCTCACCATCACTAGCAGAGGTAGACAGGTGGGGACAGAAGGTGAGTAACGGTAGGCACTTACCAATATATATTGGAGGTTGTTTCATTTCAAAACATAAAGACATTGAATTTTACGCTTTAAAGTGGTTAGAATAGTGAATTTAATATTATGTGAATTTCATCTCAATTGAAAAAAAATCAAGAACTTCCTTAGTTTTAATGGCTGCATATATTCCATTGTAAGTGTACTTTCACTTATTTGACCAGTCCCCTATTGATGGATATTTTTTTTCCAGTCTTTTGCTGTTATAAACACTATGGCAAGAAATATTCTGGTACAGGCATTTTTGTAAGTGTGAGTATATCTGTAGGGTAATTTTCTAAAAGTGGAATTGTTGGGTCAAGTGTATGTGTCTTTCTCATTTTGATAGAAACTGCTGAATTGCCCTCCATAAGGGATGGACCAACTTACGTTCCCATCAACCATATATGAGGGTGCCCGTTTCCCCACACCTTTGCTAACAGTGTTTTCCAACCTTTTGATCTTCACCCTTCTGCTAATTAAAAAGTTGTACCTCGTAGTTTTATTTTGCGTTTCCCCTGAGAGTAAGTCTTCACTGCCACAGTCAAGTGCATGTTGTCTAGGAGGCAGGGAGGGAGGCAGTTATGTCCCCACGTTTCTGTTCCAGCCTGGGGTTAGCTTTGAACAAGTCACCAAGATTCCCGAGAACTCTTAACTGAATATGAAGGACTCCCACAGGTCTTTCTTAGGTCCAAACCTCTCACGTGAGCCCCTCTATCAAGGCCTCCGTGACATCTCACACTGAAAACATCCAAAAGGGAAGCATTGATTCCCAACCCACCTCAAACCTGACTTGCTCCAGTCTTCCCCATCTCTATAAATGGCACCACCATCCACCCAGTTGCTCAAGCCCAAAACCTAGAAACTAGACAACGTAGTCTCTTCTCTGACCCTCATCCAATCCATCACCAAGCCCTGTCGGCTCCATCTCCAAAATACATCCTGAATCTCTCCACCTCTGCCCGCTCACCTGCAAGCATCCAGGCCTAAGCCACCTGGCATTTACCCACGGCTTCCTCACTCACCTCCTACTCCCATTCTTGTCTCCCAGTCTATTTTTCTTGTTAGGAAAATCTAATCCATTCTTCAAACAGCAGCCGGTAATCTTTCTGAAAAATATAAACCAGATCATATCACTCCGTCGCTTAAGACTTTTCAGTGAGTCCACAATGCACTGAAAATACATTCCACACTCCTTACTGCGGCCTGCAAGTCCCTAGTGACCTGGCCCCTCCAAATCGCACCCTGTTTGTTCATTTCACCTCAACCACATTGGGTTTCTTTCTAGTCTTTGAACAACCAAGCCCATTTCCACCACAGGGTCTTTGCATTTGCTATTCCCTCTGCCAGGAACACTTTCCCCTAAAATCTTGGCATGGCTGCTCTTTCTTATCCTTCAGATCTCAGCCATCTCCCCTGTGAGACCTTTACCCACCCATCTTCTCTAAAGTGGCTACCCTATCTCCCTCACCCTCTTTATATCCTTTAGAGACGTTATTACTTTTATAAGTATCTCCTTTCTCCATTTACTGCTACATTGTCTGTTCCTCCTCTAGAACATTAGCTCCATGTCTGTGTCTCCAATACCCACACTAGTTCTGGCACACAGTAGATGCTTAAAAATTATTTGGAACGAATGAATAGTTCAGTAGTGCTTTATTGTTTTCAAAGCCTTGTCCTGGTAAGGATCTCAGATTTAGAGAGGGGGCAGGGGACTGAAGAAGGAAGAGTTGTTTTTCAACTCCTTGAAGGGAACAAAACTCAGTTTAAGGATTTGAGGTCTGTGTCTATCCAAATAATTAGCAAAAAGTCTTATCTACTCACTAACTAAAGCTCTCCTTGGAAACACTGGGGAAGCCTCCTTTGAATTGTCGAGCGTCATTGCGGGCAATATAATGGCCTTTCTTTGTCAATATTCTCTGCTTCAAATTTGTCACTAATTCCAGCTGGCCTCGTCCCAGCTAATCTGAATGACCGAAAGGCAGAGTGCCTACAATTTGATCAGTGGCTCGGCCTCCGCGGGATGAGCTCGCGGTGTCTCTGTGGGCTTCTTCACTGAAAGGTGTTCCAGGGGCCCTGCTTTCTGCACCGAATAAAGGAGGGCCAGCAGGAACCCTGCTCCTGCGGCGGGGAATCTGGCAGGCGCTGGCTCCGGGCGGGGGCGAACCGCAGAAAGGCGGAGAGAAGTGGGAAAGAAGACAATACCACGAAGAAGAATAGTCATTGTACTAATAGCCAGCCCTCGGTTTACAGGTTTGCGCACTGTTCAAGCCATTATCTCATTTCTGCCCCACGACAGCCTACGTGCGGGTTATTATTCCCATGCTACCAACGAGGACACCGACGCTGGGAGCCGTGGCGGCGGCGAAGGCAGCGGCTCCCCGCCGCGCGGTGCCCTCGCCCCTGCCTGCCCGCTCGGCTCGCGGCGCGCACCGCTCCCCCGCCTTGTCTCCTGCAGTCAGTGAGCCCGGCGGCGCCGGGGCCGTTGCTATGGCATTTCTGGAGTGTCACAAGTGCCCAGGAAGCATACAAATCGACCTGCGTGAGACACAGCCCTGTGCAAAACAACTTCCAATTTACTCGCAATAATTACCACCCCCAGATAATCGCCTGTACCCAGGCGGGCGAGGAGGGCTTGGGCGGGGGAAGGGATGAGAGAGGCCAGGAAGGGAGGGAGGCCCAGGCACGCCAGGCAGATGGCGGCCGTGCCGAGGCTGGGGTTTCAGGGAGGGGCAGGGGGAAAGCAGAGAGGTGGGCGTCCTGAACTAGGTACTGGGGGGCTCTGTCCTAAGACGAATGTTCTTCTGGATGGATCATATCAAGGCATTTCATTCAATACGCACTGGGCACCTTTCGTGGTGGGCACTTTGCCTGGCATTGGGGATGCAAAGGCCAGTTCCTGTGGTGGAGTGGCTCACAGACTCCTGGGAGACAAAAAAAAAAAAAAAAAAAAAAAAAGCAAGATACACGAACAAGGTACAATGACAAGGGCTATTATCATTCATTCACCATGTGTTTATTAAGTACCTACTATATTCCAGGCATTGTGCTGAGGATACAGCAGTGAAACAGACAGGAAACAGACAAAAATCCCTGCCCTCAGCAAGATTACATTGGAGCGGAGGGAGACAACATATATATTTTTTAATTTTTAATTTTTTTTGGAGGACTATTGGCCCTGAGCTAACATCTGCTGCCAATCCTCCTCTTTTTGCTGAGGAAGACTGGCCCTGAGCCAAGATCTGTGCCCATCCTCCTCCACTTCGTATGTGGGACGCCTGCCACAGCATGGCTTGACAAGTGGTGTGCGGGTCCGCACCCGGAATCCAAACCCACCAACGGCCGAAGTGGAACCTGCGCGCTTGAGCACTGCGCCACCGGCTGCCCAGAGACAACATATTTTTTAAAAATAACAAAAGTATGCCGTTAGTTGGTGTATTTGTTTGGGTTCTCCAGAGAAACAGAACCAATATGATGTGTATATATACATAAAGAGATTTACTATAAGAAATAGGCTCATGCAATTTTGGAGGCTGAGAAGTCCGAGATGTGCAGTGGGCAAGCTGGAGGCCCAGGAAAGCTGATGGCATGCCTCCATTCGGAGTCCGAAGGTAGGAGGAGGCTGATGTCCCAGCTCCAGACAGTCAGGCAGAGAGAAAGAGTTCTTTCTTACTCAACCTTATATTGTATTCAGGCATTCGAAGGATTGGGCGAGGCCCACCCGCATTGTGGAGGGCAATCTGCTTTTCCCAGTCTACTGATTGAATGTTAATCTCATCCAGAAACACCCTCACAGACACACCCAGAAATAACGTTTAACCAAGAATCTGGGCACCCCGGGGCCGAGTCAAGTGGACACCTAAAATGAAGCATCACAGGCTGGCGATAAGTGCAAGCAAAGGAGAAGGATAAAGCAGGACGGTAGGAATAGGAAGTGCTGATGAGGGAGGGGTTGCAAATATAAACAGGGGGATGGCGAGAGCCTCACTGAGAAGGGATATTTGAATGGAGACTTGAAAGAAGTGACGCAGCGAGCCATGCAGATTTCCAAGAATGTTCCATGCAGAAAAAACAGTCAGTACAAAGGGCCTGAGGCAAGAGCGTGTCTGGTGTGTTGGAGGAGCAGCAGCGAGTCCAGTAAAGCTGGAGCAGAGTGAGCAAGGGGCACAGGATTAGGAAAGAGGCAGAGACAGAGCCTGCAGCCATGCGGGCCAACAGAAGGACGCATACTACAAGTGAGATTAGGGCCATTGCAGGATTTTGAAGTGGAGACTGGACATGATTTGACTTGTGTTTTAACAGGGCCCCTCTGGCTTCTGTGTGATGAATGGACTGTGTGGTGGTGGGGGGGTGGGGGGAACAGGGAGGAGCGAAGGCGAAGCAGTTAGGAGCGCTGTGAGGGGAAGGGAGGAGTTATGGTGCAGTGGTCCAAGGGAAAGATGGTGGGTGCTTAGACCAGGGTGGCACCTGTGGAGACGGTGAGAAGTGCTGGATTCTGGATATATTCAGAAGGTAGAGCCAATAGGATTTGCTGATGGATCGGATGTGTGGTGGGATGAGAAAGAGGAGTCGAAAGTGATCAAGGAGGAACGTGTCTTGGGACAGGCGGTGTGGTATGAACTGGAGAGAGTTCAAGTTCACAGGGACTCGGGAGTTAAACTGAGCTACACTCCTGCCCTTCTCAGCTGTGTGACCTTGGGCAAGTTGCTTTCCAACTCTGAACCCGGGTTCCCTCACCGGTAGAACCTCACAGGGCTGTTGCAAAGATTTAATGAGGTGAGGTATGTAAAACCCCTGGTTCCACAGCTGGCACAGAGTAGGTGCTCCCTGAGCACTTGCCTCCATGTCCTTCCCTTTCTGTGGAAGCTGGAGAAGTTTCACAGCAGAGCTGAGATCAGAGGGGCCTGCGAACGAAGAGTGGGGCTTTGTTAGACGGAAAAGAAGGGCAAAGGGGCTCCCCCTTCATGACAGGGCGTGGGGAAATGAAGGCAATGGCGGGACACGCCTTAGTGTAAGCCGTGGGGTGGGGAAGGCTGCAGGACGACAAGGAGTACCTGGGCGTGGAGAGAGTGTGAGGAAAGAAAGTCATGTGCAAGGAAAGGGGCCCCGGCAGGGAGGCGTGAGGGGATGGGAGGCCAACCTCCTGCCTCCCTGGCTCTGTCTGGGGCCAGCCTCCACCCAGAGGGCCTTTGAAACC
Source organism: Equus przewalskii (assembly GCF_037783145.1). Taxonomy (NCBI): domain Eukaryota; kingdom Metazoa; phylum Chordata; class Mammalia; order Perissodactyla; family Equidae; genus Equus; species Equus przewalskii. The sequence goes on from NC_091863.1 coordinate 55,707,203, forward strand.
TTCTGAGTTACGGGATGAAGCTGGTCGTAACTGTGGTACATGAATTCCCAGCACAGCAAGGGATCACTGAGCTCTGCGCTGTGCGGAGTCACACAACAAACATCTGGCTTGGCCGCCGGCCAGGACAGCCCCCCTCCCACCCTAGCCATCCACACACTGATTGCGAACATATGGCCCCCAAGGAGGAGGCTTTCCAAAAAGCCTCGAGGGCCATCTTTACCTTCTGGCCCGAATCACCCCGGCCCAGGGCTGCCACCAGGGCCCCCTTACTTCTTTACTCCTTGCACAAAGGCATGAATTCCCCTCGCACGGGACCAATAGGCCCGCGCCGAGGAGCCCCCTCCAGAACCACAAATACCAACCCCCTACTGCATGGGAGGCTCTGACAGCAGACTGCCTGTATTCCCATCCAGCCCTGTCTGGCCCCATCCGGCCCCATCCAGCCCCATCCCACTTAGCTGTGTGTACTTGGGCGAGGTTCCTGACCTCTCTGAGCCTTATTTTCCACTTCTACAAAGGATATAAATGACACCTCCTTTACAGACTTGATGAAAGGCTCAAATTGGATTATTGAGACTATGACTCAGGCTCTAAGTACTGAAAAGATGTGGCTTCTACCTCTACTCCCCCCACCCCACACTCAGTACTACCGTTGTCATTAGGGGATTGAGGGTAAAAATTATACCAAACTGTAAAAAGGAGAAGAGAGTCTAACCAAATTCTGATGTTTTCCTGTGATGGCTACTTCGATGGAATCCTTTGAAATAACGATTCTCATATTCTTCTCCCAAATACGTTTGTTGTTGTTCCTGCTTTATGAATTCCCTAAGCATTTTTTAAATTGTTTTATTGAGGTTATATAGGCTTATAACATTTTGTAAATTTTAGGTGTACATTATTATATGTCAGTTTCTATATAGACTGCATCGTGTTCTAGTTTCCAAAAATCTAGTTTCCATCCGTCACCATACACATGTCTCCCTTTAGCCCTTTTGCCCTCCCTCCACCCTTCCCCTCAGGTGACCACCAATCTGTTCTCCTTATCTATGTGTCTGTTCGTTATCTTCCCTGAGCATTTTTATTGAGCAATCTGGCCCTAGAGAACAAGGATTTGGAGACGGTAACGGGTCAGACACATTCTTGCTGTCTAGGATCAGCTAACACTCAATAGCGTTTACCACCTGCCACGGAATGGTCTAGTTCATTTTATCCTCGGCACAAACCTTGTGAGGTTGGTACAATTATTACCCCCTTTTCCAGATGGGAAAGCTGAGACTCAGCGGGGTATATTGACTTGCCCAACGTCAAACAGCTTTTGAATGTTGGCGGAGGTCTTGAATACAGGCAGTCTTGCTGCAAAGGCCATATGCTTAACCACTATGCTATACCGTCTCTTCAAACTGTTAAATCAAACCTTTGTCACACACATGAGAGCCTTATATCCCTAGGGGGACTGGGATAGGTTGAGAGAGTGGGCTTGGCTCTTGGTAATCCTCCCCATGGCTGGAACCCAGGCCCAAGTCCACATCCTCCCTGCAAAATACGTGAGCGCTGAAATTGGCAATGGTGCTGCCCAGTGTCCCTCTTTGAGGAGGCATCTATAAGTGAGAGGTTTGAACTAAACACCTTCCAAAAGTCCTTTCAATTCAAAGAGTTGAGGTCTCAACTCTATCTTGAGCCTGCCAGCTGTCTCCTGCCACAGGAGCAAGCAGGCCCTTTGCAGTTCCTTGCAGCCCCTTTTCACTTGGTCCTCCCTCACACGGTGGTGTGCATCCACCCTTGCCTTTCTCACTCTGCACACCTGGGAGATCTCATCCCTCATGCGGCTGGAATCACCTTCTTTATCCTGTTGTCTGGTCCAGACCTCTTCTCTGAACTCTAGAACATCTCTCCATCTGCCTCCCAGAGCTCACCTCCTTAGTGTCTCTCATAGACCTTGCCCTCCATCTGCAGTGCGAACTTGGTGGGTGTCTTCTTCCCTCAGAACCTCTTCCTCCTTCCGTCTTCCTCTTCTGGAGGAATGGCTCTGCCGTTTATCCATTTGCTTAAGCCAGAATCCGGGAGTCAGCGTCACCTCCTACATATCCATGAATCCATTCCCTTCTCTCCATTCCCACCACTACCTCCCTAGTCCAAGCCGCCACCATCAGAGAGTTGAAGTAAAAGGCAAAAGCCCTCCCCTGCCCTCTCTCCCCGCTTCTCCCCCTGCCACTCCAATTCTCCACCAGGGTGAGCCGTTTAAAAACAAAATCTGAGCGCCTCCTCCCTGCCCAAAACTCTTCGCTGACTTTATTTCCCTCACAGAATCCACAGCCCTAGACATGTCTGAGGAGGTGCTGTGCTGTTAGGCAAGCCGTTTTCCAGGATGGGTTCTGGAGTCCCTGTTAAACCTCGATCCTGATGCCACGCTAGCCACCGAATAACCAATGTGAGTTTCTTAACCTCTCTAACCTGCGATTTTCTTGTTTGTAAAGTAGGGCAATAACAGTACCTACCTGGTAGGGTTGTTGTGAGGGTGAGGAGATGATAGTGCATGGAATGCATGGAGCTGCATGCCCCGCACCGACGCGCTTCAATCGTTCACCGCAGGTTAGCTCTCATGGTTATAAGGTTATTAGTATCAGTCATATAAATGATTATTGATTCAATCAACCAATGATTAATAATTATGATTAATAACATTATGGATCTTGTTCTATTGTATTATACATTCTTATTATGAGGTTATTATATTAATTTGGATTTTATGATTCTCTCCCTAGCTTCACCTCTCCTCCCCCCCCCCACCTCTCTTCCCTTGCCTTTCATTGCCACACACTCTCGCCCCCCAGCTTTCTCACTCTCTCTTCCTGGAAAGTTTTTCTCTCTCCATCCTCTGATTCCTCCAGTGCCCCCTTTTTTTTGTGAGGAAGATGGCCCTGAGCTAGCAGCTGTTGCCAATCTTCCTCTTTTTGCTTGAGGAAGATTGTGGCTGAGCTAACATCTGTGCCAGTCTTCTACTATTCTTTTGTACGTGGGACGCCACCACAGCATGGCTTGATGCGTAGTGTGTAGGTCCAAGTCCAGGATCTTGGCCCACGAACCCCAGGCCACCAAAGCAGAGTGTGGGAACTTAACTACTATGCCACCAGGCCAGCCCCATCCAGCCCCTTTTTGTATTGACAAGTCCGTTCCAGTATCAGCTCAGGCATCAATTCCTCTGGGAAGCTTGCCCAGACCCTCCCCTAGACCCCTGTAAATGGCTCTTCTATGGGCCCCCAGAGCACCCTGTTCTTCCCTTCACAGAGCCTCCATCACAGCATATTTGTAATTATTTACTTGTCAGACTCTTGGAATTAGGCCATCAGCTTGGCGAGGAGCTCCGGATCTTATTCACCAGTATATCCCAAGTTCTTAGCACTGCTGAGCACATAGCAGTTGTCTAATAAATGTTTGCTGAATGAACAAGAGACCGGCCTGGCAGCAATCCTCCCCCGTCCTGCCTACCTTCAGGGGTCCAAGGCCCTGAGCTAAACCTCTCCAAAGCCAAAAGCTGCGACCTGGGCACAGAATCGGACTGAACCAAAGTGGGAGGGTTGACCACCTGTCATTGCAAAAACTTTCTGTCTCTGCCGTAGAGGTATTTCTGTCCTTGGGTTCATAACCCTCTCATTCTCTGTGGGCTCAGTGAAGGTATGGCTGTTGGGGGGGTGGCAGTTTGTTGATTCACCTCCCTGAACTTTATCTTTGTCGTCTATAAAATGATAATAAGGTCCATTTGGTGGGCTCATCATGGAGATTCACTCAGGTGACACATGGAGGTGCTTTGTAAACTGCAAAGGACTGCATGTAGCACTTGATGATGGTCAAACACAGAAAAGATGTTGCTCTTGGCTCAACTCTTTTCAAGATCCCATGTAGACAAGGGCCCTCCTGCTTATACAGCATTATCTCTAGCAATCAGGTTACAATTGATTGACATTATCACTTTCTTTATATTTGGCAGATTCCCAGCCGGTGGCAACATGCTGGTCACCATAGAGACCTGAGAGGCACCCTTGTCTCATTGGTACCATATTTACAAACCAATCCTTAAAGCGGATTATTTTGCAGATGGTTGATCTCATCTATTCAATGTTGATTCTATTAGTTTCAATTTCAGAAGGTGACATTTTCTGACCCTGTCCCCTTAAGCACAAGCAAAAACTATGGCTTTTTTTTTTGGGAAGTGAAAAAGTACAAGGTGTGCTTGGGGAACACCAAGGAAACAAGACAGATGCAGGGGAGGGTTTGTAGGGGAAGCACAGGATATACCTCTCATTCATTCATTCGTTCAGCACCCACAATGTGCCAGTAACTGGGCTAGATAATGGGGATGCGGTGGTAGCAAGATTAGCCTTATGGACCTCACAGTCTCCTGGGGGAGACAAACAATTAATAGACAATTGTAGTACAGTGTGGCAAATTCTATGGTGGGAAGAACAGGGAAATGGTGTGCTGTGGGCCCCTAACCTTCCCAGAAGAAGCAACTTCTTAGCTGAGACCTGAAGGATTGGTAACAGACAGCCAGAAAAAAAGTTAGGGGAGGGAGCAAGCAAGGGAGTGGAGTGGGAAAAAAAGTTCCGGGAAGAAAAAAGTGTCCAAAGAATATGAAGAGAGATGGGAACAGGGTAAATTTGAGGGCCTAAAAGAAAATCGGGGACTACAGGAATAGAAGCACGGAGGGGGCAGGAGAGAGAGGAAAAGGATGAGCTCTATTTGGGACAGACTGAGTTTGAGATGTCTGGGGACCATCCAAGAGGAGATGTCCAGGTGGCAGATGACTTTGTGGGTCTGACGCCCGAGAAAGAAGTCACGATGAATGAAGACCCGGGAGTTGGGAGCTACCGCCTTGCCCTTCTATTGAGAAAAGAGCTTAGGACCACACTGGGGAGGGCTTGCAAGGACAGTTCAAGGAATTTGGACCTGATTCTACAGGCAATGTGTCTGACCAAGAAGTTTGGAAGAGGAAGTGATGCAACTCAAGCTGAGCTTTAGGGATGGGGCTGCAGACTTGGGTGGGAGCAGAGGATGTTGCCCATGGCAGAGGTGGTTGAAAGGATGGAGAAGGAAGTCACATGTGAGGGGTGCTGAGGAGGCACACTCAACAGGATCAGGGTAGCCATCTGAGTCACATAGCACGACACACAGTGGTGTGCTAGAACCGGCTCATACCAGCCAATTGTTAAATTTTTAGGAATTTTCTGAGCCACTTGTTATAAACAGCCATTACTAAAAATGCAAAAACTATATATTAAAAATGTTTAGAATGTTAATATATAAACTTAACATTAAGTAAATTATATAATAAATATATAATATTTATATAATAAATACTGAAAACTCCTCACTTCCTAATTATTTTACTACATTTTACTATTATCCGTGCCCTTGAGATTATTTATGCCTATTGTATCCGCATGGTGGAAATGCTCTATAATGGCGTGCTACTGCTCATCTCTTCTCAGCTTAGGCGCAGCTCCCTGTTCAGTGACATCAGGGTAGTAGCTTGAAATCGGCCATGGAAATAAACACTACAAATCAGGATCTGATTAATTGTTTTGCTGATTGTCCAGGGTTAAGGAAGCGATGGAGAAAATGTTAAAATGCAGATTAAACTTCGAAGTGTGTTGTGTCTTGTAGCCATTACATTGTGAATAGTACAAAAAATTAAGGAAATTTTTTTCAGTATTCAAAAATTATTATACAATTCAGCAAAGAAGCTGCTCAAGGCATTGACAAACAAATGAAGTTCTAACATATATGTCTTTGTCGTTTCACTTTTGTCTTATTTGTTAATGCAAACAAAAATATCAACCAACACTCAGTTTGTTTGTCAGTTGCAGTCATAGGTTGATATGTCATAGGTTGATATGGATACAAGTTTGGCAAAAATCATTGAAAGCATTCTGTTAGAATCAACTGGCTATATGGAATTCACAATAACGAGGAATTGCCTGTTTTATTATTATTTGTAAATTATGTTATACATCCTTTATATAAGTAACATTTATAACTAACCTATGTACATATATATGTATACACACATTTTTTCCAGAGAGCTGGTTGTTAAACATTTACCAGCACACCACTGATTACACGTGTTCACCATTGCTGGAAAAGCTAAGAAAAATACATGAGCATGTCCCTGGGAAAGACCCAGGAATGAACTGAAAAGCTGTTGGCTCTTGGGAAGTTTCTTCTTTCTGTTGTTGTTGCTGCTATTATTATTATTGAAGGCTGTTTGTTGTCTCTTGGGAACATTCTTTGTTATTATTTATTGTCCAAACAGTACAATATTCTCAGAAGTCAAAATGGTAGAGAAAGTTGACCCACAAACTCCTGTCTGAGCAAATCAAACCTTTTCATTTTTCATTCTCTCTTTGAGCTTTAGGATTGGCCTTTGGTTTGGGGAATTTTCCAGGCCCAACAACCTGGAACAGAAGAGTGGATTCCCCTGGTTCAGGATGGAAAAGTTCTTCCTGGAAAGGTAGCATCTCTCTTGGGTATCTAGTGACCAAGGTAACATGGAAATTAACTCCTTGAGTGGAGCCCGAGAGCCAGCACTTGCCATCTCTTGGCACCAGGAACCCAAGGTCAAGATGTCTGCAACATACTTTCAAAGGGTTCAGAAAAAGAGACGTGTGTCTGTGCGTGTACATGGCTACATAGAGAAATGAAACAAATATGGCAAAATGTTAACAATTATTGAACCTAGCTGGTGTCTATGTAGGTGATAATTGTACTACTCTTTTGGTCTTTCTGTATATTTGAAAATGTTCGTAATATAAACTACATATATAAAAAAAAAGGAGTCAGTGCAAGGTGCTAAGACAGGGGAGTACCTCTGATGTTCAAGAAACAGCAGGAGGCCAGTGAGGCTGGAACAGACTGAGCCGGGGGAAGAGTAGTAGGAGATGAGGTCAGAGGCCAGGTTGTGGGGATCTCTTAGGGCCTTGTGATGACTGTGGCTTTTAGTCTGAGTGACACGGGTGCCATTCAGGGGCTCTAAGCTGAGGAGCAACTTGACCTGACTTACACACTTTAAACAGAGTCCCTCTGGCTGCTGGGTTGAGACTGTAGGGGGCAAGGATGGCAACCGGGAGACCAGTCAGGGGCTAATGCTATAATCTATAATGTAGACAAGAGTTGGTGGTGGCTCAGACCAGGGCGGTAGCAATGCAGGTGATGGGAAGTGATCGGATGTTCTTTGGGGGAACGCCAGACATTGTCCTATTTATGTATTTGTTCCTTTATAAGTTTATTACAAAAAATGTCAAACATATACAGAAATAGAGCAACTGGTATAATGAATCGCATGTACCTATCACCCAGCTTCAACATTATCGGTACAAGGTCCATCCTATTTCATTGATCTTCCTTACCCACTAGATTATTTTAAAGCAAATTTCAGATTGCTTGTCATTTCTTCTGCTAATCCTTCAGTATGTATCTCTGAATAAGGATCCTTTATGATTATCACACAAAAAGTTAATAATTATTTCTAAATATCACCAAATATGGACTCTGGATATATTTTGAAGGTAGAACCAAAAGGATTTTCTAATTAAATTACATGTGGAGTGTGAGAAAGGGAGACAAATCAAGGACATATCCAGTGTTTGGCCAAAGTAACTGGTAAGATGGCATTTTTCATGACATGAGATGGGGAAGACTATGGATAGATCTGATTGGCACGGGCCAGAGGGCAGTGGAGTGGCTATCACTCTTTCTGTAACATCTAGGTTAGCAAGAACATGATTTGGCTATCAAAAAATCAAGGTGGCTCTTGTAAACTATAAAGTACTCCACAAGTCCTAGCTGTTTGTGTTCTTGTGCTCATTCAAAGCTGTGCTCTGCTGCCCTCTGACTGGAGCGTGAGGCCCTGCCCACTAAAGGCATGCGAGAAGTAAACCAAACCCAATCAAGTTCTGCTTGCTTCTCAGTTTCATCTTGGGACCAAATGTCTGCTTCCCTGCTGAGATGATCTCTAAGGTTACCTCCAGCTCTAAGATTTTATGAATCAAATTGGAAGCCTTAAAAAGCCTTATGAAGACACAAGCCATTATTTGGAAACTTGTATCTCATACCTATGATACAGGCCGCTTTGGCTAAGTCCACCAATACAACCTGGTGTTAGGATGGAAATCTTCCCCACGTCGGTACTAGTTGCTAATAAAATTCCTGTGCTAGTTAAACAAATAAATAAAAAAACAAATTCAAAATGTTGTTAAAAGAGATTCTGGTGATGTGAAGACTGCAGACAAACATGCCAATTCCCGTTGTGCAAGATGGCCGGCCAATTAGCATCCAGCAAACCACTGTGCTTGTGGAAAGAAGCAACTTAGAGGCCTCTCATTCTCCACATTCACTTTGGTTCCTTAGCTAAAACTCAAATTCTTTCCACCTGCTGAGCTGAGACTTAAAACAAACCTAGAACGAAGGAAAGTGCAGCCATGGGGGCAGCGAGCAGGGTGGCAGCAAGAGAATCCACCAGCATTCAGGGAAATGACCCTCTGGCCTTTTGGTCGCACCTGCTTGTTTCTTAAAGGAGGCGCTGTAAGATTACTTCCGACCCAGCCCCTCATCAGAACTGCGAATCCGGATGAGCCTCACTCTTGGCAAGAGAACCATGCTGAAGCAACATGTCTGGCAAGCCCACTTACGCACCCTTCTCCCACCCAGTTTGGCAAGACCCAATTCTTGCAGCAACGCCCTTCCTTCTGCTTAAGCAGAGGACCTGAGGCACCAGCCAGTCGTGCTTTGGAGTCTGCAATAGGTAAGGCAGAGCAGCTCTGTGGGGCCAAAATCCGGGCTTGGGAGACCCCAAGGCATGCCTTCTTTAGCCAATTAGTTTGGACATTGCTCAGTTCTCTGGCAAGACCACTATTCTGTGGCTCCTTACTCCAAGTATAGGACCCAGCCAGGGGTGGGGGATGCTGCCCCAAACCACAGCTCCTCAGCAGCCCTCCTCCTCCGCTGGACTACAGGCCTGGGCACCGGGAATGACCATTATACGTGCCCAGTTACATATGTACTAACTTTACACAGGTTCATCGCACCTCAGATGGAAAAAGATGTCTCAAACAAGTTTTTCACCTAAATCCTGTCGTGGCGGGATACTTGGTAAGCTTGAGCAGTCTACGACAAGTAAAGATGTTACATGAAGTCATGGCGAGATACAGCAGTATCTATAGGGCAGTGGTTCCTAGCACAGGGCAATTTTGCTCCCCAGAGGGGATCTGACAGTATCTAGAGTCATTTCCAGTTATCACAACTGGGCAGAGTGGGAGGGCATACTGTAACATCTAGTAGGTAGAGGCCAGGGATGCTGTTCAACAACCACAATACACAAGACGGCCACCCACAAGTTATCTGGCCCAAATAGTATGAAGGTTGAGAAGCCCTGCTAAAGAAGGCAAAGGTGGTTTTGGTGTTTTAGCAGGAAGATACAGGAACAAGAGAGCTGCTTCAGAATGTTGGTATCACAAGGAAGGGTAATTGATATTCTTGGAAGAGACCCAGGGCTTGAAATGAGGACCAAGTGTAAGAGCTGGCCCCTTGCAGCAGGGGCACCTCTTCTTGTCTCGAGATTGGCAGGCAAGCCTGACACCACCCTCCACATTCAGGGAAGCAGGAACGAGTTGATTTTCCACATGCTTTGTTTTGCAGAGTACTACAAGGAATGGAGATGAGGACTGCAGTGGCAGCTGGAGAATGACAGAGGACTACTAAGTCCGAGTAAGTGCACTGCTTTGCAACATCAAGAGCCTGTACGTACACTTCCACTCCGCATTTGACAAGTCTGGCACAGGAGTGGGAAAAACAGATGAGCCAGGCTTGTGGATGGGTTAGTGCAATGAAGACAAGAGAAAGGAGGGCACTGTTTTTTTTAACAGGGTAGATGAGTTCTCGGCCAAGTCAAGGGGCTGACGCTCTGGGTTTCCCTGGCCTATCCACTCCTGGGTTAGCTGCTGCTCCTTCTTTACCATGTCTGCTACATTCTCCCTCCCACCACCATGCAAGCCAACCTATAAGAGACACAGGAAGAGCCACACCACAGAACACCTAAACCTACCTGAAGATTCAATTGACTTTTCATGTTATAAAGTAAAATAGCAGGAAACCACAAATTAAAACAAAAAAAACCAAAGCACAACAAACACCAGAAGTAACGAATCACACTGTGTTAACTTTAATTAGGTACAAAGATCAGGTCACCTAGAGATCATTTCACCCACTGCTCTGTTTGGCTGCCAGTCTCTTGTCTCTCTCTTCAGCAATGGTGAGGCGGATGCCCTTTCCACGGGGAAGAGAAATCCATGGCTTGTTACCCTGGAGGAGAATACAAGAATCAAAACCTGTTACAAACCAACTCCATTAGCAGCTTTGCACATGCTACATTTGTCATCTCATTTAAAGGAGAAGCCCATTTGTGAAAGTGCTCAGCAGCAGCCGGGCATCTGAAGACATTCGGATTCTGGTTTATCAAGAAATACCCACTGCTTGGGCAGTTGGGGCCATTCTAGCAAACTTGCCGCTCATACACGTAGATGTAAAACCACAACGCCCTTCGTAATGCATGTCTCAGAGGTGCTCAAGTAGTGCCCAAGGTCACTCATTAGTTTATAAAGTGGACGAAGATGGGCACGGATGTTACCTCAGGGCCAATCTTCCTCAAAACAAAAAACATCCAAAACCTGAAAACCCAAAAAAACCAAAACAGCACAGGCACAAATTGAAGAACTTGACTACAAGGCATATTCATTCCATTACTTGGGCACATTTCACCAAGGGGATCAGGTCCCCTGCTGATTCTGTGATACTGAAAAAGCACAGGTTTGCTCCAGCCTCGCCAGCCAGGAGCCAGGTGCTGCAATGTAGCAGTACCTGCATTTCCAGTTTCCCTGACCAGAGAAGGGAAGCCCAGACTTACTTTGCCAATAACAAAGATGTTGGAGAGCCGGGTGGCAAAGCTGTTGCCATTGGCATCTTTCACATGAACTACATCAAAAGAACCAGGGTGTCTCTCTCTGTTGGTGATCACTCCAATTCTTCCCAGGTTAGCACCTCCGGTCACCATACACAGGTTACCTAGGCAGGAAGGAAGAAATAATGTGCTCAGACCAAGGCACTCTGCGAACTCATAACCCAATGTAATGAATGACCAAGAGAGATCCAGAATGAAGTTTACTAATCCCTTTTCTCATTCAAATTTATTTCTGTGGATCTTACCTAAGCCAGGATTCAGGGTCCTCTTAAGATTTGCCCCATCCCTCCCGCACACCCAACAAATGTAAACTCCACTGCACCCACCTTGTCAGGTCCTCACCATGTCTTGCCTATACCAGTGCTGTTCCTCCAAGGCACAATTCTGTTACTGTTACTGACAGACTTTAGGGATGATGACAGCATTACAACGGCTGCATCATAATTAGGCTGGTTTGCCTTTTCTGTCTCTTTTCTGCCCAGCCCCCACGCCACTTCCACGGATAGGGGAACTTGAGATGTCTAGAGCGGGCCTGAGAATGTGTTTCTCACAACAGAACTCATCTCAGCCACCCAGAATATTCTGAACACTTGGGCCTCTGGAAGTAAAAATACTATGTATCTGGGCGTTGGAGCAGATACATTCCCCGGTTATTTGTTTTGACCCACCACCCAAACAGAAGCCAGCTACACTTCTCACACCTCCCCATGGAAGCCGCTCTTAGCTAACTTCCCTCCCCACTGTTCAGAATATACTCCTGTCTCTAACCCTTACTGCCACCACAAAGCCAGCCTGAAACGAGCACATTCCCTGAAACTTGTAGGCGTTGCCCCTTCCCAACCCCTTACCACATCAACAGACACCTAGCTTTGGTTGGTAATTAGCTGCACACCAGAATCACCTAGAAGGTTCAAACAAAACCCTGTACCCAGGCATTGTGCACGTCATAATGCTTGATTAAATTCTGATTAAAAGGAGAGAAAAGCAAAGAACAGCTCTTACACCCAGGCTTTAGAGAGAATGCCCAGGTAGCAGAGGCTGCTTACCAGTGTCAAACTTGATAAAATCAGTAATCTTGCCAGTCTCCAAATCAATCTGAATGGTGTCATTGACCTTGATGAGAGGATCAGGGTAGCGGATGGTCCGAGCATCATGGGTCACCAGATGAGGGATTCCTTTTGTGCCCACAAAGATCTTTCTCACTTTGCACAACTTGTACTAGAAACATACAAGAGTGAGCCACACGTAGTCTAGGGCACATGCACTATGCCCCACAGTGGACGCAACAGTTCTTTCAAAGCCAGAAGTCACTGGCTTAAAAATACAATTAGCAGCTAAAGGCAACAGCCCCACAGAGGAACTGCCAGTTTTTGTAACTGCAGAATAACCATGTCCCAGACTTTTCTTCCCGCCCTCCATACACTCATCTTGCACGCTGACCACCCCTCTCTAGGCTAGGCTGGTCTTCCTATTATGCATTTTCCTTGTAGCACTGCATCACCCCCATGTTCAAGTCCAAGGTACCGAAGACCCCACAACTTCACAACCTTTTTCCAGGCTGTTTAAGCCTCATGGGCCCTCTGAATTCTTCCCCAACTCCTCTCGATCGCTCCTAACAAGTGCCTCTTAATGGCTCCCTCTACACCACAACTGAGTTTTTGTCTCACAAACTGCAATTGTATTACCAGTCCATCTAATCAACAAATATTTCACAAAGCATTTCAAGTTTGGATTTTCACTCCCTGACATCCTTAAAGGAAATCAAATCACCATGACGCCATTGGACATGCCCGCTGGCCTGCGGATAACGAGGCAGCTAAGGAAATTAGGAGCTGAATCACTCAATTGAATTAACCTTCACTTACAGCCAATAATTCAGAAAGCCTTAAACTTTTGTGTAAAACCATCACAACAAACTGGATTAAATAATCAATGCCTGTAATTTTTTTGAGCTATCTCAAACTAGTGCCCCAAGGGTTAGCAGTCTCCTCCATTGACACCTTTCCCCTCCCCAGAGTAAAGCTAGACCCACAAATGGAGACGTGGCAAAGGGCCAACTGGATTGGAGTGGATATTGGTTTTTTGGTTCCTTATGCTTAAAGGACCCATACCTCAAGAACTCTTAAATGTTCCTACAAATCACGCTCCTTGCCGCTAAAAGAAAAAAAAAAAAAACCCAACCAGGAAGTCACTTCATTTCTGCCATAAAAAAGAAAATGATCTCTTGAGGATGTTAGCTTCAAATGGGGGTCAATCAGACATCCAGCAACAGACTGCCACACAGCTACCACCAAGACTTTCAACAAGATGATACAAAATTGAAGATACAATAGGATCTCACCAAATTCTTAACTGGCTACTTCCAGGGAAACTATTCTAAGTAATCTTAATCTATCTACCTTATTGCAAGGGACCAGCCAATGTACTTAATCCAGGCTCTAACTGAGAACCAAGTAATTTTACTGAACAAAGACCCAGCCTACTTGCAACACTCACCTTGGCCTCCTCAGGTGTAATACGATGAACGGCAAAGCGACCCTTGGTGTCATAGATCAGACGGAAATTCTCTCCAGTCTTGTCAATGCTGATGACATCTGATATCAAACAGTAACTTAGGTTACTATAGTGACCCCCGCTACCCCATGTTGAGTAACGACCACAGCACCATAAGACAAAAAAACCCCTACGCCTCAGATTTCAAATAACAACAAGAATTCTTAAGATTAATGACCATGCCTAGCTAATCTTTAATGTTTCAAAACCCTGTTTCTACAATATGTAAAACTTAAAGTGAATCGAAATTTGGTTTTGAGAAATGATTCATGATTATTTGCAGCCCTACATTATGTAAATAAAAAACTGAGGGGGGAGGTCATGCTTTATTTCCGAGACTGATAAAAGCCCACCACTATTCAACACAACTGCCATTTGGGAGGGAGATAAAACTATCAAAAGGAGCCCCCACCAAGTGCCCACCACTAACCACTTACCCATAAAACCAGCAGGGTAGGTTATATCAGTTCGGACCTTGCCGTCAATCTTAATGAACCGCTGCATGCAAATCTTCTTTACTTCATCTCCTGTTAGGGCATACTTAAGTCTGTTCCTTAGGAAAATGATAAGGGGGAGACATTCTCTCAGCTTATGGGGACCGGTAGATGGTCGAGGAGCCTGTAAAATGATTTAAAAAAAAATTCTGTGAAACTATTGGTGGGATTCACTCAAACCCACCTCCCAAGTCTTGAGATCCATTAACTAGACACCAGAATGTCCATCACCTCCAAATTTGGGCAAACAAGGTGTTCAAAGCTTACAAAAACATTTCAGACCTTAAAGTTTTACAGTGTTTTCCCCCTTCAGAGGAACAGACCCATTAAGAACTAATGTGAGTCCCAAATCCACGTGAAGTGTACTATGTGGAATGAGGCACAGAAATTATTAAGATGAGGTGGGGTGCAGCTCAATAGCACAGGGCCTTCCAGAACAGGGAAAGCCAAGAACACTTTCCCCTTAGCCCTTCCTCAAAATGACTAATGGAAGGCACTGCAAGAAAAATTAGGGATACAGCAACCAGGGATGCCTGACATTACAGGCTCAGTATAAAATATATCCCTTAAATGTGTCAATTTTATCTCAGTAAAACTGGGGAAAAGAAAACGTGTATCTTTCGATACTTCCAATACATGAAACATGCTTACAATACAACAATACTTACAAACACTCCGGTCAATTTATCCAGCATCCAATGCTTTGGAGCTGCTACACGCTTCAGATGTTTCTTGGGACCACGAGCCTGAACGAGAGTTTTAGGTTTTTAGATTGTAATGCTATTAGATCGTTTTAGATTTTTTTAACAGCTTACAAATTCTATCAACTTCTTGAAAGCACAGGGCGGTGATCAAAGGCAGAGAAGCAAACGCATACAAAGTAGCTAGCAAACACTATAGGCTCCATAAACTGGAACCAGCTCTCTTATTGTACAGACAACACTTCTCGATTACTGTCTTTGAGAACTGTGCTAAGTATCTTCACGTTACTGCTTAAAAGCATGTCTGCTTCCAGAGACTGTTCTTCTAGGACACTACGCCGGTGAAACGGCCAGGGGTTAGACCTCATGGTACAGCCAGCCAGCCACAGAAATAGACCAGAACTCAATCTGTGCTTCTACTTTCTAATCAAATACAAAAGTTCTCGCAATACAACCGTTTGGTTTTGAACTGTCCGGCGCGAGATGAATGTGACTTCAGAACAACCACGTGCGAACAGCTGCTCCCTCGTACTATAAAGCCAAAAGCTGAGACCAGCTTTCACTTTAAAATGCGGAAGGAAACTTTTAACGCTGTGTACTGATGCTTACCGGCCACACTACGTAAAGTCAGTAAAGTCAAATCGTGCCAAAAAGACAACGACCACGAAAACGCCTCTCCACCGGCCGGACCCAACGTCCACCCATCCCAGGCCCGCCGTCTGCCCTCTGCGCTCACACGCAGCTTCGGCCTGGGCAGAAAGTCGCTCCTCCCAGGGTGGCAGGATGCGTGGCCGGGCGTGGCCGAGGCAGAGACCGAGGCCTTCCCGCCAGCAGCGCCGATTCCCCCCATCTCCGGGGCCGGCATTCGCCCTCGAGCCCGCCTGGGCCCACCCCGCAGACCGCACTCCCTTCGACTCCGCCCGGCCACCCCCTGCGAGAACCCCGAAGCCCCAGAAAGGCCCGGCCCTGGGAGGATGGAGGCTGATGCATCCCAAGAGCTCGCGAACAAGCGACCTTACCATGGCTGCGCTAGGCACGAAAAGAGGACCGCCTTCTTCCGGTGCGCCGAGAAAAGAGGCTCGGAGGCTGCGCGCGCCGGAGCCTCGGAAGCCCCGCCCAGCTCCGCCCTTTTCTGGCGCTCGGGGATTCTATCTTGCCACCTGCTGGTGGGAGGTCATAGGTCCGGAGCTTGGGAACCGCCGCTGAGAAAGGGGCGTCTGCAAAGGGCGGTCTCCTCCGCTCCTTTTCCCGCTCTCCTTCCAATATTTGCTGAGCGCCTCTGGTGCGCCTGATTCTGTTAGGTGCTGGAAATACAAAGATGAGCTAGACAAGTTCCCTGCCTTCGGGGACAGTGCAAAGTAAGGTTACTTTAAGTCCCACATACACGTGATTATATGATACATTTTAATAAATATTTAATATTATTTCTTAAACATATTTTGTCTGTCCCTTCTTCCTAGTTCCCTCGAGCCGGCCAACCTGCCTATACTGTAAGTTGGGAAGAAGCAACATTTTTTTTCTCTTGCTTCTCTGCAGATTCCCGAGGACGTAGGGGTGTAGGGGGTTGGGAGGGTATGGTCCTTGCTTGAACCTTGGCGCCCTGCCCCTTGCTTCCTGTGCAATGCATTTGGCACTTACTATAAAGTCTCAGGGAAGGAGGGAACATTAGAGACCATCGGTTATCTAACTAAAACTTAGATTTGATCATGCTATTTCTCTACTTTGAAACTGCTCTTGGCCCTCCTGCCTGGCCCCTCAGGTGCCTCTGCTTGTCACCTGAAGCCTCCTGCACCTGGACACCCACTGCTCCCTTCCCCCATCCCAAACCTCAAAACTTAAGCCACTTCAAGCTATTACTGCTTTGAGAAAGGTGCCTCTTTCAAGCCTCCTGCCTGTGGACCCGATGCTTCCCCACCTTGGAACTGCCATGGACAGCCCAACCCCTTTCCTGGGCACATAATCGCACTCCTCAACCTTGGAGATACACACAGCTCAAGTCCCTCTGGTTCTGTGAGCCCCTATTCCCCTCAGCCAGGGTCAATCCCACATTCTTCTGCCCCAGAGCCCTCTGTTCAAACTTGATGACAGCACTTAGCACATTGAGTTGGTTTCCTTGACTGGTTTCCTTGTCTGTCCTCCCCTAAACCATGAGCATCTCCGTGACAGATCCTGCCCTAATTCATCTGGGCAGGCCCATTACCACCTAATGGAGAGCTTGGCGCTATGTCCAGCACTTGGTAAATACTTATTGAACCAATAAACTGACTCAACATCCCACCAATTGTGCCAAGTCTTACTAGATTATCCCTGGGAGCATCCAGCTTGAACTCCTCCCACCACGGGGTCATGGCTCAGGAGGTTCCATTTTACAGGTCTATCTCTACCCTCCGCTTCACCCCTTAGCAGTCCGCAGAAGATCAAGAGAGAAAAAAAATCCTTGGTTCTTCTCAACCAGACAGTATTAACTAGGAGGGCAGGAGTTCCTCTTTGTCTAAAACGAGGTCCATAGTAGAGCATACAATAAATGATTATTGGCAAGAAGGGGCAGTTGACTGGAGGTGTTAGGTCTGGAAATGCACGGATGAGCTGGACGAGTTCCCTGCCTCTGAGGAGAGTGCAAAGTGAGGCTACTTTAAGTCCCACATACACATTTTAATAAATATTTAATATTATTTCCTAAACATATTTTGGTCAGAGAGAAAGGGAAGGTGATGAGACAATGGAAGGTGGATCTCGAGGTTTTCAGTCTGAGGGCACTGGGAAGATGGTGATGCAGCTAACAGAAATGATGGGAGTTGGTTTGGGAGTGAGGAATAACCACGGGACTTCCACCTAGGGAGGACGGGAGAAATGGCTGGTGAGAGCTGCGGGTCTTACTTAATCAAGATCACAGAGCCAGTTAGGGGTAGGGGTAGGGCCGGGGCGAGGTGAGGGGGCTGGTCTCTTGCTTCCCAGGTCAGTGCTTGGTTTGTTTTTGTGCCATAGCTTGTCGAAGGACTGGAGGGAATCAAGGCAGCTTTTTCAGGAGATTTTTTTCTCTATCAATTTGTATTTATGCACAAATGACATTTTAACAACAATAAAGGGAATTTGGAAAGAGCTAAGAAAATCACAAACAGTACCTCCCCAAACACCCTAAACACATCATCTGTATTCATTTGTTCCTGTTCCTGTTCTCATTAGGATCAGTTTGTGTGCATGCATACTTTTACATAATTTTAGTCCTAGGGTACATACCACTTTGTATTCTGCTTTTATTATATTACAAACACTTTCTGAGTTGCTACATAATCTTCGTAATTAGTATTTTAACAGCTGCATCATATTCCATTAAATGGATGTCCCATAATTAATAAAAGTTCTCTGTTGTTGAACATTCAGTTCTTTGCACTTTTTCTTCATTATGAATATTGCTACAGTGAACAGTTTCCTTCATATGGCTTTTTCCCTCAGTTGAATGATTTCCTTAGAATAAATCCATTCCTTCACCCAACATTTATTGAGTGCCTACTCTGTGTCAAGCTCTGTGTTAGTGCAGAGATGATTAAGATCCAGTTCCTGCTCTCAAGGAATTCACGTTACAATGGAGAGGCAGGCTGGGAGGGGGGGACGCAAAGCCAGGAGAAGCTCATCAGAGAAAAGATGGTGGCGAGGCAATTTGGAACAGAGAGGGCTGCTAAATCTTAAGAATCTTGGACTTTAGCCTATAGGTAGACAATGGGGAGCCGTTGAAAGATTTTACGGGGGACAGGATCAGCTTTGTGCCTTAGAAAGATAACTGACTGCTCTCTATAGGATGTTATGAAAGAAGTGTAAGTGGCTTGGAGGAGATGGGTCAGGTCTGTTTCAATAACACAAGCCAGAAACAGAAAGATGAGATCCAGGTCTGTGGCTGTGGGATGGAGGAGGAGGGGGCAGATTCGAAAGACATTGCAGATAGAGTATTGGTGGGATCTGACTGGGAAATGACGAATGCGCAGGGGTGAGGGACAGGGAGGTAATCAGGATGACTCCTAGGTTTCTGACTTGATGACTCAGTGGTGCATTCACTGGGAACAAGGAAGAGGCATTCTTGGTATGAGACGGGGGTGCTGAGCAGGGGGGACATCAAAATGGAGATGTCCTGTAGACACAGGTCTGAATTCAGGCACATGATCTGGGCTGGAGACTCACATTTGGGAGAACGGGTACATCTGTGTTTAGTCCCTGGGAGTGGTTGGCAGTAACTGTTGGGAAGGGAGCACATGTTAAGAGTCTGAATGCTTTGATAGTAGCATCTGTGTATTGCCGAAAACCTTTGTCAGAGGATCCTCACAATTTTACTATCCTAGTGCCAGCCTAGTAATTACCTATTTTTAACTTTTACTAATGTAATTGTTGCAATTTGCACTTAGAAAAATCACTAGTGACGTCAAACATTTTGCCATATGCTTGCTTACTCATTCCATTTCCTCTTGTGTAAAGTATCTCTGTCCATTTATCTTTGGGGGACATGTTTTTCTGACGGATTTGCACGAGTGCTTTATAGAACATAGAAATTCATCTTTTGTTATATTTGAGGCAGATATTTTTATCAATTGGTTATTTTCCTTTGGGTTATATTTTTTACATACCAAGTTTCAAAATTTTATATAGCCAAATCTTGTAAATTTTTCTTATCAATTCAAAGCTTAGAAGGCTACCATCATTTCAAAGATCTGCTAAATACTCAATTCTTTTGCATAACGTATTTCATTCTGTTTTTTTTTTTTTTTTTTTTTTTTAGCATTGGCACCTGGCCTAACAACTGTTGCCAATCTTTTTTTTTTCTGCTTTATTTCCCAACCCCCCCGGTACATAGTTGTATGTCTTAGTTGCAGGTTTCTAGTTGTGGGATGTGGCACGCCGCCTCAACGTGGCCTGACGAGCAGTGCAGTGTCCGTGCCCAGGATCCGAACCCTGGGCCGCTGCAGCGGAGCACGCGAACTTAACCACTCAGCCACGAATAGGAGCCAGCCCCTATTTCATTCTTTATCAACCTGAGATTGATAAAGTTAAATAGAATAAATAAACAGGAAAAATTCTATTTTTTCCTCAAATGGCTAACCAATTTTCTCACTACATTATACCGGATGATCTGTCTCTTCTCTGTTGTTTTATAAGAAGTGCTTTAGTGCGTAATAAATGAAATTATATAGTACTGTACATGCTTCTATTTCTGCAAGTGTGGGCATGGGAGATGGAGTCTCTGGTGAGTAGAGAATTGAGACATATATCCCCAGCATCTGTTCCCGATTACCAGAAGGAAGGGACACATATGAGTGGTTCATAGTTCTAAGTCATGCCATGAGTAGAGCAGTCCAAACCCACTCTCCATCTTAAAGAGTAGCCCATCATGCCTCACCTTCCCTGATCCACTTATTGTCAGTAATCAGTGAAGCAGCACAGCCTATTCCTCCATCTCTCACACTGCTGCGGGACAGTAGGGCAGAGTGGAAAGAGCACAATTTGAATTCGTCTTTGCGTGCCCTTGAACAAGTGGCTGCACCTCTCTGAACCACAGGTTCCTTATCTGGAAAATAGGGATAGCAATACTTACTCCCGAGTTTGTTGCAAGAATCAGAGATGATGTATCAAATGCGTAGAACATAGTAGTGACCCAATCAATTAATTGGTGTTCCAATTCCCTCCTGGCCACTTCTGATTACTCCTGTCTTAAATTTATTTATTTATTAGTGAGGAAGATTGACCTTGAGCAAACATCTGTTGCCAGTCTTCCTCTTTTTGCTTGAGGAAGATTGTCACTAAGCTAACATCTGTGCCAGTCTTCCTCTATTTTGTACGTGGGATGCTGCCACAGCATGGCTTAATGAGCAGTGTGTAGGTCTGTGCCTGGGATCCGAACCCACGAACACCAGGCTGCCAAAGTGGTGTGCATGCACTTAACCAGTACACCACTGGGCTGGCCCCTTAAATTTATTTTTAGATAGCTTTATTGAGGCATAACTGACATATGATAAATGGCACATATTTAAAAAGTATACAGTTTGGCAAATCTGATGTATGAATACACTTAACAGAATGATCACAACTAAGATAATGAATGTGTCCATCGCCTCCAAAAGTTTCTTCATGTCCCTTTGTATTCCCTCACTCTGGCTCTTCCCCCTGCATTGCCAGAAAACTACTCATCTGCTTTCTGTCACTGTTGATTAATTTGTATTTTCTAGAATTTTAAATAAATGGAAAATTTACAGTATGCACTCTTTTTTTTTTTAAATGGCTTTTTTTAAAAGATTTTATTTTTTTCCTTTTTCTCCCCAAAGCCCCCCACTACATAGTTGTATATTCTTCGTTGTGGGTCCTTCTAGTTGTGGCATGTGGGACTCCACCTCAGCATGGTTTGATGAGCAGTGCCGTGTCCGCGCCCAGGATTCAAACCAACGAAACACTGGGCCGTCTGCAGCGGAGTGTGCAAACTTAACCACTCAGCCACGGGGCCAGCCCCCAATGTACTCTTTTTTGTCTAGCATCTTTCACTCAGCATAATTATTTTGAGACTCATTGATGTTGCATGTATCAATAATTTATTCTTTTTGTTGCTGAGTAGTACTCCACTGTATGGATATACCACAGTTAATTTATGCATTCACCTCTAGATAGCCATTTGAATTGTTTCCAGTTTTGGGTGATTACAAATAAAGCTACCATGAGCATTTCTATACAAGTCTTTTTATGGACAAATGTTTTAATTTCTCTTGACAAATACCTATGAGTGGAATGGCTAGGTGATATGGTAGATGTATGTTTAACTTTTTTTTTTTTGAGGAAGATTACCCCTGAGCTAACATCTGCTGCCAATCTTCCTCTTTTTGCTGAGGAAGACCTGCCCTGAGCTCACATCTGTGCCCATCTTCCTCCACTTTATATGTGGGACGCCTGCCACAGCATGGTTTGTCAAGTGGTGCCATGTCTGGTGAACCCCGGGCCGCTGAAGCAGAGTGTGTGAACTTAACCGCTGTGCCACCGGGCAGGCCCCTGTTTAACTTTTTAAAAATTTGCCAAACTGTTTTCCAAAGTAGTTGTATTATTTTATATTCCCATTAGCAGTATATGAGAGTTCCAGTTGCTCCACATCTTTGCCAACACATGTTAAGGTCAGTCTTTTTTTTTTTTTAATTTTTTCATTGTGGTAACATAAAATTTATGATCTTGACCTTTTTTTAATTTAATTTTTTTTGAGGAAGATTAGCCCTGAGCTAACTACTGCCAGTCCTCCTCTTTTTGCTGAGGAAGACTGGCCCTGAGCTAACATCCATGCCCATCTTCCTCTGCTTTATATGTGGGATGCCTACCACAGCATGGCTTGCCAAGTGGTGCATAGGTCCACACCTGGGATCTGAACCAGTGAACCCCAGGCTGCCAAAGCGGAATGTGTGAACTTAACTGCTGTGCCACTGGGCCAGCCCCATATTATTATTATTTTTTTGCTGAGGAAGATTCGCCCTGAGCTAACATCTGCTGCCAGTCTTCCTCTTTTTGTATGTGAGCTGCCGTGACAGCGTGGCCACTGACAGACGAGTAGTTTAGGTCCACACCCAGGAAAAGAACCCGGGCCACCACAGCAGAGCACACTGAACTTAACTACTAGGCCACCAGGGCTGGCCCTCCATTATCATTTGGAGTTAATTTTTCTATATGATGTGAGGTTTAGGTTGAGGTTCCTTTTCTTTGTTTTTGTTTTTTGTTTTTTTTTTTTTGCCTATGGATGTCTAATTGCTCCAGCAGCATTCTTTGAGAAGGCTGTTCCTCCTGTTTTTTTTTTTTTTTTAATTATTTATCCCTCCTCCTTTAGATTGCTTTTGTACCTTTGTCAAAAATCATTTGGCCGGATTTGTGTGAGTCTATCTCTGGGCTCTCTGTTCTGGCCCACTGATCTATGCGTCTCTTCTTCCACCAGTATCACGCTGCCTTACTTACTGTAGTCATGTGGTGAGACTTAACGTTGGTTAGAGTCATTCTTCCCACTTGATTCTTCATTAACAAAATTGTTTTAGACACTCTAGTTCCTTTGCCTTTTCACATAAATTTTGGAATAAGCATGACTATGTCTACCAAAAAACCTTGCTGAGGGTATAAAATCAACTTACAAAGGTCAGTTACATTTCTATACTCTAATAATAAACTAACAGCAAGAGAACTCAAGAACACAATCCCATTCATAATCGCAACAAAAAGAATAAAATATCTTGGAGTAAACTTAACCAAGGAAGTGAAAGACCTATAAAATGAAAACTATAAGACATTACTGAAAGAAATTGATGATGACCTAAAGAAATGGAAAGATACTCTGTGTACATGGATTGGAAGAATAAACATAGTTAAAATGTCCATGTTACCTGAAGAAATCTACAGATACAACGTAATCCCAATGACATTCTTCATGGAAATAGAACAAAGAATTCTAAAATTCATATGGGGCAACAAAAGATCCCGAATTGCTAAAGCAATTCTGAGAAAAAAGAAGAAAGCTGGAGGCATCACAATCTCTTACTTCAAAATATACTACAAGCTACAGTAATTGAAACAGCATGGTACTGGTACAAAAAGAGGTGCACAGATCAATGGAACAGAATTGAAAGCCCAGAAGTAAAACCACACATCTACGGACAGCTAATCTTCGACAAAGGAGCTAAGAACATACAATGGAGAACGGAAAGTCTTCAATAAATGGTGTTGGGAAAACTGGACAGCCACATGCAAAAGAATGAAAGTAGACCATTATCTTATGCCACACACAAAAATAAACTCAAAATGGATCAAAGACTTGAAGTTAAGACCTGAAACCATAAAACTTCTAGAAGAAAATATAGGCAGGACACTCTTTGACATTGGTCTTAAAAGGATCTTTTCAAATACCATGTCTACTCAGACGAGGGAAACAAAAGAAAAAATAAACAAGCGGGACTTCATCAGACTAAAGAGCTTCTACAAGGCAAGGGAAACCAGGATCAAAATGAAAAGACAGGGGCTGGCTCCGTGGCTGAGTGGTTAAGTTCGCGTGCTCCGCTGCAGGCGGCCCAGTGTTTCGTCGGTTCGAATCCTGGGCGCGGACATGGCACTACTCATCAGACCGCGCTGAGGCAGCGTCCCACATGCCACAACTAGAAAGACCCACAACGAAGAATATACAACTATGTACCTGGGGGCTTTGGGGAGAAAAAGGAAAAGATAAAATCTTTAAAAAAAAAAAATGAAAAGACAACCCACTGATTGGGAGAAAATATTTGCAAATCGTATATCCAACAAGGGGTTAATCTCTATAATATATGAAGAACTTACACAACACAACAACAAAAAATCAAACAACCCGATCAAAAAATAGGCAGAGGATATGAACAGACATTTTTCCAAAGAAGATATACAGATGTCCAATAGGCACATGAAAGGATGTTCAACATCACTAATCATCAGGGAAATGCAAATCAAAACTAAGATATCACCTTACACCCATTAGAACAGTTATAATAACGAAGACAAAAAATAACAAATGCTGGAGAGGTTGTGGAGAAAAGGGAACCCTCATATACTGCTGGTGGGAATACAAACTGATGCAGCCACTATGGAAAACAGTATGGAGATTTCTCAAAAAACTGAAAATAGAAATACCGTATGACCCAGCTATCCCGCTACTGGGTATTTATTCAAAGAACTTGAAATCAACAATTCAAAGAGACTTATGCACCCCTATGTTCATTGCAGCATTATTCACAATAGCCAAGACGTGGAAGCAACCCAAGTGCCCATGGACTGATGGCTGGATCAAGAAGATGTGGTATATATATACAATGGAATACTACTCAGCCATAGAAAAGACAAAATTGTGCCATTCACAACAACGTGGTTGGACCTTGAGTGTATCACATTAAGCAAAATAATCCAGACGGAGAAAGACAAACACTGTATGATTTCACTCATGTGTGGAAGATAAACATATGGACAAAGAGAAATATTTGGTCATTACCGGGGGAAGGGGGGTGGTGGTGGGCACAAAGGGTGAAGGGGTGCACCCATATGGTGACTGACAAATAATAACGTACAAGTGAAATTTCACAATCTTGTAAACTATCATAACCTCAATAAAAAATAAAAATAAAAAAACATGTTCCGCTTCGGTGGCCTGGTGTCCACTGGTGGGATCCCGGGTTTGGACACGGCACTGCTCATCAAGCCATGCTGTGGCAGGCGTCCCATATATAAAAAAAAAGTAGAGGAAGATGGACACGGATGTTAGCTCAGGGCCAGTCTTCCTCAGCAAAAAGAGGAGGATTGGCAGCAGATGTTAGCTCAGGGCTAATCTTCCTCAAAACAAACAAACAAAAAACCCTTGCTGAGACTTTGATAGAAATTGCAAAATTTATAGATCAATTTAGGTGTTCTTTAATGTCTTTCATCAGCATTTTGTAATTTTCAGTGTACAGATCCTGACCAGCTTTTACACCTGAGTAGATGTATATTTAGTGATTGTAAATGGTATCATGTTTTAAATTTCAGTTTCCATGTGTTCCTCTCTAGCACATAAAAATGTGATTGCTTTTTGTGTGTTGATCTTGCATCCTTTGAACTTGCTGAACTTACATATTAGTTCTAGGAGTGTTTATCTAGATGACTCAGGATTTTCTATGTAGACAATCATGCCATCTGCAAATAAGGAACGTTTGCTTTCTTTCTGATCTATATGCTTTTTTAAAAGATATATACTTACTTATTATTTTGTGTGAGGAAGATTGGCCCTGAGCTAACATCTGTTGCCAATCTTCCTTTTTTTCCTTGAGGAAGATTGTCGCTGAGCTAACATCTGTGGCAATCTTCCTCTACTTTATGTGGGATGCTGCCACATCGTGGCTTTGACAAGCGGTGCTAGGTCTGTGCCGGGGATCTGAACCTGCAAATCCAGGGCCGCTGAAGCGGAGCACGCAAACTTAACCACTATGCCACCGGGCAGCCCCCTGGTCTGTGTGCTTTTTATTTCTTTTTCTTGCCTTGCTGTAGGGGCTAGGACTTCCAGTGCTATGAACAAGAATGATGAATGTATAGCCTTGTCTTGTTCCCTGTCTCACTTCCTGCGTTAAGCATAATGATAGCTGTAGGTGTTTTTGGAGATGCCCTTTATGACATTAAGAAAATTCCCTTCTATTCTGAGTGTACTCAGAGTTGGTTTCTTTTTTTATCATGATTTGGTGTTGGATTTTATCAAATGCTTTTTCTGCATTAACTCATATGATCATATGTTTTTTCATATGTTTTTTCTTCTTCAGTCTGTTGATATGGTAGATTGTGTCAATTGAGTTTTGAATGTCGAACCAACTCTGCATACCTGGAATAAATCCCACTTGGTCCTGGTGTATTATCCGTTTTATACATTATTGGATTGGATTTGCTTGATTTTTTTGAGGAAGATTAGCCCTGAGCTAACTGCTGCCAATCCTCCTCTTTTTGCTGAGGAAGACTGGCCCTGAGCTAACGTCCGTGTCCATCTTCCTCTACTTTATATGTGGGACACACATCACAGCATGGCTAGCCAAGCGGTGCCATGTCCGCACCTGGGATCTGAACCGGCAAACCTTGGGTCCCTGAAGCAGAACATGCGCACTTAACTATTGCGCAACCGGGCTGGCCCCTGCTTGATTTTTGTGTAGAATTTTTGCATCCAAGTTCAGGAGAGATATTGGTCTGTAGGTTTTTTTTTTTTTGTCTCCCCAAAGACCCAGTACATAGTTGTATATCCTAGTTGTAAGTCATTCTAGTTCTTCTATGTGGGATGCCACCACAGCATGGCTTGAGGAGCGGAGTGTAGGTCTGTGCCCAGGATCCAAACCTGCGAACCCTGGGCTACCAAAGCAGAGTGCACGAACTTAACCACTCGGCCACAGGGCTGCCCTGGTCTGTAGTTTTCTTCTCTTGTGTGTTGTCTTTGTCTGGTTTTGGTATCAGGGTAATAGTTGGGAAGTGCTTCCTCCTCTTGTTTTCTGGAAGACATTGTATAAAATTGGTCTTAATTCTTCTCTGTATATTTCATAAAATTCTCCAGTGAAAAACATCTGAGCCTGGAGATTCTTTCCTGGGAGTCTTTAATGATACAAATGCAATTTCTTTATTGACTGCAGGACTATTCAGATTATCTATTTCATCTTGGTAGGGTTTTGGGAGTTTGTTGGTTTTGAGGAATTGGCTCGTTTCTACGTTGAGTTTATGAATGTAAAGTTGTTTGTAGTAATTCCTCATTATTCCTTTAATAGCTGCAGAATCAGCAGTGATATCTCCTGTTTCATTTCTGATACTGGTAATTTGTGTTTTCTGTCTTTCTATTTGTGTCAATCTTGCTAGAGGTTTGTCAATTTTATTGATTTTTTTTTTCTGAAAAACCAGCTTTCTGTTTCATTGATTTTCTCCATTGCTTTCTTGTTTTCAATTGCATTGATTTCTGCTCCTACCTTTATTATTTCCTTCTTTCTTCTTGGTTTGAGTTTATTTTGCTCTTCTTTTTCTTGGTCCTTGAGGTAGGAATTTAGATAAGTGCTTTGAGACTTTTCCTCTTTTTCTAATATAAGCATTTAGTGCCATCAATTTCCCTCTCTGCTTTAGCTGCATCTCACAAATTTTGATTGTGATATTCTCATTTTCATTCAGTTTGATATATTTTTAAAAAATTTCCTTTGGGACTTCTTTTTTTTTAGAATTTTTAAAGTTTTTTAATTTTTTAATTTTAATTTTTTTTTGAGGAAGATTAACCCTGAGTTAACTACTGCTAACTTTTGCTGAGGAAGAGTGGCCCTGAGCTAACATCCATGCCCATCTTCCTCTACTTTATACGTGGGACACCTACCACAGCATGGCTTTTGCCAAGTGGTGCCATGTCCGCACCCGGGATCCGAACCGGCCAACCAACGGGCCACCGAGAAGCGGAACGTGCGCACTTAACTGCTGCGCCACCAGTCCGGCCCCTGAGACTTCCTTTTTGACCCATGGATTATTTATAAGTTTGTTGTTTACTTTCCAAGTGTTTGGACATTTTTCTGTTATCTTTGCGCTATTGATTTTGGTTTTATTCCATTTATAGCCAGAGAACATACTGTCTGATTTCAGTTCTTTTACATTTATTAAGGTTTGTTTTATGAACCAAGATATGGTCTATCTTAGTCAATGTTCCAAGAGTACTTGAAAAAAATGTGTACTCTTCTGTTGTTGGGTGAAGCACTCTATGAATGTCAATTAGATCCTCTTGGTTGACGGTGTTGTTGAGGTCTTCTATATCCTTGCTGAATTTGTCTACTTGTTCTATCAATTGCTGGGAGAGGGTTTTGAACTCTCCAACTCTCATTGCAGATCTGTCTATTTCGCCTTTCAGCTTTCTCAGCTTTCATAGCATGTATTGTGATGCTCTGCTGTTGGTGTATCCACGTTTAGGATTGCTATGTCTTTCTGATGGATTGGTCCTTTTAATATTATGTAATGTCCCTCTTTGTCCCCAGTAATTTTCTTTCCTCTGAAGTCTGCTTTATCTGATATTAATACGGCCACTTCTGCTTTTTTAAAGTTAATGTTTGCATGATATATCTTGTTTCCATCCTTTTACTTTTAACCTACCTACGTTACTATGTTTGAAGTGAGTTTCTTGTAGACAGCATATAGCTGGGTTGTGTTTTTTAAATCCATTCTGCTTATTTCTTTTTTTAATTGGTATATTTATCTTAAGGTAAATATTGATATGTCAGGACTTAAGTCTGCCATTTTACTATTTGTTTTCAATTTCTCATTCTTTTGCGTTTTTTTTTTGCTTGCATTCCTATGAGTTACTTGAACATACTTTAGGGTTCCATTTGAATTTGTTTCTAATGATTCTGAGTATTGTTTGCTTTGTATACTCTTCCTGGTGCTTGCTCTAGGCGGTATCATATGCATATATAACTTATCACAGTTTCCTGGTGTTCAAGTGAGTTCAGACTGACTAAATTCTGTTGACCTGTCTTCAAGTTCACTGATTCTACTCTGTTTCTGTCCTCTGGACTCTATTATTGAGTCCCTCCAATGAGTTTTTTACTTCAGTTATTTATTTTCATTATATAATTTACATTTAGTTCTTTTTTATAACTTCTATTTCTTGGCTAAGGTTTTTGATTTTTTTAATTTATTTCAAGTGAATTTGTAATTGCTTGTTGAATTTTTATGATGGCTGCTTTAAAACCCTTGTCAAGTAATGCCAACATCTGATTCATCTTGGTTTTGGTGTCAATCGATTGTCTTTTCTCATTCAAATTGTGGTTTTCCTGGCTTTTGTTGTGATGAGTGATTTTTTATTGTATCCCGGACATTTTGATTACGTTGGGAGACTCATGATCCCCTTTCAATCTTCTATTTTAGCAGGCAGTGGCTCTGTTTAGGTTTAGAATGTACGTTCTGGTCTACTTCTGTGGGTTGTAGTTCCGATGATAGTTTAGTTTTCCGAGTCCTTGCAGTGCTAGTTTTGTGTCTTCATTCTTCTCTTCTCCCTGGGGCTCCCATTCACTCCTTGCCGGTGCCGTCTGCTGGGGCGGAAGGCACCTCCCTGAGCTGCTGGCTTTTGCTGGGAGATCTTCTGGAGGAGGAGGAAGTTGCTGAAGCCACTGTGCCTGAGTTTCCTTGTGACACTGTGTGGACAACAGGGAGCCCAGGGCTTTGCTACTGCTACCATTGCAAGCAAATCAGGTTGCCTGCTAGTGTCCCAGTTCTGGAGTGGCGTCAGAGACAGCCCAGGGCTTTGCTACTGCAAGCAGATCGGACCGTGTGTGTGTGTGTGTGTGTGTGTGTGTGTGTGTGTGTGTGTATGGCTGTTGCTGGTTTGGGGTTACAGGCCTCTTTGGCATCCAATCTAGGGGCGTATGGAAGATAAAAAGAAAACCGAGGAAACTCACCATGTTGTCATTCCTCAAGTCCTGAAGGTCCCAGCCAGTCCATCTTCTTTCCTGCTTTCAGAGTCCTTTCATCATTGTCAGTTGCATAATTTCTGGGTATATAGTTGTATTTGTAGGAAAGGGGTAGGGAAAAAGGAGTCTATATCACCTTGTTCTAGAACTGGAAGTCCCCTAGTATAGTTTTGATGTTTTAAAACCATTTTAATTTCTTTTTCTATAGTTCATTTTGATATTATTTGTTGATATTATTTGTCCATTTTTATACTGGGCTGGTGGTCTTTGATGTATTGATTTGGAAGAGCTGTTTTCATATTCACTATGAGTTGCAGATATTTTTCCCAGCTTATTGTTTATTTTTTGATTTTCACTGTGTTATGGCATTTTTTTTTTGCCATGCAGTTTCTTTTTATGGAGTTAAATATATCAATCTCTTCCATAGCTTCTGGGTTTTGTGTCGTTCTCAGAAAGGCCTCATCATTTCAAGATTTTATTTTGAAATCTCCTCATATTTTCTTCTAGTACTTTCATGATTTCTTTTTTTGTTTTTTGGGGTTTTTTTTTTTTTTGCAGAGGAAGGTTTGCCCTGAGCTAACATCTGTTGCCAATCTTCCTCTTTTTTTTTTTTTTTTTGTATGTGAGCCACCACCACAGCATGGCCGCTGACAGACAAGTTCTGTAGGTCTGCGCCCAGGAACCGAACCTGGGTTGCTGAAGCAGAATGTGCCAAACTTAACGACTAGGTCACTGGAGTTGGCCTCGGTTTCATTTTTTTTTTTTTAAGATTTTATTTTTTCCTTTTCCTCCCCAAAGCCCCCCGGTACATAGTTGTATATTTCAGTTGTGGGTCCTTCTAGCTGTGGCATGTGGGACACTGCCTCAGCATGGCCTGATGAGCGGTGCCATGTCTGCACCCAGGATCCGAACCAGCGAGACCCAGGGCTGCCACAGTGGAGTGTGAGAACTTAACCATTCGGCCACGGGGCTGGCCCCCATGGTTTCATTTTTTATTTTTAAATCTTTAGTCCATCTGGAATTCATTTTGGTGTAAAGTGTGAGGTAGTATATCCAGTTGTCCCAAAGCATTTCTTGAATTCTCCATCATTTCTTCTCTGCTTTGAAATGCTAGTTTAAAAAAATTTGTGGTAAAAAGTACATAACATAAAATATACCATCTTAATCATTTTTAAGTGTACAGGTCAGTAGTGTGAAGTTGTTTACATTGTTGTGCAACAGGTTTCTAGAACTTTGTTACCTTGCAAAAGTGAAATGCTGTGCTCATTGAACAACAACTCTCCATTGAAATGCTACATTTTCATCATAGACTAATTTCTTAGTTGCTTCTTGCCTGGACCACTATAACAGCTTTCTAGCACCACCGTATTACTAATCTGTCATGCACACAGTAGCCTGACTCATTTTCCTCATGTAAACTCTGCCCACAACACTCCTTTATTCCAAACCTTCAGAAGCCCTCCCTGGTACTGCAACTGAAATGAAGCCCCCATTACAGTCTTTCCTAGCACCCGCCCCTTTTCCTCCTGTCACTCCTCATGATTTGTAATTTTAGTTATCTGCGTGATTGACTATTTTCTATCTCCTTGCTAAACTTCAAGTTTCATGAGAGCAATGGCAACGTGCTCACCACATATTCCCAGTGCTTACCCACGCGCCTGGCACATAGCAGATGCTCAGTGCATGTTTGTGGAATGATAGGTTCCCTCTTGCCTGTGGGACAAAGTAGAAACAACAGCAAGATCTGATTGGCACTTACCTTCTCTCAGCCCTCTTGTCCTTCAGGGAAGACAAGCTGCTTGACTTTCTGCCCTTCCTTGGAAAAGCCACAGGCTTTCTAACACTTGGTTCTGGTTTATACCATGCTCTGATTTTATCTTTTTATTTGTGCTCCAATTGCTCCCTGAAGGCCATGCCCTCCCCTCAGCTCCCCGCCAGCATTGCTGCCTTAGGGAAATCCAATTCATACTTCAAGATTGTGGCCGTCTCCACCACTGGACTGTGAGTTCCTGGAGAGCTGGGACAGGGTCCCCATAATTTGTCCCTAGGGAGCAGAACAGCTCCTGGTTCTCAGGAGGTGCTCTTGGTTACATAGCATCATCTGCTCCCAGGCTGTAAACTCCTTGCAGGTAGGCAGTGTTCCTTACCTGTGTACTTCTGGGAACCTTGCTTCCTAGCCCCTAGGACCTATCCCAGGCAAAGACTTGGAGTTGGCCCCAGGAATCTTCTGGCAACCTAATGAACGTGTCTGGTTGTACTATGAGAGGCCTGAACATGAAATTGTGGGGCAGGGGTGGAGGCTTCCCTGCCTGCCCCCCATCGTGCCCTGTGACCTTCCTTTGCTCCCGCCCTCTAACAATTAGAGCCCCACGCCCTGCCCCTCCTCACCCAAGCAGAGCCCTGGCTCTCTCTGGAGGATGCTCCCTGCTTCCCTCTCCTTCCAAGCCCTCTGCAGAGGAGGCTGCTTAGTTGGCCACACTTCTGGCCCCTGGCACCAGGAGGCAGGGTTGCCATGCCCAAACTCCTGCTCTCCCTCCTCACTCAGAAGCACCTTCTCTAGGGATGCTCAGGCCATTCCCCACCACCATCTGCTTCCCAGCAGCACCCCTGTCACCTGCATGATTCCAAGGCAGCCCCTCCCCCTCACAGAGGCACTAGCCCCTGGCTTGGGCTTCTCACTAGCCCAAGGGCTGCTGGCATCCTGGGGGCTCCAGAGCTCACAGAGGTCAGGAGCGGCAAGCTGGGGACCAGGTGCCAAATTCAGCCTGCTGACCTGTTTTGTTTGGCCGGAATTGTGTTTTGTAAAGGCCCCAGCAGGGGAGGGACCCGGAAACCCTCCAGCCTTTTAGGGGCTAGGCTCCTTCTACATCCTGCCACTCTGCTTTAGACCCCGTTCCTGAGCCCACCCTGGCCCTGTGTCACTAGAGCTGTCCAGATTCTGAAATCCACCAGCCGAGCACAGCTTCCCTCCTTCCCCTCCACTTCCTGCCTCCCCCAGTCCTGTTCTATTCTCTGCACACAGACCTCCAGGCCCTCGAGCCCTCCCTGTTCTCCCCACCTCTCCCAGGCTTCTGTTCTTCCCTCTTTGTTTTCCTACCCCTGCCTCACCAGCCCCCACAGAACCCCATGTCTCCCCATTTGCAGCATTAGATGAATCTAACCATCCATCTTGCGTGGGATCATCCTAAAAATCAAAGCCGGTTAATTCTTTGCTTACAAACTTCCAGAGGTTCTTCACAAGCCAAAGGTCTGGCGGTACTAAGGCTACAGGCGTGCTCCCCACCTGGCCTTGAAGGCCCTGTGTGCTCTGCCTCTTGCAAACTTCTTCCGTGTCGTCTCCTCCCATACCCCCTCCAGCCCTATGACCCTGCATGCCGAACTTCTTTAGCTGCCTGGGCCCCCTTCAGGAACTTGCCCCTGCGTAACAGCTTTTCCATCTCACTCATTCTTTCCTTGGCTGACTCTAGTCTTATTTTGAAACAACTGTTTCTATGGGTAGATACATCTTCGTGTAAAGGCACAGAGCAAGGCCAGCAAGGATACACCACAAATGGATAAACAGCTGCTACCTCTGTGGAGAGCAAGAGGTGATCAGGCTTGAGGGAGCAGGGCAAAGAGTACTTTAGTCTCATCTACAAAGTTTGTACTTTTCACAAGGAGATTGTGTCATGTGTTTATTACTTGTGAGAGACAAAAACAAACAAATGGACCAGTTTAATACCTGGAAGCCTTCCCAACTTCCCAGGCAGATGGAGCTGTTTCCTTTACTGGGATAGAATAACATCTTCCCCCTGCTATAGCAAATAGTGTTTCATTGTAACTTGTTGGTGCCTTTTTCCTTATAGATGAGGAACTCCCTCAAAGGTACAAACTTTATCTAACTCATGCCCCCAGTGCCTGGCCCAGAGCAGGTGTTCAGGGAGTGCTGAATCGACCGCATTGCCTCTGCCAGGGGGCTCCTTCCAAGGCGCTTGCTATGGGACAGGCCTGATGCTGGTCCTGAGAAGTTTAGTTTTCACAATGTCCAAGGAAGAAGGTCTCTAGAAGTCTGAAATGTGGGCAGAGGCGTCTCCAGGCCCTTGGGTTGTCAACATGAGGACAGGGCTGGGTTGGGGGCCCTCTCAAGGCCAAGATTCAATTCAGTGCTGCTGTCTTGTCACTTGGCATGCTCCTGAAGCCACTGCCTCTTCAGCAGTTAATCCAAGGGCAAAGGCTATAGCCCCAAAAGTTGAACTTGTCAAGCCCAGCCCTGATCTGTATCTCTACGTTGGAGAGGCCAGCCCAAAGAAACAGGCTATCCCCATAGAGAGTGGGCCAGGGAGGCCAGAGTTAGGGGACACAAGCCCACTCAGAGTGTACCAGGCTTGGAGGGAGGGGTTGAGCAACTATCTGAGGGACTTGAAGAAGGCACCTAGAATCTCAGTTTAATGGTGGGAGTCTATAGCTTTTGCAATTTTCCAGAGAAATCTGAGCTCCCATGTCCTAGGACCCTTCTTAGGTCCTTTCTATTGCCCATAGGCAAAAGGGCACAGATGTGGCCTTAATGAGTCAATTGGACTGGGGCTAGAGAGTGGGTGGGGGTGGCTTTCAGAACTGGTGAAGTGTGTGCCACATGGCCAGGGCAACCCCTTAGACTTGGATGTGCATGTGGCGAGGAGGCTGCAGAAGGGGCTGGATCAGTCTGTCTTCCGGGAATGCCCCCAGGCAGCCCGTGTGTTCAACCTGGCATAGGTTCCTGGGGTCTGAAGGCAATGCAGCTAGGTGCTTGGGCTCCTGAAGAGATAATAGCAGTGGCAGTGGTAGGAATTTGGTGCACAGTCCCCTCCAGTCCTTCCCATTCCTCCCATCACACCCAGCTCCCTCTCAGCTAGCCCCCCACACCCCCCCCATGGGCCTCAGAACTGCTAAACGGATGTCAGATGACGGATGTCAGATCATGCTGTACACCTTTCGACCTCAATGAAAAACATCTCTAGTCGGCCCATCTCTTTGTAAGTAACTTTTATTTTTATTTACAACAGAATTGGTGGCTTTATTCCTCCATCTTTAAGGGACTGTTGGCATCAGCAGCCAGATGGAAAGTCCGCAGTGAAGTCAAACTCATTCTGCCCCAGCCACAGCTCCGGAAGCTCATTGGCTCGGTCCAGTCCCAGCTCTACCACCAGCGACATCAGCACCTCCTCATCCACCGGGTCTGAATCGATGATAGCAGGGCTCTGGGCACCGGTAGAAGGAGAGAGTGACCCCGCCCCTCCCACCTGAGCCCCAAAGCCCCAGTTTTGCAGTGGCCCTGCCTCCCCGGGTTGGCCTGGAGTGGCGGCGGCCATCCCATGATACTGGCTGTTAAGCTTCTGCAGCTGCATACTGGCCAGCAGGTGAGGGGCGGGGTGCAGGTTGAAGGGTGGGGGTTTAGTGGGAGGGGTGGCAGTAGGAGAGCCTATTGGAGATGGAGATCCCGAGGAACTAGTGGGAGCCCCACTGGCCTTGGTTCCATTCGAGGCTACCCCGGGGTAGTGCAGGATGGCCACTGCTTTGCGATCTTTCACCCCCAGGTTAGAGTAGGCCAGAGAGCTCATCTCTTGGTTGGCATCCTAGAAGACAGAGAAAGACACAGCATAGTACCCCTGCTCCTGGCTTGTCCCTCTCCCTTCATCAGGCCCAGAAAGCTCCTACATGCGCCCTCATTTGGGGCTAATGGTGGGGAGGGCAGCAAGAACGCCCCTGGAAAGTTAGGCTCCCAGCTGGAGTATCCTTTTGCTGCCATGGCTCTGAGCCCTGAGCTCAGACCCGCCATCCTAAGTGAGTTCGCTGCCCTCATCTCCCTCCCACGACCCTCTCTTCACCTCACCATTCAAAAAAGGGCATTTCCTTGTCCCTTTTCTCAGCCTCACTTTAACCTTTTCCATGGAGTGGTCTTGTTCCAATTCTGCTTCTCTGCCCCCTTCCCTGCCATTTTTCAACACCCCTAGTGGTTCGATTTGAGCACATTTAGGCAGAAGCTCTTCTCATTCTCCTCAGAGAAAGACCTGCCGTCTCCTCTCTGCTAAAGGACACTAGATACCACCCCGAGGAAGGCCTGCCACATGGCCGCAGACCAGTTCGTCTTTCCACGCTTCAGTGTCTCCATCTGTAAAACAGCAAAAGTTACCTCCTTCACAGGTGAGGTGCCACCCTTGACATCGAGTGCAGGCCTTGACATAGTTGGCATTTCAGAGCCTTGGCAGAAGTTGGATAAACTGGTGGGAGGTGATGCTGCCAGCTGGAGCTGTCGCGCTGTATGTGAGGGAGAAGAGGTAATAAGGCAAATGCTTCATTGACCAAGAAAGCCCCATCGAGCCCGAAGCAGGGCAACTCCACACAGCTACAAGGCAAGGACCGTGACAGGGTTAGACTCAACACCAGACGCCACCTGAGCAGACGGGGAGCTCAAGCCAGAACTTTTGCCTGAGGCAGGAAAGGTGCTTGATTCGGCCAGGTGCTGCCCAGGCAGCCAGCTACCCACATCACCAAGAGGGGACACACGTGACTGCTTCCTCATGCAAGTGATTTCAGAGCCCAAGTGGAGGGGGGGTGGCACTGTTCCTGATTCTGAGAGCAGGTATGGCCCTGAATAAGCAGCGCACTTGTCTCAACGGACCACAGACATGCGGGCTGGAGAGCTGGGGCCTCCACTGGACTGGGAGAAAAGTGGGAAGCAGTCAGGGCAAGGAAGACCTAGAAAGCTAGATGCTGCAACCCAGCGAAGGAATCAGTCCCCAAAGCAAATGTCATGGGGCTCCAAAGCCCTGCCTTGGGCATGGGTGTGAGAGAAGCTGATCAGGGTGGTTTGGGCGCTCTGAGGCAGCCAGAGAGCAGCTAGGGATGTCTCAACTTCCTCCGTGCCTCAAGCCACCTCCAAGTGAGCGCCGGCAGCACTGGGCTTTCCCAGGACACCTGTTGAGCCCAGCCACATCCATTTGTAGAGACAGGTGGGAATAATTCTTCCTGGGGGGAAACTGAGGCACAGAAACTCAATGGCTTTCTCATCAGGTAGCAGTGGTTCTGGGAGCAGGATCTAGCACTCCTATGCCCACACACCTCACCTGCCCGCTGGCCAAATCATCATGCCTGGAATGATTCAGATGGCTCCTGAGGAAATGATTCCCTAGCTCAAGTGCCAAAGGATAAGGGGAAGAGGAGAGGAGAACCCCCCAAACCAGAAAATAAGAAATCTCTGAAAACTCTCAAGTTATTTTCCTAGAAGCTTTTTTTTTTTTTTTAAAGCCCTACACAGTCTAGCCTTCATGATGAATTCGAGATGTAGAATTTCATATTTAAAAATGCCTGTTGGCCCAAAGAATCTTCAGGACCTTAAAGAGTCTCTAGTCTTTCCAGCAAGGCTAGAATTCTCCCCGACACCTCCCTCCCCCCATGTGGTCGTTAAGAATCTGCTCAGACACTTCCAGAAAGTGGCCACTTAACTACCTCTCTTTATCATCTTTGCACCACTTCCTTGTAGGGGAGGGAGGCAAGAAAAACAGAGAAAGGAAGAACGGGGGTAAAAAAAGAAAACATGAGGAAAAAAATCAATTGCTGGGTTGCCACCACTGCTTGATTTGAGCCCTGTTTCTTCTCTGAGAATATTTCAAGCCAGTGATGACAAGATAAGGAGTCTAAGCCATGTCGTCTGTGTCCAAGAGCCCAGCACCTTCAGGATCAAGCAATTTTCATATCCTAAGAAAAATGCCGGGGCGGGGGGGGGGGGGGGCTGCCTATCTTTTCCTGTTTGTATCCAGCCTTCTTTATGCTCCATGGGTACCCGAATGTACAAAAGAAAAAACAGCAGCAGCAATCACAATAACAAAAAGGAACAGAAGGGGGGGCGGGGGGGGGGATAGAGAAAACAAGAAAAAAGTATCTCTGTTCTGATATCAGTTCTTGGGGAAGACCATTTTATCATGTCTCCCCCTTCAGGCTGGGAGCTCCCCTAGGCGGGACCCTGTTTCCATTCAGATCTGTCGCCTCCCATCACTGCCGTCCCCCCAACTCCCGCCCGCCCCGACCCCTGGCCTGGGTCTGTGCTCCGTAGGCGCTCAGTAAGTGTTGTTAAATCTATCTGAAGAGGCAATCGAATTTTGAACGGAATCCCTGCCCCTGCATCCCCGATTTTCTGTCCCCACTCTGCCACCCAGCCCATTCAAAGGCAAAACTTGGCAGCGCAGAAATGTCCCAGCCCGCTCTCCAAGCCGCGAGCTGACCACTGCGAAACGGCTGCCAGAGGCGGCTGGGCAACCTGGAGCAACAAGTGCCTCCTCGCCCGCTGGTGCCTCTCGGCCCCGGGAACTGGGTCCCCGTCCCGCCGCCCGCCCTTCGCCCTTCGCTTCAGACCTCCCAGTGGGCCGGCAGCCCCCTCCCGCCTAGATGGGGGTGGGGAGGGGAGAGGAAGAAGAGAGAAGGGAGAGGCAGGTAGGGGGGCCGCGTCTTTGACCTGTTGGGGGACCAAAAGTTAAAATGGCACCAACCGGATGGCTCCATCTCGATTGCTATTTTCTCACTCAGAAGGAGAAATTTAAAAATCCAAACAGTACTGCGGCTTGGCTTGGACGCGCTCTAACCAGACCAGTCAGTTTCGCCACCTGAAAACTAAAGGCCCGTTGTTTGCGGACAGCTCGGCTGCCCTCCTTGCCGCATCCCAGGTGGAGCCGCCGGAGCTGGGTGCAGCAGGGAGCATCCCTGCACGGTGGGCGCGAGCACCCAGGCCAGCAGGGCCCCGAGCGTCCGTTCCCGCAAGTGCTGCATCAAGAGCCGATCGTAGAGACGGGATGGGCAGGCGGGGAGGGGCGCGGGGTCTCGGCCTCCGCGGCGAGTTTGGGGCCCCGCGGTGTTTCCGCGCGCGAGGGCGCACTCCGGCGCCGGCGGCGGCCACTCCCGCGCCTCACCAACACTTACTGAGCGCCCGCGGAGCAGCCGACGCGGCCGCAGGCTGAGCCTACCCCCTAGCCAAGCCGCCTGTGGTCAGTGCTATCACCCCGCTGCGAGAAGAGAGAGGCTCGGAGAGGTTCGGTAACTTGCCCAAGGTCACAGCGATAGAAAGTGGCGGAGCCGGGATTCGCAGCCAGGTCTGTCTGACTCCAAGTCCGGCGCTCCGCGAGGCTGGGACTCCGTGCGCTGCCCGGCCCCGCTGCCCTCGTTTATAGGGAGAGGGGTGTGTGCGTGGGTGTGCGCGTGTGTGTGGGCGTGCGAGTGGGGGAGAGCAAAGGTCGATTGGGTAGCAGAGGCAAGTTGCCCAAATTCGCTAACTTCCATCCCGCAATTCCGCTGAACTCGGCCCGAAAAGCCCCTCTCGCCTCCAGCCCCCGAAGGAAACCTGAGCTTTGTGCAGCCCCGGAGCCGGAGCGTCCAGATGCGGTCCGGGCGATTAGCAAAGTCGGTGGAAGCCAAGCTGGAGAAAGCGCGGGCGCGGGGAGAAAAGGTGCTGCCTGCCGTCTCCCCGGGAGAAGCGGGCGCTTGGCCCGGCTGGCCGGCAGGCGGGCGCGCTGGCGAGCGAACCGGCTCGCTCGCAGACGGGCGGGCGGCGGCCCCTCTGCCCCCAGCAGAGCAGCCTCCAAACAGAAAACAAGTCCCCCAGAGCCCCTCGGCCCGCCTGGCCGCCGCCCGCGCCCCACGCCCGCTCCGCTGGAGTCCCCGGCCCCGCCGCCCAGCCCAGCGCCCTGCCCGGCGGCCCGGCTTACCTCCGCGAAGCCGCCTGCCCTGGAGAGAGGGAAGCGCGGAGCCCGGTGAGCCGCGGGCGAAGCGGCGGAGCCCCCAGCCCCTGGCACGCACGCCGCCGCCGCGAGCCGGTCGCGCTCAGTGCCACCCGACCCCGGGGCGCCTGGGAAAAGCCCGCACCGCCGCGCCGCGCCGCCGCCGCACCGCACCGTGCCGCGCCAAGCAGCCCCGGCCCGCGCCCGTGCCCGCCCGCCCGCCCGCCCGCAGCTTCGGCGCCTGACTCCGGGGCGGTGGCGGTGGCGGCCACCGCGCTCCCTTCCCGGCGCGGGGGCCCCGGCTCTCAAGCCCCCATTGCTGCCCGGAGAGCCTTGACGCACACGCACACGGCAGCAGGCTGGCCTCGGCTAGGAATCCCAGGAAGGACAGACCCTTTTCCCCCTTTTTCTCTCTCCCCCCAATTTCCACGTCTTTATAACCGGCTTAGGGCATTATTAGCACATGTCCTGGCTCGTGGGCGAGTTGGTGGCAAAATCTGAACTGGATACTCACCGAGGGCCAGAGCGGGTGCCGTGCCTTCCTCAGCCCTCTTCCTCCTCGCCAGGGACGACCCCTCGCCGGCGGGCTGCGGGCGGGCAGCCGGGCGGAGCGGGCCTCCTCTCGGCAGCTCAGCGGTGCCCCTTCTGCAGCTGTGCCGCCGGGAACATTTTATAGCGGCGGCTGGCGTGTGTGGCCCTTTAAAGGCGCTCGAGCTGGTGCAGTCACGGCGGATCGTGTGAAAGCGAAGGGCCGGCCGGGGAACGGAGTCCGAGCGGCCCCGCGGGTCCGGCGGCGCCGGGGACCGGCCGCGGCTCCCGGGGTGGGGCTGGCGGGTCCAGGCCGTGGACTCCGCGAGCCCCGGGCCCCGGCCGACTCGTGGCGCTTCTAAAGCTGGCGGGAGCCCGGGCCCGGGACACGGTCTCTCCCTACCGCCCCGCATGGACTTGCCCAATAAATTCCACTTAGTAATTTCGCTGAGGTGAGGGAGAGCCGTGAGTGTCTGCTTTCTGACCTAAATCTAGCGGGTGGCCGGAGCGGGCTTCAGGGAGTTGGGGGAGAGCTGTGACCCGGAGGAGGGGGACGCACACGGGACGGGGCCGGCGGGGCAGGATTTGGGGTTTCTGCAGGGCTTTCTCAGAGCCCGTCTGCCCCCTTTGGGCTGCACCATCTCCCTTATCGAAGGGCCGAGGCTGGGGGTTTCTTTCCCCTTAAAGTCGCTGGATTCCGGGCAGAGCCTCATGGAGGGCCTGTCCGTCAGCGGTGGCTTCCCTGGAAGGCCTGAGCGGGGGGTGGGTTCGAGGGATTCTCTCTGGTGGTCATCCAGGGCGGAAGGAGGCTGGCGAGATGCGACGCGGAGATGTGCCGCCCTCCCGGACCGTGAGGCCAGGGGCAGCTCACGAGGCTCGCGAAAAGCCAAGAACAGGAGGCAGGGTCCGAGGAGCTTGCCCAGGGGGCTCGCGGGGATTCCTCCTGCCTTCCCACGATGCCAGGTTATTTTGTTGTGGTTATATAATCATTCTCATCTAGCCAGAATAACATTTTGCATTTGGAGCACACCTTTCTCGGGTTGGGATATTATCTTACAAATCTTTATGGGAAAGAGGTCTGCTTCTTCTTCATCTCAGTTCCTGTTCCTTGTGGCCAACAAACTCCCATCTCACCCCTTACAGGAAGGCCACCAGGATTACTCCTCTACCAAACTCCCTTTTTTGGCCCCTTTCGGAAGAACTACTCAGTTTACACTGTTTATAAAACATGCTCTTTAAAAAAAGTCCTGATGTTAAGGAAAAGGGGTGGGGGATGTCATGAAGTCATTTTCACTATATATGTGTTCTGTCTTCCTAATTGGATTTGAAGACATAAAGGTCTTTTTTTTCTTTTTCTTCCTTTCGTTCTTTCATTCTTTCCTTTTTCCTTTTCCTTTTCTTTTTTTAGTATCTTCAAGTGCCCTGCATTTGCTCTTTGAACAAAGTTCTGTTTGTTGACGGGCTGACGGGCTTACTGACATAAACATGGAGAGCAAATGGAGGGACGGATCAAGGCCCTTCTTTGACACTTGGAGGAAGCTGGGGCGAATGCTCCGGACGCCAGGTAAATCCATTCCCCAGCGCCAAAAGCTGCCTTGAGCGTCGCCATTCCTTCCCCCCACCCTACTCCAACACAAACCCCGGTAACAACCACACGCCACACACCATGGCTGCACTTTCTCACTTTGCCCAAAGCCCGTGGGTCGTGCCCAGTTTCCCTCTGATAAAAGGCGGCATCAGTCGGGACCCTAAAACTGCACAGAGTTTGCACGTGAAATACACTCTCGAGCCATCTTGGTGTTTGCGGGAGATGAGCGACCCTAGGCTTTCATATTGTGTTGCTAATTTGGACCTCCGACCTTCCCTCCCTCTCCGCCCCCGCTCAGGAGCG
Source organism: Equus przewalskii (assembly GCF_037783145.1). Taxonomy (NCBI): domain Eukaryota; kingdom Metazoa; phylum Chordata; class Mammalia; order Perissodactyla; family Equidae; genus Equus; species Equus przewalskii. The sequence goes on from NC_091863.1 coordinate 55,749,042, forward strand.
GGTCTGGAAACGGCAGCATCTCCGCTGCAGGCTCCGGATCCGGGAGGTGGCGGATCCGCCCTCCATCTATTGGATGGCTCCCAGGCCAATTGTTAGAAAGAGGCATATGTTCATCTCGGCTTCTGGAGTGTCTCCGGAGCAGTTGCTCCACAGCCAGCCCCCTCCCCCATCCGGACCATTGAAGGGCAGAAAAAGGAGCGCCCTCCGCCACGTTTCTCTGTGCCCACATGCCAGAAAGGGTCTCCCCACTAGTGACTTCCTGTCGTCTCCACTGTACACCTCCTTGGGAGCAGGAAAGAGAGAGGCTTCAAGCACTCAGCTTTGGAGCACAAAAGCCACCCCTTTCCTTTTGGGGGAGATGAGAGAGGAGGTTAGTTGCAGAGGCAGAGAGAGCAAAGGAGACATTTGCATTTCTCTGCAAATATGCCCTGGATCACTGACTTCCCAGTTGGCTCCAGCCGAGCTCAGAGTTCTCCGCTGAACTCTTATCTCTAACTTCGTAACTAGACCGCGGGCTCACCAAGCAAGGAGGGAACAGGGGTGGTCACTCAGCAAGAACATTCTGTGCACCAGTATTGGGCCTGGCATGTTCCCATCCATCATCTCATTTAATTTCCACGACAGCCCTGTGAGGTAGGGTTTACCAAAGGTGAAATGGAGTCCCAGAGATTTGCCCAAGTTCACACAGCCAGGAGGCCTGGTGTTTGAATCCGGGTCAGGCTGACTGCAGTCCTTACTCTCACCCCTACACCTCGCTGCCTGGGAGGGTAAGGAGGCCCTCTAGACAGGTGGTCAAGCGTCGGGGTTCAGGGGTCAGTCCGCCTGCCTGTGTTTAAATCCCTACTTTGCCCTTTACTAGCTGTACGATCTTAGGCCAAGTGGCTCCATTCTTTGAGCCTCAGTTTTCTCATCTGTTAAACGGGGATAATAAGGGTAGCGGCTCTGGGGTTGTTGCAAGGATGGAAGGAGAAGCTTAGCCTGGTTGGTGCTGTTGTGTAGCAAGCGGTCAGCAAATGCTGTGATTGCGCCTTCTGGCTCTTTTCCTTTTGCCTCCCAGCCGTGCCTCAGCTCACATGCTTCAGGTTCAATAATACTTGCTGACTGATTAATTTAAAGACCGGGCTGAGAAGGGATGAAGGAGGTTTATAAACTCAGGAAGGGGAGGGAGAGGAAAATGCAGATTTGTTCTCAAAACCCCACCCTCCAGGACCAAGGGTTGCCTGAGCCATGTGACAGGAGTAAATTACAGACCAGTAAAAGATGATCACTTTTTACAGGACAGCCCACAAACATACAGAGTGGTCTCCAGAAACATATACTCAATATGTGTGTAGAAAAGTTAAAAAGCACAAAACTGTTCCAGAATGTTTGGAGCAGAACTGTTTATAATGGTGAAAACTGGAAAGCCATCGAAATGTCCATGGTAACAGAGTGTCCCTTGGTACCTCGACACTAAAAAAAATCCTGATCTCAAAAACTCTTTTATTCATGGGGAAATGTTCACAACAAAATATTAAATAAAAAAATGCTGGGTACAAAGTTGCATAAATATGATGCCAAGTTGCAAAGGGCACAAAGAGTAGAAAATTAAATACTCAGTATGTTTCCGAGCCCGTATGAATATGGGCAGTGAAGCGACCGTCAGGAAAACACCGAGCCAACAGCAGTGTCGGTAGGGTGGCAGGATTAGGAGTGATGTTTTTCTTCTTTTCTCCGTGTTATGCAATATGGTTATATTATTCTTATAACTAAATATGTTTGTAGTTAACTGCATAAACAGTATGCTCTCACTTTTGTTAAAGTTATATGTGCATAGGAAAAATATTGGAAGGAAATACACCAAAATTGTTAACAGTGGTTACAATTGAGGTAGTGGGATTATGGATGATATTTTTTTCCTTTATTTTTCTGCAATATGATTATATTATTTTCTTACAATTAAAACAGATTCATAATTTGAAAAATGCATAATCAGTACAATCCCACTTGCGTTAAAGGTATGTATGTAAATTGAAAAAAAGGGAAGAAAATATTTTAAAATATTAACAGTTTTTATATTATGTGATAAAGGATTATGGGTAATTTCCCCTCATCTCTTGATTTTTCTGTAATATGATTTTTATTACTTTTATAATGAAAATAAAATGATACCTACGAATGGCATATATAGTAGGATCCCACTTTTGTTAAAAATGTATATATATGTGCATAGAATAAATCATAGACTACTCCAAAATGTGGTTGTCTCTGGGTGGTGGGGTTATAGGTGATTTTTGTTTTCTCCTTTGTACATGATCTCTTCATTTTCCAAATTTTTTACAGTCACCATGTATTAGTTTTTAATCATGAAAAACTGTAAAAAGCAGTTCGGTACCGAAGTATTTATGGAAAAAAAGGGCACGTCTAGGATTTGCTTTAAAATATTCCAGTGGGGATGGGACTAAAGCGGGTGAGGATAGAGTTGAAGTAAGATGGTAATTATTGAAGATGGGTACATGGGTCTTCATTATAATGTGTACTTGTGTATATGTTTGAAAAGTTCCATAAATATATTTTAAAAAGCATTTTCACATATATTATCCTTTTTAATCTTATGCTAACCCTGTAGGGCTGACTATCTCCATTTTATAGAAACCTGGGGTTCAAAGAGGTGAAGTCAGTTGCCCCAGATCACACAACCAGGAAGCAAGAGAGTGGGCTGACCTGGGGAGCCTCACTCCACACCCAGGGCTCATCACCACATCCCAATTGCTTCTCCTGTTTCATAATTAAAAATAATTAACATTTTGTCTGGTTATAAACGTCATAATTGTTCCCTGCACAGAATTTGGAAATAACAGAAAAGCACCAGGAGGGAAACATAATAACCCAACCGCATCATAGTTAACCCTTTGGTGTCTGGCCATGCAGACTTTATCCCGCTGCCTCTGACTCCAGAGGTAATGGATGGGGCAGACATCTTCTCAGGAAGACTAGTGAGTCCTTCCTAATGGGCTAGTAAGTGAAGCCGCAGCTGTTTGGGGGCCCCTTCATGTGTGGGGGGCTCAGGAGATGGTGGGTCCTAGCCAGGCTCCCCCATTTTCCCCTGCTGCCCCCTTCAGATACTGCAGTCTGGAGCACAGTTCTTGCCTATATCCTTCCTTCCCCCTGACGATCTCAAGGAATAGAAGTCCATTTAGAGAAGTCTGGGTGGCCCTTCTCTGCTTGCTCTATCTGCAGACCCTGCCCAGAAGCCACCTTGGGATCCTGCGAGTCTGCAACCACACTGAGTGTGGCTGTGCCTCCATTTCCCCATCTGGAAGATGCTAGTGAGAATAGCAGACCGGTCGGCCTCTGCCAGGGAGTGATGAGCTAATGTCTGTAGTGCTTTCCAGCCCCTCAGAGCAAGGTGCCGGAGCCTCCCCAGCTCTGCGCCTGCCCCTGCCAGCCCGAGTGAGCGCCTGGGCCTGGCCGCCCGCGGAGGGAGTGGCCACATTCCTCTGCCCCAGGCCAGCGGGCTTGGACAGGCACTAGCTTCTGCTCCTGTGTTAAGAAAAAGGAGAAGGATTGAAAAGAAGAGAAGACAAAGGAGAAGAAGAGAGGAAATAAGATTAGTACTGGGGAAAGGGCCTTGAGAAACAGAAAACTGAGACAAGAGAAGAGTGATAACAGGGCATCCTCGTAGATTGTAGCCTTGGTTTCCTGATGACACAAGGGAGTGGAGGAAGTTTTGGAAAGGGTCAAGAATTGGGTCCAGTTGAATTGATTCCGTACTTGATTTCCTGTTATTTATATGCAATGGGAAAACCACAACTATACAAACAACTCTGGCCACCCAGCCTCTTGTACCCTTGGGAACCGTCTTCATGGCTCTGCCCACTCCAGCCTTTGGGGACGTCATTCTAGTGTATGCCCCTTCTTTGTGCCCCCTTCTAGCATTCAACTTCACAAGAACGCTAGGAAGTCAACACTACCATCTCCGTTTTAGAGAGAGAGGCACTGAGGCACAGAGAGGTGCAATACCAAGCCCAAGATCACACAGCTCGTAAGCAGCAGAGCTGGGATTCACAGCCAGGTCTGACTCACTCCTAAGGCAAACTCTTCCCACTAGGCTACCTGTTCCTCTGTTATGTGTGTCTATGCTTTTCTTTCTTCGAGAATGGATGCTCCACCACACCCACTGCAGTAAATGGTCAGTGTGTGTGGCCAGAATGTATGCGTGGCCCAGATTGAGGGAGAGACCTTGAGAGGGGAGCCCAGTTCTAGGGGTTGTGGCAGGAATCTCTAGGGATGATGTGCATGGGGGGAGAGGGCTGTAGCATGCGGGGTGGCAAAGATGCCTCTGAAAAATATTCCGCAGGGAAGAGCACAGTGTTGTACAAGGCAGGGAGGGAGAGAGATGCTGGGGTAGGAGAGAAAGAGAGGCAGCCAGGCTGGCCAGGCCTTGCGCTCTTCGCTGTTGGGGTGTCAGCGGGGAAGCTGGAGGCCTTGGGAAGGTGTGAGGCTTTGTGGGGGAAGAGAAACTCTGCTTTAAGCGTGTTTAGTTTAAGCTGTTGGCAGAACATCCAAGTGGAAATAGCTTGCACACAGCCAGGAATATAGGGCTGGAAAGAAAGTGTGAGGTTGTGTCAAAAAGAGCAATCGGCAGGATGACTTTTGGCCAAACTGTGGGGGACATTCCCCTGCCTCTCTCCACCGGTGCAGACACACAGAGAGGGGCTTTCTCCTCAGGGCCCTGAGGCTGGGTTTTCACCTCAGTTCTCCCTTCCTCTCCCCTCCCCGGCCCCTCCAGCCCAGCGCAATCATGGACACATGCTTCAAAGCCCTAAAGGGTAGGGTGAGGGGATCTCAGTCCATACGTTTCCCTGTGCCAGGGAGTGACCAGGGCCCCATCTCACTTTGCTAAATACATTTTGGCCAGGCCTCGAGCATACCAGGCCTTCCCTAGTTTCGCTTTAGCTTCTAGAATGTAAACCTTTGGGGTCTTGTTTGCTCTCCCTTTTCTGTCATCCCCCCACTCTGGCCAGTGCAGTGTCTTTCAGCTTACTTCTTCCTTAAGAAGATGAGGCCATTTTAGTCTAGCCTCGCTCCCTGCAGCGTAGGGCTCAAACTGTTCCCCTTACCTGAGCCCTGAGGTGATGTTGCAGCCCCTTAGCCCTCAACCTCATCTCCATGCTGGGAGCCTTTCCTGCGCTCACCTCTCTTGGGCTCTGGGGCCCTGCCCTCCCAGCCTCCCAATCCCATTGCATATGAGGCCTCAAGCTTCCACTGTTCATCCATCCAAGGACCCCAGTTTTCCTCCAATCAGAGCCCCTGCTGGCATGGACAAGAGAGGTCTCCCAGCTTGGACCAGAAGCCCCTATTGCCTCTCTTGGCCCTTAACTCTGGGTCTGGGGTCGGCTCAGACAAACACGGCTGGGTGAACGTGGTTAGGATTCATTTTGCATGTACAACTTGGGGGACTGGAAACATTTCCCCTGATCCCCACAGCCATGACTCTCGTCCCTCTGGGGATCAGCGATGAGAGCTAGAGATGGATCAAGGATCTAGGGTACCTCAGGGGTCAGGGTGCAGACTTTGCTGCCAGCCACGCAGAGAGGCCCACAGGCCCCGTTACCCAAGGCCTCTCTCCTGCCTTGACACAGGGGCGGTGTCCTTCAGCTAGCGTATCCCGTCTCCTTGGGCTAATCACAGAAAGGCTCTTCCTCTGGGAGGCCTGATTAGAAACAGGTGCTGCTCCCTCTGGGCTTTACTCAACCCTCACCCCAGGGTGCACGGCTTTGCAAGAGGAACCAAGCTGACTTGCAGGTGTCCCTGTGTGGGGTGCACACTTGGAGGCCCTGCAGAGACATGAGTCTGCCCTCCACATGACTCGGCTCCTGCAGTGGCCCATCGCCCTGAAGAACACCTCCTCAGAGGAGTTCCAGTCCTACGAGCTCCGATGAAAAATATCAATGGTAACGTTTTCTGAGCACTTATTCAGTGACAGACCCTCAGTGTTCTTAGAGCTCTGTACTTCTCTCATCTAATCCCCACAACAATCTGAGGTGTAAGGCTAATACTATGATTACCTCATCTCTATTTGGCTGATAGGGAAGTTGAGGCACAGAGACGTTAGTCAGCTTGCCAACATTCTACACCCTGTATGTTTTGGGCTGAGGATTCGAACCAAGAAAACTGGCCCCAGGGCCTCTGCTGGTGACCACTGGCCCTCACTACCTTCTAAGCAATGCCCCCGGGACCCTTCTCTTATATGCATATATGTGTGTGTGTGTATATATATATATGTATATATATATATATATATGTACATATATATAAGGGCCTTTCCCATCCATGAGCGAGGTCGATTCTCACACCCCCTGCTCCCCCGATGTGAGGTTGTCACTATTATTATCAGTCCCATGTTACAGATGAAGGAAGGAGGCTCAGAGAGGTGAGGCAACCTTGCTGAGGTCACGTAGCTAGCAAGTGAGGATGCTGGGATTTGGATCCAGTTTTGCCTGGTTTTATCTCCCTTTCCTGCTCTTTAGCTCCCCCCTCCCCTGACAGGCTCTTGCCTTTTCCTCAAAACTGAATGTCAGAGCGGTGGGGACTGGAGAGACGACCTCATCCGAACCTCTCTCACTGTTACAGAGGAGGAAGCTAGCACTGTATTGATACCTGGTTAGTGTCAGGGGAAAAGAGACAGACTGAGCGGAAAGAAATGTATTCAATGGAGAGAGAAAGAAAGAATGAATGAGAGCGAGAGAAAGAGCGAAAGAGTGAGAGAGTGAGTGCCTGGGAAGAAAACAAGGCAAGGAAAAGAAATCAAATGAGAAAGAAACCGGCCCAAAGTGGGGGGAGGCCTAAGTGACTGGCTGTCTGGAAGCAGCGCTGCGCTCGCTGGGGGCGTGTGTTTGTGAAGCAGGGGAGCTGGACTGACAGGTGCGAGGGCCCAACTGCTGCCAGCCAAGAACCGTCCAGGCCCAGCGCCCAACCGGAAGGAAAGCATGGCCCTCGAGAAGGACTTCTCCAGGGGACTTTCGGCTGGGGGATTGCGGGTGGAGCTGCCCTCTCCTGGGCAGGGCAGACCTTCAGCAGGCCTGGGGGGGGGGTGCGGGGGGGGGCGGGGGGTGCAGAAGGTTCCCACAGCCTCTCTTTGCACTTCTCATACATTTTCTTCAAACCTCTTCCTTTGGGAAAAGTGTTACCTTTGGAGTCTCCAATATGGATGATTCCTTGCTATGTTTGAGTCCCAGGCTCTGTGGCCCCGGCCTTGCCCACTCTGAGGGGATGAGTAAACGCCAATTCATGCTACCATCCCAGCTGGAACACAGTCAGGATAGGTAGGGAGGGGATAATGGCTGCCGAGACCCGACCGGTCACCTTCCCAGCCAGCTCGAGGCAAGGCTTAGTGTGATATGGAGAGCATGGGGCTCTGCCATCAGATTGACCTTGGTTCAAGTCTCGAGGCTGCCACTTCCTAGCTGTGTGACCTTGGGTAAGTGACTTTAGCTCACTGGGCCTCAGTTTCCTTAGATGTAGAGTGGGGAAAATAAGAATACCTACCTTATGAGGCTGTGCCAGGGTTGAGTGAGATAACGTCTGTGGCTATAAACTGAAGTGCTATACACATGTGAGTAATTACTCTTCCCTGACTCCTGTTCCCTGCTGCTTGGGGGTTGGAGTCAGCCTTCCAATTCGAGTCCAGTTCCAAGCCTGACTTCACCTCCTTGGCCCTGTTTTCCTCATTGTCACATATGACTGTGTGGGAAGTCGGGCCTCCCGACCCACCGGGGTGGGCTCAGGGCTGGCTGTTACTCCTATGCAGTTGTTCCCTCAGGCCACAAACTCCAGCTGAGCCCCTGCTCCACTCTGCTTTGGTCACCAAGGCCTCAGAGAGGACCAACGTGCCACTTTGGCCTTCAAGGATTTCCCAGTACAGGGGGGAGATCAAAAAGCAGACATTAATAAAATCAACTGGGAGATAGGAGGGGGTGACGTCTGAGCTGAAGGCCAGCATTCACCAGGTGTTGGGGACAGCTTGTGCAAAGGCATTGATGGGAACTAGGAGAACAGCACAGGATGGGTTTGGTGAGGTCACAGGAGCTTGGATGCCACTTTAAGAAATTCAGCCTTGATATTGTGCTCACTGAAGGTGACGCAGGCAGATATACATGGAGCTCAGTACAGCTTGTTACTCAGTAAAGCACGCTCGTTGCCTCGACCTTCTCCATCCACCCTCCACCCCCACCAGCAAGCAATCGAGCCAAGCCCTAAGCTTCCGGGAGAGATCCCAGTTCTCTCTCCTGAACTCGGCCAAATAAGGCACTTGATCCCCTGTCCCCTGTCCCCTCCTCCCCCACCCCAGCTTCTCAAGCTCAGTAAATGGCACCTCTGTTCGCCAGGTTTGTCAGACTAAAGACCTTGCCTTTCTCTTTCTCTCGAAACCCTATGTCCAGCTGATCAGCCAATTCTGTCAGCTCTCTCTTTAAAATACATCCAGGATCCAAACCACTTCTTACCACTTCCACAGCAACTACTCTCGTCCAAGCCACTGCCATCTCTTACCTAGATCACTGCCAGCAGCCTCCTCAGGGGTCTTGTTGCTCTCCTCGTGCCCTGTCCCTTACAGTCTGTTCTCAACACAGCAGCCAGAGGGATCCTGTTCTTCTCTGCTCGGGAGCCTCCAATGGCTCTCCATCCCACCCAGGGCAAAAGTCAAAGTCCTTACAGTGGCCGCTATGACCTGGTCCCTCCTACTTCACCACACTCTCTTCTTCCCCCCTCCCCCTCATTCCCTCAGCTTCTGGTACACTGGCCTCTCTGTTTTTCGGACATGACAAGGCAGTTCCTGTCTCACTTTCTTTGCATTTGCTGTTCCCTCTGCCTGGAACATTCTTGCCAGGATAGTCACATGGCTTGCCACCTCACTGCATTCAAGTCTTTGCTCATGTCACCTCCTCAAATGGGCCTTCCCTGGGCACTCTATCTAAAACAGCAACTCCATCACTCTCAACTCTTACCTTGTTTTATTTTTCTCCTTAGCACTGATCACCACTTGCCATATTACTTTTATTATCTGTCTCCCCAGCTAGAATGCACAACTCCATGAGGGTAGGAACTTTTGTGTTTTGTTCACTTCTGTACTCCCAATGTCTAGAACACTGCTTGGTCCATAGCAGGCCATGATAAATATCTGTTGAATGAAGGAATGGCTGAGCTGGAGAGTCTGGCTTCTGGATGTGGAAGAGAGAAATTGCATGAGAGTCAGAGGGGAGATGGGAGCAGAGATTAGCTAAATGGGCTCAGGAGTGGAATATGAAACAGATTCTGCAGAATATTCCTCAAAGGAGAAAAAGATATGAGTGAAAGCCAGATGGAGGGTGGTAGAGGAGAGCCCAGTAACTCATGGACAGAGAGGGTAGGGTGGGAAGGATGGCAGTTTTTCCCTCCCTCCAGCCTTCCAGGCTGGTAACCGCAGGATCATGCCAGGGAGCTGACAGGCACCTTTGGAGGAGGCAGCCCCATCTGGCAGGAAAACTGCAGGATAGTGAGTGGTGCCACCAGCCCGGCAGAGGAGCACGCCAGAGAGGACTGGAGTGGGCCTTGAGAAATGGTAGTCGTCCCTGCCCGCCCCCTCCCCCCAGTACACAGCTGTGATGTTGGTAGTTTCTCTTCTGCTTGTCTCCATTCACATGCACATATAAACATTATCCCCACTCCCCAGTTCAACCCACGTTCTCACCCTTATTCTGCCTTCCTCTCCGTTTCCAACTAGTGCAAACCCATGCCCTCCATGCCGCTCAGTGTGGTTCCCAGCAGCGTCTTTCAAAAGGCATTTAGGGAACTTTTGGGGGTTGGATACATTGGAACTGCGCTGGATGTCTAGAGCTAGCCTGGGCCCCACGGGAACCAGGAGGATCTTGTAGTCACCACTTTAGCAACTTACAACATCGACTGAGGTCCGACTATGTGCCAGTCAGGAATGCTGACACAGAGAGGTGGGAAAGGTCTCGAGTGAAATGTGAAAGACAGAGAGTTAAATAATAACTTACTGGGGCTGGCCCATGGCGTAGTGGTTAAATTCAGTGCTCTCTGCTTCGGTGGCCCGGGATCACAGCTTTGGGGGTTCAGTTCCTGGGTACGGACCTACACCACTTGTCAGCCATGCTGAGGTGGCAACCCACGTACAAAATAGAGGAAGATTGGCACAGATGTTAGTTCAGGGACAATCTTCCTCAAGCAAGAAAAAAAAGAGGAAGATTGGCAGAGGGTGTTAGCTTAGGGCGAATCTACCTCACCCAAAAAAGAAAATAATAATAATAACTTACTATTGAGCATATAAAACATGTCCAACTTCACTAATAAAATGTCAGAAAAAGATTCAAGCAGTGAGCGATTTTGACCCATTACACGAGTAAAGATGAAGTTCTTGGGAGCAGCCACATTTGTATAAATGTTGGTGGGACTGTGAATTGGGACAATACTTCTGGGGATCAATATCTATCATCTGTTTTCTTTGTTTTTAATGTACATGCCCTTTGACCCAGAAGTTCCACTTCAACAAATTTATCATAAGGTAATAATACAACAAATATGCAAGGGTGTAATCAAGAAGATCTTCATTGTAATGATTTTTTTGAGGCAAAATTCACATAACACAAAATTAACCATTTTAAAATCAATAATTCAGTGACATTTGGTACCTTCATAATGTTGTGCAACACCCACCTGTACCTAGTTTCAAAACATTTTCATTATCTCAAAAGAAAATCCATGCCCATCAAACAGTTATTCCCAACTTCCTCCTCTTCCCAGGCCTAGCAACAACCGGTCTGCTTTCTGTCTTTATCGTTTTGCTTATTCTGGATGTTTCATATAAATGGAATCATTTACTATGTGACTTTTGGTGTCTGGCTTCTTTCACTTAGCATGATGTTTTCAAGTACTGTAATCTATCAGTACTTCATTCCTTTTTATGGCTTAATAATATTCCAGTGTATGCATATAGTACAATTTGTTTATCCATTCATCGTTGATGGATGTTTGAGGTGTTTCTACCTTTTGGCTATTGTGAATAGTGCTGCTATGAACATTCATGTACAAGTATTTGAACATCTGTTTTTAATTCTCTTGGAATATATACCTAGGACTGGAATTGGTGGGTCATATGTTTAACTTGTTGAAAAACTGCCAAACTGTTTTCCACGGCAGCCGCACAGTTTTACATTCCCACAGTAATGTACGAGGGTTCCAATTTATCCATATGCTTGTAGACTCTTCTTATTTTCTGGGATTTTTTTGATTACAGCTATCCAAATAGAAATAAACTGGCGACTCATTGTGATTTTAATTTGAATTTTCCTAATGACTAACAATGTTGAGCATCTTTTCATGTGCTCCTTGTCCGCTTGTATGTCTTCTTTGGAGAAATGTTTAACCAAATTCTTTGCCCAGTTTTAAACTGGGTTGAATGCCTTTTTTTTTTTTGAAGATTGGCACCTGAGCTAACATCTGTTGCCAATCTTCATTTTTTTTTTCTTCTTTTTCTCCCCAAAGCTCCCCAGTACATAGTTGTATATTCCAGTTGTACATCCTTCTGGTTGTGGCATGTGGGATGCTGCCTCAGCATGGCCTGATGAGGGGTCCATGTCCATGCCCAGGATCTGAACTCACGAAACCCTGGGCCGCTGAAGCAGAGCATGCGAACTTAACCACTCGGCCACGGAGCCAGCCTCTGTATGTCTTTTTGCTGAGTTCTTTGTATATTCTGGATACTAAATCCTCATCAGATATATGATTTGCAAATATCGTCTGGCATTCTGTAGGCTATCTTTTAACTTTCTTGATAATGTCTTTCGCAGCACAAAAATTTTTAATTTTGATGAAGTCCAATTTATCTATTTTTCTTTTTGTTGCTTCTGCATTTGGTATCATATCTAAGAATCCATTGCCATACCCAAGGTCATGTAGATTTACCCCACTGTTTTCTTCTAAGAATGTCATGGTTTTAGCTCTTACATTTAGGTCTATGATCCACTTTGAATTGATTTTTGTATATGGTGTGAGGTAGGGGTCCAGCTTTATTCTTTTGTGTGTGGAAATCCAGTTGTCCCAGTTTCTTTGTTGAGAAGATTGTTCTTTTCCTATTGAATGGACCTGACCCCTTTGTGCAAAATTAGTTGGCCGTAGATGTATGGGTTTATTTCTCTGCTCTCGATTCTCTTCCATTGATCTATATGTCTGTGCTTATGCCAGTAACCCATTATTTTGATTACTATAGCTTTGTAGTAGGAAGTGTGAAACATCCAACTTTGTTCTTATTTTCAAGATTGCGTTGGTTGTTCAGGGTCTCTTGAGACTCCATATGAATTTTGAGATGGATTTGTCTATTTCTGCAAAAGTCATCAGAATTGCATTGAATCTGTGGATCAGTCTGGGTAGTATTGACACCGTAGCAAAATTGTCTTCCAATCCATGAACACAAATGTCTTTCCATTTATTTGTGTCTTCTTTAATTTCTGTCAGCAACATTTTATAGTTTTCAGTATATGAGTCTTTTACCTTCTTGGTTAAGTTTATTCCTAAGAATTTATTCTTTTGGATGCCATTGTAAATAGAATTGTTTTCTTAATTTCCTTTTCAGATTGTTCATTGATATGGAAACACAACTGATTTTTTTTTTTTTTGAGGAAGATTAGCCCTGAGCTAACTACTGCCAGTCCTCCTCTTTTTGCTGAGGAAGCCTGGCCCCGAGCTAACATCTGTGCCCATCTTCCTCTACTTTATATGTGGGACGCCTACCACAGCATGGCTTGCCAAGTGGTGCCATGTCCGCACCCGGGATCCGAACCGGTGAACCCTGGGCCGCCGAGAAGTGGAACGTGGAACTTAACTGCTGTGTCACTGGGCCAGCCCCCTGATTTTTGTTTTTTTAACCTTGTACCATGCAACTTTGCTGAATTTGTTTATTAGCTCTACTTGTTTTTTTGTTGTGCAGTGTTTTTATTTGTAAGGAAAAACGAGAAAATTCTGAATGTTCATCATTAGAGGACAGGTTAAACAAATTTTGGAGCATCCACATAATGTGACCACTTTAAGGGATTAGGTGAGCCATACTTTTCGTATGTCTGAAATAGGTCATAATAAAAGATGAATAAGGTAGTTCTTTGTGGATTGATATGCAAAACTGTCCATGGCATATAATGAAGTGAGAAAAATCAGCTTACCAAACAGTATGATTTCATTCATGTAAAGTCAAATGATCATAAACACATAATGCCAGCTCCTTGGGGAGAGGGATTGTCATCTGTTTTGTCCACAGATGTAACCCCAGTGCCTGGCACATTGCATGGTACATAGTAGGTCGTCAATATATATTTATGGAATAAATTTTTAAAAGTCTGGAAAGATAAACACCAAACTGCTAATAGTTTGCTATTAGCAAACTATCGCTGAGGTGTAGGGTTATGAGGGAACCATTATCTGCATTGTTTGAATGTTTTTACCTCAAGTAGATATTGCAAAATAAATAAAAATATTTCCATTAAACACACACACACACACACACACACACACACACACACACACACACACACACACACATTCTCTCTCTCACCAAGTGGTGAGAAGAAAGGCACTGTGGGCAGAGGGAGGAAGGTGCTAGGACTCCATCTGAGGTAAACAGAGGCTTCTCATAGGCAGCCACTTTGGTGCCAAGCCTCAGCAGCCTCATTTCTGTTGTCCCAGCAGCTAGAGCCATCTTTTTAAGATTTTATTTTTCCTTTTTCTCCCCAAAGCCCCCAGGTACATAGTTGTATATTTTGAGTTGTGGATCCTTCTAGTTGTGGCATGTGGGATGCCACCTCAGTGTGGCTCGATCAGCAGTGCCATGTCCCCGCCCAGGATCCGAACAGGAGAAACCCTGGGCCGCCCAAGCGGAGTGCGCAAACTTAACCACTAGGCCACGGGGCCAGGCCCGAGCCATCTTTTTAAAATGTAAATCTGATCAGGCTACTCTGGCTTAAAACTCTTAGATGGCCCCCTTACCTGTAGGATCAAGTCCAGCCTCCTCCACCTGGCACAGGAGGCCCTTTGTGATCTGGCCCCTGCTATTTTACTTCCTGTCACTCACTAATATATATCTCAACTTTTTGTTATGGAAATTTAAAAACACACGAAGGCAGAGAGAATAGTATATTCAACCTCCATGCGTCCATCAAACTGACTTCAACAATGATCAACATTTTTCTAATTTTGTTTCATTTATCTCTACTGACCACCCGCTGCCACACACACATACACTTTTCCCCTTCTGGAATATTTTAAAATAAACTCCAGACATATTATTTCACCTGTAAATACTTCACTTTGTATCTCTAACAGATGAGGACTTAAATAAATACATAATTACCATACCATTACATAACATAATTGTTATTGTGCTTAACAAAATTATCTATCTATCTATATTTTTTTGCTGAGGAAGATTCTCCCTGAGCTAACATCTGTGTCAATCTTCCTCAATTTTTAAGTGGGTCGCTGCCACAGCATGGCTAATGAGTGGTGTAGGCCTGCGTCTGGGATCCGAACATGTGAACGCCGGGCTGCTGAAGTGGAACATGTCAACTTAACCACTAGGCCATGGGGCCAGCCCCTATCAATATTTTTGTGTCTGTGTGTGAGGAAGAGTGTCCCTGAGCTAGCATCTGTGCCAATCTTCCTCTATTTTTTGTATGTGGGATGCTGCCACAGTATGGTATGATGAGCAGTGTATAGGTCCGTGTCTAGCATCCAAACCTGTGGACCCTAGGCCACCAAAGGAGGTTGCACGAACTTAACCACTATGCCACTGGGCTTGCCCTCAATAATTTTTTAACATCACCCAGTCCATGTCCAAATTTCCCCTATTGTCTTAAAAATATCTTTTTACAGTTGGTTTGCTTGAATACTGTGTAATATTCTGTGTTCTGGCAACACTGAACTGCTTGTCACTTCCCTAAATTTCATGTGCCTTTGCCTGGAATGCCTGCCTCTGACACCTGGCCCAACCTTGAGTGCCGTCACCTGCTTGTAGCCTTCATGATCGCCCCAGTCTAGACTTCCTGCCCCTCCTCTGTGTCCCACAATACCCACAGTATGAGGCATTGCTCTGTCTTAGTACATGCTTCCACCATTCCATTGGTATGTACTGAGGATTACAGGAGCCAGGTACCATGCCAGGTACCATGCCAGGCACTGAGGATGCAGCAATGAAACTGCCTAAGTTCCCACTCTCCTAGGGTGTGTGTAGGAATAAATAAAAAATGAATAAGATAATGATACATAGTATTGAAATAAATGGTATTTTGAAATAGAGAGGGCAGGGTGGCTACTTTAGATGGGTGGCCAGGGTATTTTATTGAGGTAGCGACACTGTGGCTGCGAACTGAATGAGAAGGATTTGGTCTGTGGAGGATCTGGGCATTCCAGGCAGAAGGACTAGCACGTGCAGAGACCCTGAGGCGAGGGGCCCCTGTCTTAGAGGGTTCAGTTCATGTCTGTCTTTACCTCTACATCTGTAGATCTCATCCTTTTGGGGATCACAAAAACCCCTTTGAATGTTGAGAATCTGATAATAACTATGGCTCTTTGCCCCAGATGAATGTACAAATGCACAGTCACACGAGTTTGCATACTATTTCCCTAATTCCTGAAGCCAGGAAACCTCTGGAAGACTCCCTGCCCAGACTGGGTTCCCATTCAGCCTAGGAGAAGTATCTAATACTGCTTTCTAGTATGTACTCTACTATGTGTTTCCCTTCATTATCGCTTTGATCCTTCGAAACCTCCCCACGGAGTAGGTTCAGGTATTGTCCCCATTTGACAGATGAGGAGACTAAGGCTCAGAGAGAGAGAGTTACTTGGCCTATGTCACATAGCTAGTGAGTGACAGGGAGGGGACTTCAACAGAGGCAGTCTGAGGCCCAGGTGCATATGTTGCACGCATGCCAAAGCCCTGCTGGGCAGCGTGGGGCCGGCACTGAGCAGGAGACCTGGGGTCTTGTCCTTGGCAGACACAACGGGGGAGGAGCTGCTGGAGCTTTCTGCGTAGGGGCTTAGAGATGTGGAGACCCGCTCCGCCTAGATGGCTGTTTGCTTTCCTTCTTTCTTGTCCTCCCCTTCTTCTTTTTTTGGTTGAATGACAATATTTGATTTTCTTATAAAGTCTTTCTGCTTTAGAAAGAGTCTTTTAAATATAGAATTGGAAATATACTGCTCTTTCTGCGACAGCTCACGGTGAAGGCAGCAGAGGCAGATCCACCCCCCAAAGGGAAACTGGCTTGGGATTTTTCCGTTGGTTTAAAAAAAAAATTATTTATTTACTTTTTTTTGGACCAGGTAAGACATTCACATGGTTCAAAAATCAAAAGGTACAGAAAGGAACATAGTGCAAGTCTCCCTCACTCCCCTGCCACCTGTCACCTGGTTCCCCTGCCTGGAGGCAACTGAGGTGCTCTAGTTTCTTGTGTATCGTTCCAAAGATGTTTTATGCAAATATGGGCATATCCTATATATATATATATATACATATATATATATTCTTTTTTAAATGGTTGTTTTCTTAACCCTTGAGTTGCAGACACAGACTAAACTCTCTGGCCTCTGTGCGTGCCTTGCAGACAGTGGAGGTCAGCGGGGCTCCCGGGATCCCGGGAGCACTGGGTTTCCCTCAGAGGTTGGCCTTTCCAGGCCCGTGTTCATGGCAGGCCCTCCTGCATACAATGCTTTAGACTCTTTTCAGAGTCCTTCCATCTGTGATAGTTCACGCAGCACTCACAAAAGCCCATGAGGTGCAAGAATTATTTGCCCCACTTTATGCTAAGGAAACAGACTCAGAACGTTCGAGTAACTTGCTGAAGTGCACACAACTAATTAATGTTGTCATTGTGTGGTGAGGGCCTGGAGCAGCGTGGCTTGGTCCAGCTTGGACTTTGGAAGCAATAAGAAAGTTGTTTACTCCAAAGTCACAGTTTAAAAATATTTTAGTGGCACTAGGTGTGGGGCAGTGGAAAAAGTAAGGGAACTTGCAGTTCCAACTGGGATTGCCTCCTGGCTCTGCCACTTACAACTAGGCAAGTTACTTCACAGTTTTTAGCCTCAGTTTGCTAATCTATAAAGTGGGGATGATAATACTCGCCCAGCAGGGTGGATAGTGACATACTATAAATGAAAGCAATTTGTAAAATGGGACATATTCCAATGATTGCTTTGCATCATTGTTATGGTTATTATGGCTGGTCCTTGCAGGTACAAAGGCAGCCATTTCCTGAAGGGAAGGCAGGCTCACACTGGGTACAAAGTTGCCTCAGCCTCAAGCCACCTTTAGCTAAAAAGACCCTCTCCAACCCAGTGAATTGTTAATCAGGGGCCCTGCAGCCTGACCGGTCTTCCTGGCCAGCTCAGAACCTCCTGGGTGGTTAGAACAGCCCCAGGGCCTGAGCACAAACTCTCAGTGGGTGTCTTGAATTTACTTTGATCTGTAACTTCCCTGCAGATCAATTCTTTTTTTTCTTAAAGTTTATTTATTTATTTTTCATATTATAAAACTGGAACCGTGCTTACTACAGAAAATTTGGAAAATATTGAAAAGTAGAAAGAACGAAAATTAAACTATCCTTATGCCTTCCTGCTTAATAGAAGCCCACCTCAGTTAATATTTGGGTGTATTTCTTTTCAGTCTTTTTTCCCCCAGGGGCTTATGCTAATTCTTAGCAGAGTACATTTTTTCTACCGCTTTCTTGAGGTATAATTGATATACCGAGAGCTGCACATATTTAATGTGTACAATTTGATGAGTTTAGACTGAGCAGAGCAACTCAATCTGTCTTACTTGTTTTGTGAATGCCATGCCTAAAAATTAT
Organism: Equus przewalskii; assembly: GCF_037783145.1. Taxonomy (NCBI): domain Eukaryota; kingdom Metazoa; phylum Chordata; class Mammalia; order Perissodactyla; family Equidae; genus Equus; species Equus przewalskii. The sequence goes on from NC_091863.1 coordinate 55,766,909, forward strand.
TAAAATTATTCCTAGTTCTATCTGATGTTTTCAAGAAGAATCAAATGAAAAGAAATCCTGAAGGCCACTGAGGTGCTGCCCCCTCTCAGGAACAGGCCTGGCCTCTGGGAGGCCCAGCAGGGGTCAGTTCCACAGCCTGCTCTGGGGAGCACCATCTGAGCCCCAGTGGTGGCGAGGAGAAGGTGGCACTGGCGGCCCAGCGGGAAAAGGTGCCTTTTCACTCGGGTCCATTCCCCTTGAAAGGAAAATGGAGCGCTAGTATTCACCACTTTACCACTCGGTTGGTGCTCGGGGCTGAGGCCTTCACAGGAATTTGGGTGATGACTTTATGGGTGGGTCACCTAGAAAGGACTGGGATAGGGGAGCCGAAACCGGACTAAGCAGGCTTTGAGATGACAAACCTTGGCGGGTGGTCTCTTGTAGGCTGGGGATTCAGAGTTCCCATTTGCCTTCTTTGGCCTCCCCCCACCCCCAACTGCCTCATTCAGCACCTCCCCCCTCTTCTATTTTTTTCATCCCCCTTCTTTTTGGTATAAGTAAGACTGCCCTTAAGCCGAGAGTGTATAATTAGAATAGTGGGCATTTGAAGTGACTGGTATTCCTAGCCAACCAGGCGCCCTGATGCTGTTTAATAAAAGCTTGGCTATTCCCATCTCGGGACACTGGTTCAAGGCTTTTTCCACTCCCTTCTGCGGAATGCCCTCCCCACCCCCCTAGAGGCCTGGGGAAATACAACTCACCCTACAAGGCCTGGCTCAAATATCACCCCCTTTGAAATGCTCTACGATGCCGCCCTGGCGGGGCGACTTGCTCTCTCCTCAGTGCTCCCACAGCTCTGGATTCATGTGGGTGACAGAACACAAAATAAGTTGGGATCTGGTTCTTTCCCTCCTCCCTTGCCTTGTCTGGGAGTTCCTAGACAGCCAGGATGGGGCCGTGTCTGTCTCCTATCCCAGTGCCAGTAGTTGGAAGAACTTCATAAACATTTGGTGAATCAAATTACGAAATCATGACGTTTGGCTGCCCCTTCTGCTTTCTCATCTCTCATTACCCTCATCCGCATTTTGCCATCTTGCCTTCTCCCCCGAGGTTACAGTAACACCAACGCATCACAACGGAAATCCCATTTTCATCAAGTGCGCTGACTGTCTACACTTGACTGGGAAGTATCCTCTCCACTCATCAAAATGCCCCTCTTTGATCTGCCTTGCCAGCTGCCCTTCTCCTCCCTGAACTGCTCCTCAGGCAGGGATAGCCCCTCCCCGGGTGCCAGCAAGACCTACTCCATGGTTGCAGTGTCTGTATTCCCGTGAGCGCCCAGGACAGTCCCCAGCACAGGACAGAGCTTGGCCTTCTGTCCCCAGGACTTAGTGGGGACACAGTAGTTCCTCAGTGGGCTCCAGCACTCAGAGTCAGCCTCCCAGCCTGGGCCAGAGCGAACATAGAAGCAGCAGGGTTATTCTTGATGCTTCAGTGAGAGGAAATGTGTCAGAACTGTGTGTGGCACTTTAGAATGACAATGGGACAAAGAGGCAGGTTTTCAAAGATTTTATTAAAAAACAAAATAGGCCCATAATCCTAAAAACAACACAGGTGGACTTCTCCCCTCCTCCCAGTCTGCTACCCAGAACCCCTCCCCCAAGGCTGTCCCTGGATAGGAGTGAGGCCCAAACCCTGCCTCTTAGCTGCCCCCTGCCCCACAAACTGGTGACCAGAGCTCCGCGCTTTCCTCCAGTTTCTGATCTGCCTCCTCTAAGAAAGTAAAAATCCCCCCTCCCCAACTCACTTAAAAATAATTTTCAAAGATTAAAAATGGCATTTGTGTGTTTTTTAAAAATAAACACTTTAAATGTTGGAAATCTCCCTCTTCCCCTAGGCCTAGTTGAGGCCTCTGGGGTGCCTGCCTGCCTCACCCCAGGAGGCCAGCTGCCACTTGGTGCCCCTTGGAAATTTTCAGGAAGTAATTTCTTCCAAATTTCCCCTGCAGTCACAAATTCCACACACTGCTCGCATAAACACGCTGTCTTCATTACAGGCACTGCTCCTCGGCTCTGGAAACCTGATCTCTTTTTGTCAACTAGACCACATGCTTCAGATTCCCTGCAAACAGGAGAGAAAACAAAATTCAAATTCAGGTAACATATGTGACTTATTCTTCAAGAAAGCTGTTTAAAAAAAAAGCACTTGCATTTTGGGGCTTGTTCTCTTGCTGCTATTGGGAATCCTGAGACCCCAAATATGAACAGGCCCAGCCCAGCCTGCTGGATGCTGAGAGACCCAGCCACCCCAGCATCCGCCAGCCACCCACCCACCAGAAATGTGAGTGGGGCCGTTGACAGGCAGATGACCGCCGTGCTTGGTGAACCGAGCCGAGCCGAAACCAGCAGAAGAACTGCCCAGCTGAGCCCAGCCCAACTGCCGATCCACAGAGTCATGAGCTAAACAAACGGTTAAGTCACACACACACACACACACACTCAGCTGACACTTTTCAGAGTTCACACTTCACCAACAGCATCAGATCTTCCCCCACCCTCAACCTTTCCCCCCTCATTAGCAGGGTACAACCCTCCTAGCCATTTTCTCTTGTGAGTACCTGTGAAATATGAGTTGGGGGCTTTCTCCTGCCCTCAGGCCTAAGAGTCTTTAAAGGGAAAGCGATCACTTGAACTCCTACAGGACTGGGCTCTAGGAATGAAAGTTTGCTCACTTGGTCCCCCCGCAGTCTTCGCCTTGCCCCATTTCCCCAAGCTGGAACACTGGGCTCCAAACCCTACTGACCATTTCCCCCTTGAAACAGGAAGAATGCTCCATGAGGGTAGGGGCCTGAGCTGTCTTACTTTTGGTTGATCTCCAAAGTCTAGCACAGCGCCTCACGCACAGTAGATGCTCAATAAATGGCTGAATGAATGGATGGAGAAAGGAAGGAAGGAAATAAAAAACAAAGCAGCACCCACTTGGTTATCTAGTTTTATTTTTAATTTTTAAATTAACATACAGTAAGCTTGACTTTTCTTTGTATGTGCAGTTCTATGATTTTGAACAGTCCCATTACCCTCTCAAATTCCCCGTCCTATCCTTTTGCAGTCACATCCTCCCCTCCCCCTCTTACCACCTGGCAATCACTGACCTATTCTCCATCACTGTAAGTGTTGTCTTTTCGAGAATGTCATATAAATGGAATCAAACAGTATGTAACCTTTTAAGACTGGCTTCTTTCACACAGCATAATGCCTTTGAGTTTCATGCAAATTTTTAGGTGTATCAGTAGTTCAATCCTTTTTGTTTTGGGGGTACTTAGCTTTTTAATTTTAAAATTATTATACATTTACAGGAAGTTGCAAAAAAATAAAAACAAAAACAAGAAGTACTGAGAGGTACCCTTAAGCAAGTTTCTCCAAGTGACACTATCTTACAAAATCATTATTTAATATCAATATCATGGGGCCGGCCCCCTGGCCGAGTGGTTAAGTTCACGTGCTCTGCTTCAGTGGCCCAGGATTTCACTGGTTTGGATCCTGGGCGTGGACATGGCACCGCTCATCAGTCCACACTGAGGCGGCGACCTACACAGCACAACCACAGGCACTCACAACTAGAATATACAACTATGTACTGGGGGGCTTTGGGGAGAAGAAGAAAAAGAAAATGAAGAAGATTGGCAACAGTTGTTAGCTCAGGTGCCAATCTTAAAAAAAAAAAATCAGGGGCTGGCCCCGTGGCTGAGTGGTTAAGTTTGTGCGCTCCACTGCAGGCGGCCCAGTGTTTCATTGGTTCGAATCCTGGGCGCAGACATGGCACTGCTCATCAAGCCACGCTGAGGCAGTGTCCCACATGCCACAACTAGAAGGACCTACGACGAAGAATATACAACTATGCCCCAGGGGGCTTTGGGGAGAAAAAGGAAAAAAATTAAAAAAAAAAATCTTAAAAAATCAAAACTAGAAAATTGACATTGGTACAATTCACAGACCATCTTCAGATTTTACGTTTTACATGCATTTATTTGTGTGTGTGTTTAAGTGTATTGTTCTATGTAATTTTATCAGGTGTAGATTCGTGTAACCCCCACCACAAGAAGATACAGAACCATTCCATCACCACAAAGATCTCCCTCACATTACCTTGTTACAGTAACTCCCCTCCCCATCCCTAAGCCCTGACAACTGTTAATCTGGTCTCTGGCTCTATAATTTTGTCATTTTGAGAATGTGATATAAATGGAATCATACAGTATATAACCTTTTGAGACCGGCTTTTTTCACTCAGCGTACTGCCCTGAGATCCATCCAAGTTGTTGTGTGCGTTGTTTGTTCCTTTTTATCGCAGAGTAGTGTTCCATGGTGTGGACACAGCACAGTTTGTTTAACCATGCACCCATCAAAGGACAGCTGGGTTGTTTCCAGGTTTTGACTGTTACACACAAAGCTGCTATGAACATTCATGTACAAGTTTTTGTGTGAACGTAGTTTTCATTTCTCTGGGAAAAATGCCAGAGAGTACAACTGCCGGGTCATATGGTAGTTGCATGTTTAGTTTTTGGAAGAAACTGCCAAACTGTTTTCCAGAGTGGCCATACCATTTTGCATTCCCACCAGCAATGTATGGGGGATCTAGTTTCTTAGCCTTCTTATCAGCATTCGGTAGTGTCACTAATTTTTATTTTGGCCATTCTGATGCGTGTAGGGATCCCTCATTGTGGTTTCAATTTGCATCTTCCTGATGGCTAATGATGTTGACCATCTTTTCATGTGCTTATTTGCTGTCTGCATATCCTCTTCATGTCTTTTGCTAATTGGATTTTTTTTTACTGTTGAGTTTGGAGAGTCCTTTATACATTCTAGATACAAATCTGTTGTTGGATATATGATTTGCAAATATTTTATCTCAGTTGTGTAACTTGTCTTTTCATTCTCTTAAATCTTGCAAAGCAAAAGTTAATTTTTTGGATCATGCTTTTGGTGTTTTAAACCCCTAAGCTCACAATCTCTGGATAATCTTTGATTCTTCATCTTTTAGTTCAAGCCCCTTCCACATCTTATGAATTGCCAAGCCTGATCTTAAGAGTTTCTCAAATCCACCCTCTCCTTTCTATTTCACTGTCTCTACCTTAGTCGCATCTCTCATCCCACAGGTCACTGCAACAGCCTCTAACTGGTGCTTCGGCTTCTGGAGCTTTCCTCCATACAATTGCTAGCTGTGAGCACATGCCTCCCCCTGCTCCAGAAACACTTTAGCAGCTCCTGACTACCTATGAATGTAGTCCCACACCTTAGCTTAAACGCACTCATGCATACTTTCCTATCTCCATGTGGGCCTTTGCTTGTGTTGTTGCCTTTGCTGAGGAAAACCAGCAGGGGATCCTGGTGCAGAGCTAGGGTCTTTCCATCTGCAAGTACAGCCTGAGCTTGATGAATGAGTCAATGGATGGATGAACAAAATTCCATGTCCAAGTGTTCCCACAACATATGTTCACAGAAAGGAAAGGTGGGTGCTGTATTCTCTGCTGCTCTGTCTCACTCTCCAGTTACATTTGGAGCCAATTAAGAAAAACAACAGAAATTATTTCTACCAAAAGTTGATGATGAGCAATATTGAGTTTGGGTAACAATAAAAATGTAACCTTAAATAATGCCCATTGTTTTTCCCTCACATCTAGCTTCTCCAGCAGTGGGCGGCAGCCTGAGAAAATTCTAAAGTCCAGCATGGTCTGGGGCCTGGGGAGACACAGAGTACAGACAAGAGAGGGCAAAGTCAAACGCCTATAGAGGCCAAGAATGTACTGTATGTGAGTCAAGCAGACGGGGCTGGGGGGGTGTTGGCAAGACACATGGAGCCCTCTTGATTCTTTTTTCTTTTCCTACTTTGAATCATGACATGAGTATAAGAAATAGTTTCCTTTTTCCTTAACTCTATTACAAAAGAAAACAAAACCAAAACAGTGTGAGATGATAAATGGAAAGTCACACTTCGCCTAGAGCAGGAGGTACAACAAAGAATGGCGAAATCTACGGCAAACAGGAAGGTACATGCTCACAAAGGGGGCAGCTGCTACTCAGCTCCAGCCATTCACTACTGTGCAGGAATGTGGACCTGGTATGACTAGATCTCTCCATTTTTCAAGAGAAGTCAGAAATTCACATTTTTATGCAAAGTTTCCAGTGTTAAACATGGACAAGTGATTTAAATTTTTAAAGAATATTGTGTGGACATTGAAGCCAAATGAAACAATTTTGGAGGCACGACATGGCTCACGGGCCCCCAGTTTGTGACCTCTGGGTTATCTCTGAGACGGTTCTAACTTACACCTAAGGGCACCCCATTTCACTCTCAAATATCCTGGTTTGGACAATAAATTATATCGTCGCCTTACCTCTAATGTACAAGGAGTGCTGAATTAGGACTCTGGAGGCCTGGCTTCTATTGATTCACTGACTGACTCATTTGTTCATCCACTTATTCAATAAACATTTATGGAGCGTCTGGTCTTTGCCAGGTACTAGGTGCTAGTGAGCACTCTCTTTAGTCTTTCTTTTTTGAATCAACAGACTCTATTTTTAGAGTAGTTTTAGGTTTACGGAAAAACTGAGCAGAAAGTCTAGAGAGCTCGCGTATCCCCCCGACCCCACTTCCACTCTGGCAGGCAGTTGCCCCTATGATTAATATCTTGCATTGGTATGGTACATCTGTTACAGTTGATGCATGAATACTGATACATTATTGTTAAGTCAAGTCTGTAGTTTACACTAGGGTTCACTCGTTTTTTTTTTTTGGAAGATTAGCCTGAGCTGACATCTGCTGCCAATCCTCCTCTTTTTGCTGAGGAAGGCTGGCTCTGAGCTAACATCTGTGCCCATCTTCCTCTACTTTATATGTGGGACGCCTACCACAGCATGGCTTGACAAGCGGTGCCATGTCCGCACCCGGGATCCAAACTGCGAAGCCCAGGCCGCTGAAGTGGAATGTGCGAACTTAACCGCTGCGCCACCGGGCCGGCCCCTAGGGTTCGCTCTTGGTGTTGTACAATTCTATGAGTTTTGACGAGTGTATACTGTTATGTATCCACTGTTACAGTATCACATGGGATAGTTTTACTGCCCTAAAAATCCTTTGCTCCACCTATTCCTCCCTCCCTTCCTTCCCCAAAAGCCCTGGCAACTTTTATCTTTTTATCGTTTCAATAGTTTTGCCTTTTCCAGAATGTCATATGGTTGGAACCGTACAGTATGGAGCCTTCTCAGACTGGCTTCCTTACTTAGCAATACCAAGTTAAGGTTCCTCCATGTCTTTTTGGAGCTTGTTAGCTCATTTCTTTTTAGCACTGAAAAATATTCCATTGTCTGGATGTACCGTAGTTTGTTTCTCCATTCACCTACTGAAGGACATCTTGGTTGCTTCCAAGTTTTGGCACTTATGAACACAGCTGCTATAAACATTCACGTGCAGGTTTTTCTGTGGACACGAGTTTTCAACTTATTCGAGTAAATAGCAAGGAGCACAATTGCTGGATCGTATGTTAAAACTATGTTTAACTTTGGAAGAAACAGCCAAACTGTCTTCCAAAGTGGCTGTACCGTTTTGCATGCCCACCAGAATGAATGAGAGTCCCTGTTGCGTTACATTCTCACCAGCGTTTGGGGTTGTCAGTGTTTTGGTTTTAGCTATTTTAATAGATATGTAGTGGTATCTCATTGTTTTACTTCGCAATTCCTTAGTGACATGATAGTGAGTATATTTTCATACACTTACTTGCTGTCTGTAAATCTTCCTTAGTGAGGTGGATGTTAAGGTCTTTGGCCCATTTTTTAATTGGCTTCCTTGTTTTCCTAGTGTTGAATTTTAAGCGTTTTTTCTCTATTTTGGATATCAGTCCTTTACCGGATGTGTTTTGCTAATATTTCTCTCAATCCGTGGCCTGTCTTTTTATTCTTGTAATCTTTATTAATTTTTATAAAGATTTTATTTTTTCTTTTTCTCCCCAAAGCCCCCGGGTACACAGTTGTGTATTTTTAGTCATGGGTCCTTCTAGCTGTGGCATGTGGGACGCCGCCTCAGCATGGCTTGATGAGCGATGCTGTGTCTGTGCCCAGGATTTGAACTGGCGAAACCCTGGGCCGCCGAAGTGGAGAGTGAACTTAACCACTCGGCCATGGGTGGCCCCTCTTATAATCTTTAGTCTGTTGTCCAATAGAATTTTCTGGGATGAGGGAGATGTTCTATATCTATGCTACCCAATATGGTAGGCACTAGCTACATGTGGCTACTGAGTACTTGAAATGTGGCTAGTGCAAGGAAGGAACTGAATTTTAAATTTTATTTAATTTTAATTAACTTAAATTTAAATGGCCACATGTGGCTAGTGGTGACTGTACTGGACAGTGCAGATATAGAACACTTGCCTTGTGCTTTTTTTTCTTTCATGACATTGACTAGGGGTCATCTGTATTTTCTCCTTCATTTATAACCTCCCTTTCAATCCATTAGCAAGTCTCGTCAATTCCACTTCCACAATATATTCCAAATCCACTCACTGCCCTCCATCCATCATTGCTATAACTTTACCCCAAACCACCATCACCCTTTGCATGGATGATGCTAATAGCCTCAAAATTGCTCTCCTTGCTTCCATCCTTGTCCCCTACAACCTACTCTCTACATAAGAGCCACAGTATTCTGTTAAAACTTAGGTCAGAGCACATCACTCCTACGCTCAAAACCCTCTATGGCTTCCAATCACACCTAGAATAAAATGCAAACTACTGAGCTACCAAGCCCTGCAGGGTCTGGCCCTTGTCTCCTGTGTGCTGCCACCACCCTCCTTGCTCACTCTGTTTTAGCCACTTGGGGCTTCTTTGTTTTGCTGGAACACATGCCATTTTTCCCTCTTCAGGATCCCCCCTTCTTTGTACTCGCTATTACTTCCGCCCTGAATGCTCTGTCCCTGGATATTCCCATTTCAGACTCTGCTCATCATTCAGGTCTCAATTCAAAAGTCACCTCTGAGAGGCCTTATGACCACCCAATCTAAGTGGCCACCCCCCAGTCACTCATTTTCCATCACATCCTCCTGTTTTCTTTTCTTCTATGCACTGAGCACACTAAGAACATTGTGTGTGTTTATTGGCTTGTTGTCTGTCTCCCCTCACAAGCTCTGTGTGGTGGGGACCTGGTCATCACTCTGTTGTTAGTGCCCTCCACTAGGCCTGGCACACAATAGGTCCTCTATAAATATTCAGTGGAAGCATGAACATCTGTGGAGCTACAGGGCAGCTGATAAAGCATTTTTCCACTCAGTCCACAGAAGCTTAGAGTGCGGTCATTGCTCTCAAGACCCTTATAGATGTGTGAGCTGCCAACATACACTTACAAAAGGCACATGCCTGCCACCAGGCTAAGTGGCAAATGAGTTCTGAAGACAGTCAGCATCATAGCAATTTGGAGGAATGCTAGGGGTGATCCCAGAACACTTGGAGGCTAAGTGGCACCACAGAAGAAGAGAGAAGTAAACTTAGGACTGTCAAAAAGGGTTTCCGAAACTTCCATCACATGAGTACCCCTTTAAAGAATACTGTCATATCTATTTAACATCTGTATTAATAGTAACAATATTCTTCTTTATATCAACTCACTTTAAAAATTTTAATACCTATTTTGGCCTCATCTATCCTAAGCAATAATAATAATAGCAATAATAATAATAACAAAGAACAGACCTGATGCGCTTAGTACATTTTAAAATACACATTAAAATCTGACTGTTAAAATGAAAAATGTCTTTGTGTCACCTCCAATTGTCTCTCATAGAGAGGTACACGAGGCACATTTTGGGAAAGTCATTGTAGGGATTGCTCTTGGACAGCTGGTGCCCAGGCTGCTCTGCTGCCATCAGCCTCCAGCATCTGCGGATCTTGGATGGTGCACCCCCTCCCCTGCCCTATCCAGCTCCCTCAGCCCAGTCCGGTCCCCGTCTCTGTCCTCTTCACAAGCCTTTATTGCAGTTGACAATGGGCTAGGCTCTGTGCTAGGTGCTGGGACCACAGAGGAGAACAAGACCCATTTCTTGCCCTCAAGGAGCTCTCAGTCTGACGAGGAAGGCATGTATGGAGACAAACACCTCCCAGTCCATAGCAACAAGGCCAGTCTGTACAGAGTGCCGAGGGCATACAGAGAGGGCATGGAAGACCTCACAGAGGAGGTGGCATCTTGAAGGGCAAAGGGGGAGAGAATGTTCCAGGCAGCAGGAACAGAGCAGGAGGTATAATGGCAACTGCAAAGTTTTTGTGGCCAGAGCACAGGATGAGCATCGGGGAGGTGGGGCAGAGGCTGGAGAGATGGCCAGAGGCCAGATCGCCAAGTGTCTAAGAAGACCATGGTTTTATCCCAGAGGCCACAGGGAGCTCTGATTTTAAGATGGGGAGGAGGCCCATCTAGTGTGATCTAAGGCTAGAGAAAGTTTCCCGGGGGCTGCCCCATCACGACCAGGCTTGAGGGTCTCACTTTCTACCTGGGAACAAAGGCAGAACAAAGAATTTCTATGAAGCCTTGGGCATGTGCTGATATGGACGGCTGATTTAATTTTTAGCTCTTAATTGTCAACCGTATTGCTTGCCTTGGAATGTAGATCCCTCCTGTCATCAGAAAGCCTTTCAATGACAATTAAGTATAACCACCAATTACCACTTATCTGCCTCTGACCTGAATTAGAACTGAGGCTGCGGTTTAATCCCACCAGGCTTCTGCATTTACAGGATATCAGCACTTAAAGGATATTACCCTGATGGTTAGGGTGCTCTGGTCTTAGCTTGCAAGAGACTATTGCAGTCACAAACAGAATTGAAGCAATTTCTAAAATAGCCTATGATTCATTTTTTCTCCCCTCCTGTGCCTAAATCTGCTGGCTCCATGTGGAGGGATAGGCACAAGTAACTGTAGAGGTGACATCACAGGAGTGGGCTGCTTGCCTGCCAGCCAGCCAGCCTGCCTGTGGAGCTTGGCCTGGAGTGGTCTATCTGCTGGGCTCGGCCACGCCTCCCAGCCGTTTTGGAGTCACAGCTCCAGATTCTTTGGTCGATATGATTTCTCCACATTTCTTCTTCAGACAAAAATTCTGGGCCGGGAAATCCAGGATAATGGGAATAGCAGTGGTAGGAAGAATAATACAGCCTTACATCTGTATAATGCTTTAGAGTTGTGAAAGCTATTCGCTCCATTTTGCTCCACCCAAACACTGGTAGGAAATGGAAGCTGGGATTTTAGGCCTGAACTGAAGACAAACTCTTGCTCTCTTGCACAAAGGAGCTAAATGCTAATATTCTCTATTCACCTTAAGGTACATCATGATTAGGCCTTGGACGCCACCAGAAGGTCAGAGAGACTCCTTTCAGTTTCTAGGTGCCTCCTGGAAGATAAATTTTCTGGGACAAATTGCCTGGCAGGCACAATTTATTAACCATGCCATCCTGATTGAGCCAGCAAGTAGTGCCAGTCTCAGCACTGCCAAATCCTTCTGCACATCCTGGTTTACAGTCCCAGTGGTCCCAAAGACCTTTACTGGAGCCAAAGGCATGGCTGCTAACTGTGGAGCCCTGAAGGTAGGGTGTGTCATGAACATCTGGAAGCGCCAACAGCTGTCAGAGTAGCTCAAGGGCCTGTGAAAGGAAAAACGGCAATTGGAGTCCCATCAGCCATCACTGGGGCTGCTGAAGGGAAGGGCCACTGAGCCCAGCTGTGGACAGCTGAGGAGCGGGGTGGAGGGACTCTTTCCTTGGAGGAGCCATAAAAATAGTTTGCTCTGTGATCTTCTAGCACCTGGCCCCGGCATAGCTTGGTGTCCGCAGTGCACTATTACTACAGTCAGCAAGTGAAGCCTCGCAGCCTAGCACCCCTCCCATGATTCGCCTGAGCATCATGACCGCCAGGCTGGAAGCCAAAAGAGTGGCACACTCTTGCTTGGCCCTTTGGTTTTAGATTAGATTTCAATGTCACTTATATGTGTGTGTGTGTCTGTGGCGGGGGTGGGGGACAATGACGGAAGCAGTGAGCCACAGATGCTCGGCAGTATTGCGAGAGGCGCAGGTGCTCCTGCTGTTGCTGCTGCCATAGCTGCTGTGGCCACCACCACATGAATTCAGAATGACCCAGTGTAAGACCATAGGTGCTGGTCAGTGCCACAAAAACGTCATCTCTGTAAACCAAGATGCTGTACTCAGGCAATTCTGTCTGTGGGAAATCTTGGCGGGGTATAAAAGCGGCCCTTTTGAAAGTTGGACCTGTAAACCTATATGTGGAAAGTGACTGGCAGAAGAGAATATCATCACCTCCAAAGCAGAGAGGCCTCCCAGCACTTGTTTTCCAGCTCACGGGGGATATGTGTGCCTATGAAAATAGATTAAGGATCACCGCCTCAGCCTGTTTTAGAGATGTGAATAAAAATCTTGGCTTGGGACTGCCTCCTCTCTGGTTGAGTGATTTTTCAATTGATTTGTATTTATTAGCTAATGAAATTAAAGTTGTAAAAATGATAACAGAAACACAATAAATCTCTCCCACAACTGGCTGTTTCTATGTCACTATGGTGCATTCCTCACTTTGATTACTTCAAAGTCTATTATTTTGTTCTCAATTATTCTGTTTTTCTGGCACTGGAGAAAATCAATTTGTTTTATTTTCTCTTATTCATGCACTCAATTATGCTCTTCGGGCACATTTAATCACTTTGATGTTTTCATTTTATGGCCCGTCTCTAGGCACTTCAGCTGCATTGCTGCCAACGGGCAAGCAGGACTAATTTGCATGTCACAATAGACTTGAAATTCTAACTCAATTTAGAAATCTTTATGAAATCTCCCTCCAAAATATGCTTGGAGCTGCAAAGAGGCAGAAGGATGTAGGTAAACCAGGAGGCTATAAAGATGCTTTCCTTTCTCAAAACATTGAATGCCTTTTGGTGGCCTGACTATGGCTTAGGGATGTCCCTGTGCAGGTACAGCAGCGGAGTCCATGGGGCGGGATGTCTGCAAAGCTTCCTCTGGAATTTTGTGGTGAGAACCCTGCAAAGGCTGCCCCTCGGCGGCAAGGCCAGGGAGGCTGGGCCTGCTTACTCTGGCATAAAACGCCCCTCAGCACTGCTGGATTTGGCGGCTGTGCTAAAGACAGCACCTGAATCTCAGTTGGTTAAAGGGCCTCTGGGTAGACTGAGAGAATTGTCAACAGTTAGGCATTCCAGAACCCTGAGTGGTTTACCTTATTTTCTCTAATGAGTTCCAACCTCCCTTTTGCCCCTTGATTATTTTAGAGCTAAAGGCTGGAGGGGAATAAGCGATATAATTGCTTTAGGCATGTAGTACTTTGGGCAAACAGAAAAAAAATGCTTAATTAAACACATTAGAGGTCTCCAACTGTTCTTCAAAAGTTCTTGGTTTGTTGTATGCAACAACAAGCAGCTCCACCAAGCAGAAGGAAAATTCCGTACTTCCTCGTCTATACTTTGGGTATGATCTTTAGCGTCTTGTGTGGAATCCCAGCTCCCTCACTTACTTGCTGTGTGATCTTATACAAGCTAATCAACCTCCCTAAACCTCAGTTCTCTCATCTGTTAAATGGAACTGATAACATTATCTACCTCAGAGACAGATTTGCTCACCAAACTTCAATACTGTCAAGATTTTCGCCATATTCACATACCACTTGTGTGGAAACCTCTCTTATACAGACCTTTTTTTTTTTTTTTTAACTTAACCTCATCCTAAGCAATGATATCTATGAAATCAGAGTTTATGGGATAGTTATATTTTTTCTAATACACATTAGAACATATACATTAAACACCCCAAATCCATTCTTGTCTCAGGGTCTTTGATTCTGCTCTTCATCTAGAATGTTCTTCACCCCAAGTTTTGCAAAGCTCCTTCCCTTACTTCATTAAGCTCTATTTCCAAATGTTACCTCCTCAGGGAGGCCTTTACTGATGATCCTATCTAAAATAGCACCCCCACCGAATTTATCAGCAACTAACATTAAATATTTATTTGCTTATTGTCTATCTCCCCCATTAGAATCTAAGCTCCATGATGGGCGAGGCCTTTACCTGTCCTATTTACATCTCTATCCCCAGTGCCTAGAATAGTGCTGGCACATATAAACACTAAATACATATTTGTTGAATGAATGAAACATTAAAATAAAAAGTTAGCCTAGTGGTAACCAGGCTCCCCTTCCACTGCACTAGGGTAGTGTCAGAGAAGACAGATTGGAAAGCTAGGACTTTCATCCCTGCTCACTGGTAAGGAGGCCCACCCACCACCGTGTTGGTAGAGGCCACATGGGGAGCAGTAACAAGGTGCCACTCCCATTCCTGGCCAGGGTGATATCAGTGGAGGTCTAGTGGGGAGCCTGAATTTCCACTCCTCCCTAGCAGTTATGAGGTTCCCCTCTTCCCCCCAGGGCTGTCAATGGCAGCTGAGTTAGGAACCTAGACTTCTACCCTCACCTGGAGGTAATGGGGTGGTGCCCCCCTCCCCTGCCAGCATAGTGTCAGAGGAAGCCTGCTAAAGCAGAAGACTTAAATAAGATGCCAGGTTTCATAAAAATATCTAAAGTGTTCAGGATATAACAGAAAATCACTCATACCAAGCACAGGAAACTCTCAACTTGAATAAGAAAAAGACAATCAACAGATGCCAACTAGAGATGACACAGATGTTGGAAATATCTGGCAAGGAGTTTAAAGCAGTCATCATAAAAATACTTTAATGAGCAATTATGAACATGCTTGAAACAAATGAAGAAATAAAGTCTCAGTAAAGAAATAGAAGAGATCAGGGAGGAAAAAAAAGAGGAAGATTGGCAATAGATGTTAGGGTGAATCTTTATTTGCAAAAAAACCCCAAACAAACCCAAAATAAATAGAAGAAATAAATAAAAACTAAATGGAAATTTTAGAACTGAAAAATACAATAAGTGAAATAAAAAAACTCAACACATGGGCTCAACAGCGGAATGGAGGGGGCAGAGGAAGAATCCGTAAACTGGAATACAGAGCAATAGAAATTACCCAATTTGAACAAAAGACAAAAATTAGTCTGAAAACATGAGCAGAACCTCAGGGACCATATCATACTATGACAAAAGATCTAACATTCATATCACCAAAGTCCCAGAGGGAGAGGAGAAAGAGGGTGGGACTGAAAAAGTATTTAAAGAAATAATGGCTAAAGATTTCCCAAATTTGGCAAAAGACATAAACCTACAGATTCAAGAAAGTGACTGAACTCCAAACTGGATAAACCCAAAGAAATCCACGCCAAGCCCCATCATAATCAAATTTCTGAAAACTAAAGAAAAAGAGAAAATCTGAAAGGCAGCAAAACAGAAACATAGCCTTCCCCATAAGGGAAAGATGATTCAAATGACAGTGGTTTTCTCATCAAAAACCATGGAGGCCAGAAGGAGGTGGCATAACATTTTTCAGGTGCTGAAAGAAAATAACTGCTAACTCAGAATTCTATATCCATTGAAAATATCCTTCAGGAATGAAGGGGAAATAATAAGGATATTCTCAGAGGAAGGAAAATAGAGAATTTGTTGCCACCAGACCCACCCTAAAAGAATAGCTAAAGCAAGGTTTTGAAATGGAAAGGAAATGATAGAAGAAGGAATCATGGAACATCAGGAGGGAAGAAAGAACAATGAAAAGAGTAAAAATATGGGTAAATATAATAGATTTTTTCTTCTCCTCTTGAGTTTTCTAAATTATGTTTGATTATTGAAGCAAAAATTATAACACTGTCTGATGTAGTTCTAAATATAAGTAGAGGAAATATTTAAGACAATTATAAATGGTGGAGGGGAAAGGGACTTAAAAGTAGGTAAAATTTCTACACTATACTCAAACTGATAAAATGTTGACACCAGTAGACTGTGATAAGTTACATCTGTACAATATAATATATACCCAGAGCAACCACTAAAAAGTCTATACAAAGAGATACAATCAAAACCACTGCAGATGAATCAAAATGGAATTTGAACAAAGGTGTAAGTCACCAACAGTAAAGGAAGAAGAAGAAAACAGAGAAACAAAGAGAAAACAAAAAATGAAATGACTGGGGCCTGCCCAGTGGTACAGCGGTTAAGTTCGCATGTTCCGCTTTGGCGGCCCAGGGTTCACCAGTTTGGATCCCGGCTGTGGACGTGGCACCACTTGGCAAGCCATGCTGCAGCAAGCGTCCCACATATAAAGTGGAGGAAGATGAGCATGGATGTTAGCTCAGGGCCAGTCTTCCTCAGCAAAAAAGGGGAGGATTGGCAGCAGATGTTAGCTCAGGGCTAATTTTCCTCAAAATAAAATAAAATAAAATGGCTGATTTAACCCCTAACATATCAAAATTACATTGAATGCAATGATATAAATACACCAATTAAAAGACAAAGATTGGCAGAGTGGCTAAAAAAATGACCCAACTATATGCTGTCCATAAGAAACTCACTTCAAATATGATATAAGTAGGTTAAAAGTAAAGGGATAGAATAATATACGCCATGCAAATATTAATCAAAAGAAAGTACGAATGGCTATATTGATATCAGATAAAGTAGATTTCAGAGCAAAGAAAATTACCATGGACAGAGAGAGACATTACGTAACTGTAAAAGGGACAATCTACCAAGAAGACATAGCAATCCTAAATGTGTATGCACCAAAAACCAAAGTTTTAGAATACATGAAGCAAAAATTGATAGAGCTACAAGGAGAAATAGATAGATCCTAGAGCTGGAGACTTGAATATCCCTCTCTCAGCAATTGATAACAGAACAACCAGACAGAAAATGAGCAAGGATATAGAACTGAACAGTGCTATCAACCAACAGGATCTAATTGACATCAATAGAACAATTCCACCAAACAACAGCAGAATATACATTCTTTGCAAGTACTCACAGAACATACACCAAGATCGACCATATACTGGGCCATAAAACAAACCTCAACAAATTGAAAATAACTGAAATTATACAGAGCATGTTTTCTGACTACAATGGTATCAAAGTAGAAATGAAAAAACCTCCTGAAAAAGAAATCTCCGGGCCCAGATGGTCTCACTGGAAAGTTCTACTAAAAAGGAGAATTAATACCAATTCTACACTATCTCTTGCAGAAAACAGAAGAGGAGGGAACACTTCTGAACTCATTTTATAAGGCCAGTCTTGCCCTGATACTGAAAGCAGATGATGACAGTATAAAAAAGGAAACTAAAGACTAACATCCCTCATGAA
Organism: Equus przewalskii; assembly: GCF_037783145.1. Classification (NCBI taxonomy): domain Eukaryota; kingdom Metazoa; phylum Chordata; class Mammalia; order Perissodactyla; family Equidae; genus Equus; species Equus przewalskii. The sequence goes on from NC_091863.1 coordinate 55,784,183, forward strand.
TATAGATGTAAAATCCTTAACAAAATATTAGCAAATAGAATTCAGCAATATATATAAAAATTATACACCACGACCAAGTAGAGTTTATTCCAGGTATACAAAGCTGGTTCAATATTTGAAAATCCATGTAACCTAGCACATTCAAATCCTAAAGAAAAACTACATATATATCAGTATTAGTATCAACTGATACAGAGACAGCATTTAACAGCATTTAACAAAATTCAACACCCATTTATGAAAAAACTCTCAGAAAAGTAGGAATATAGAGGGGTACTCTCCCAACTTGATAAGAAAATCTACAGAAACTTATAGCTAATACCATACTTAATAGTGAAAGACTGGATGTTTTCCTTCTAAGTTTTAGAACAAGGCAAGGATGTCTGCTCTCACCACTCTTATTCAATATAATACTGGAAATCTAAGCCAGTGCAATGAGGTAAGAAAAGGAAACAAAAAAAATACAGATTGGACAGGAAGAAATAAAACCGTCTCTCTTTGCAGATGATGGTGATCTATGTAGAAAATCCTAAGGAATCTACAAGAAAACACCTAGAACTAATAAACAAGTTCAGCAAGGTCACAGGATATAAGCACAATATATAAAAATTGTATTTCTATATACTAGCAATGAACACATGGAAACTAAAATGAAAAATACAGTACCTCAAACAAAGAAAAGCTTAGGTGTAAAACCTGTTCAGGATCTGTATGCTGAAAATTTTAAAATGTTGATGAAGGAAATAAAAAAAGGTCTAAATAAATGGAAAGACATACCATATTCATGGATCAGAAGACTCAGCATAGTAAAGATGTCAATTCTCCTCAAATTGATATACAGGTTTAACACAATTCCTAACAAAATCACATCAAGATTCTTTGTAGATACAGACAAGATTAGGCTAAAGCTTATATGGAAAGGTAAAGGAACTAGCATAGCAAATCAATTTTGAAAAAGAAGAAAGTAAGAGGAATCACTCTGACTTTAAGATTTATTATATAGCTACAATAATTAAGACTGTGGGGAGGAACAGACACATAGATCAACAGAGCAGAAGAGAAAACCTAGAAAGACTAAGACTGAGACAGTTGCTTTGGTGGAGTGAATGAGAATTTCGGAAAGGGAGGTGGTCCTAGGGAGCTATCTGGATTTTCTGCCCTTCCGCTAGACAGAAGAGGCTCTATATGATTAGTCAAGGGAGGATCTGCTTTTCAAGACAAATGGAAGCACCCTAGAGTTACCTAAGAAAGGAAACAGTACCTGAGACATTTAAAATACTCACTCTTCAGTCTCTTATTTTTCCAGCTGTGTGCAGGTGCAGTGACCAGATTTTGTAAACCAAAAATTGGGACATAAGGTCCAATATAAGATTATCGTCTTTTTCTTAAAAAAAAAAAAACAACCAAACGTGTTACTGTTTCATGACTAAAAGCAATACACGTCCATGGTAGAAATTTTGAAAAATATAGAAAAAGAATAAAGAACAAATGAAAAATTACCGATAACTCCAATCCTACCACCAAAGGTAACTACTGTTAGCATTTTTGATATATTTCCTTCTAGAGTTTTTCTGTGCATATCCACATACACACATTATGTATATTTATAAAATTGAGACTATATGGTATTAAATAATTTTGTATCCTGTTTTTTTCACTTAACATTGTTATCATGAGCTCATTCTCATGTCATCAAATTATCTTTAAAAATTTCTTTTTACAGCCAGCCCTGGTGGCCTAGCGGTTGAGTTTGGTGCACTCCACTTCGGTGGTCTGGTTCAGTTCCCGGGCATGGACCTACACCACTCATCTGTTAGTCTGTTAGTGGCCATGCTGTGGTGGCAGCTCACATAAAAGGAAAAAAAAAAAAGGAAAATTGGCAATGGATGTTAGCTCAGGGCAAATCTTCCTCATTAAAAAAAAAAAAAAATCCCTTTAATTGGCTGCAACAAATTCTTCCATGTAGATGTACTGAGACATTGTATCATACCTCAAATTCAACATATCAAAACAGAACACATCAAGTATATGTCTCTGTAAAACTGTTCTCCCTCCCCCAATGGCTCCCCATCCCAGTTGGTATCCAGGTTGGAAACCTCAGAGTCATCTTACTTCTTCCTTTCTTCTTGATCCCCTATAAGTGACCTACCTCCGAGTGCTGTTGATACTCTCTTCCTAAGAGCTCTCAGTAATACAGGAGGAATAGGAAAGGGAGTATCCTACCACCACTGCTCTAGTCTAGGCCCTTGCAGGCTCACTCTTGGAATACCACCATAATCCCTCCAAATATCACTGCATCCTATCATGTCCCAATTCCAGAACCTAGAATGACTCCTGCTACATTGTATCCGATATGAACTACTCCGCCTGAAACTCAAGGGAACCTGCAATCTGTCCCTGGCCCCTCTCCCATCTGAGTTGTCCTTGCTTATGAATACTTCCCCATTCCTGTCTATTTAAATCCTCTCAGCCTTCTGAAAGCAGTCACCCTAAAGTCTTACTCCCCTGCTTCTTCTACATAGCATCAGCCCTTATTACATCCTGATGTGTCTAAGGGGATTAGTTTTGTCTCCTCATCTAGACTTCTCAGTTGTTTAGGGACCACATCTTAAACTTCTCTTCTATCTCCCACGGCACCAAACACATGGGAGGTTCCAAAAAATTGATTGACTTAGCTGGGCTTTCAAGTGGAGACATAATAACACTTCTTAAACTTAACCTGGTTCAGAACCTCATTTTGGGAGATATTGCAGGATGGGAAGGGTTTACTAGGGGCAAGTGGAAAAAGCAGACAGGGGTGATGAGTAGACTTGACTGAGCAATACTACCAAGGAGAGGAGGGGCACCAGGCCTGGATTCAAATCCTGAGGGCACCACTTACTTGTTACACGACTATGGGTTGTTACACTAACTCTTCGGGCACAGTTTCCTACCCCATATGGCAATTGTGAAGATTAAATGAGACCACGTATGTAAAGAATCCAGCACATGCTGTTGCATAAGTACATTTTCAATAATGGTAGTTCCCACCTCTTGCATTTAGGTAGATAATTCAAGTCTTTATAAGTAATCTGCCTAGGGTTTTCATGGTTTGTTAAAACCACTGTCGAAGTTAGTATAACTTTGCAGAGCAGCCTCCATTTTTATTCTAGAATTTATAAAATTTTTAGCATGATATTTTTATAACTTATCTTTCTGTTTACGACAACAGCAACAACAGCAAACCTTCCCAATTCTTACACTCTTTAATGAAGCGAGAAAGAGAGGCTCCAAAATCCTCCCAAGAAGCCCTAAAACAAATGGGCAATCTGTCTTGGGACCAACCCTGCCTTTCAACTTATCCCTATGGCTTCTCAGGAAGCAAGAGAGGGTGTGGAAGGAAGCCGAGTTTCCACGGTGTAGAGTCCCACCAGGCGGGAGCACCGCTTCAAGCTTGGGGTTCCAGCAGGCCTTGGACATGCCCAGACCTGACATCCCAATTGCTAGTCCCTAGAAGAATGTCAATCCCAGACTTCAGGCTGCCAGAGGAGGTGATGCTTACACCCAGTACAAGGGTTCTCCTGAGGATATTACTGGTAGATGTGCAAAGGGTCTCAGCTTGGGGCTGTGGAGCTGTTAATAGCAGACGGGCTGGCGACCACAGCAACTTCAGGCAGCAGGAGCTGAGTGAGTTGGCTTCTTCCTCCTTCTGTCCTTTCTTACCTCTCTACCCAGCTCAAATGGAGCTAGAAGCTTCAATCACAGTATGGTGGGGTGCTGGGGGCATGGCAGGGGTGGGGAGTTAGGGAGAACTAAAAGGCCTAGATAGGGGCCAGAATTTCAAGTACTGCCCGTGGCTATCTTCCTCCCATTTCCAGGGAGATGGCGGATTTCAGGTGCTTCGGATCAGCCGTACAGAAGAGCCAGGTGTGCAGTGCAGGGGGAGAAGGGTTTACTAGGGGCAACTGGAAAAAGCAGATGGAGGATGATGAGTAGACTTGACAGGGCAATAGCGCAAAGAGAGGGAGGGCACCGGAAAGGCCAAACAGCCTGAATCCAAAGACCCAGTTCAGGCAGACCTGGGTTTAAATGTCTACTCCACCACCTATTAGCACCACGTGTGGCACACAGTAGGTGCTTAGTAATTACTTGCTGAATGAATGAATAAAGGCGACTTTGGCCAAGTCACTTATCTTCTCTGAGCCTTATCTGTAAGATAAATAGTAGCTATTATTCTTATTATTTCACCTGTGTGGTCTCTCCCCACATCCACATCAGTCTGCTCGTCTATCTCCCCAACTCCGCACTGCAGAGGCTGCCGTACTAAGCCCCCTGCCTTAAGGGTCAGAAAGGGCAGATGTACACAAGGCCTCCTCTTGCCTCTTGTGTCCTCCCCCTCCTCCTCCTCTTCCTCCTTACCTCCTGGCCCCATTTGTTTTCTTTTCTATCCCAGGCAAATTGGGTTATAGTCTGGGAACTCAGACCAGGTATAGAAACCTCCAGTTACAACTCCAACACATACTCACATATGCACAACTCACCCCACCCACAGGAGGTTGGGCCTGGGCTGCAGGTCCCCTAGGGACCTTTACTTGATCCAAATGTCATCAGTACCAGGGACTAGGAAACCTACCCCTGTTTCCCCATGCAGAGCTAGCCAGTCTTGGGGATCCACTCTGGGGATTGATCGCATTAGAACTGTTCCAGCTCTGGAAGGTTCACTGTGAGCCAGCTTCCCCGGAGTACGTCAACCAGAGGAAAGGGAAACAAATTGAGCACGTGAAGATGGTGAGAGGATGATTTTACAGTAGTGGTCATGAACTAGGCCAAGCGATCCACTCTCATACCCATACTTCCTTGTGAGCAATGACACATATCTTCAGGATTCATTGGCTCGAGAAGAGCAACTTGTGGGAGCAAAACATAGCTTTTCTCTGTATAAAGCTAATAGCTTGAATTGACTCTCCATGGTTTTATTGTTGTCTTTTTTTCTTCTTGGAAAGACTAATGGGCAGTAAAGATGGGATAAGGTGAGGTCTAAATTTGCCTGTCCCTCCAGTCATCCTGCGGCATGTGGAATGCATCTCTATAAGGTGAACCTCCTCAGGTTGGATCTCCGATAGGTTAAAAATCCCATCTTTCATGCTTCTAAGGGATGTGGTAGGAAAGAGAAAAGACCCCAAGCTCAAAGGCTGAACAAGTTCAACTAGACATGCTGCCTAAACTCCCTCCCATAGAGTGGATCTTAATCCATGTACTGTCTCAAGGCCACCCACCTCCCCAAATCAATCTGTGCCCCCTTCTCTGTTTTGAATAGGAGTGGGGTGGGGGGAGGGAGCCATGGTGAGAATTGGCCAGGCTCGCTGAGGTTTTATATGCAAGAACAAATGACAGTCTTGTAGGCAGGTTCAGGGAAATCTTTCAGAATGCAGAAAATTCAGCAGCCTTTCCACACTGACCATTGTCATGGCAACGCACTATCTGATGGCAGCATGCGTCACTAGGCTGGAGGGGCACGGTCTCAGTATAGAAGGTTAGCCTGGCCATTTTTAGCAACATTTGGACTTCTTTCTAGCCTCATTTCTTCTAGGTTTGGCTGAATTTCTTTTTGGTTCTGGACTTGTGTGCTTTACTCATTTGCATGGCTAGAACACAAGACTTTGTCAATGTGAAAGGAATGGAAAATCTGAACATTCCTAGTATTCTATAGCCACTCTGCTTGCTGTCGGCCCTCCCTGGCTCCTCCCCACTCACTCTTAGCCACTTAGTTTCTTTTCTTTTCCTCATCAATTCCTTCCTCTACACAGCATTACCCGCCCCCCCATCTGACAACTGTGACTCATCTACCAACCCCTGCACTGTCATCATATTCTTTTTATTGTTTTTCTATTTTCTCATTTTAATGTACAGCATCCTAGAATCTTAGAGTTGGAAGGAACCTTAACAGTAATCTAGTACAATCACCCTCTTCCAACGCAGGAGCCCTTCTACGGTATGACAGCCAAGTGACTGCCTAGCCTCTACTTGTATGTCTCCAGTGACAGAGACCTCATTCCTTCCTGGGCAGCCTATTCCACTTTGGACAGCCCGAATTGTTAGAAAATTCTTGCTTCTATTGAATGAAAATTTGCCTTTTTATAATATCTCCCCATGGGTCCTAGCTCTGTGCCCTGTGACCACATAGACTCTGTCTACAGCCTCTGCTCTGTGGCAGCCTCTCAGAGACATGAAGTAGAGGCCACATCCCCCTGGGTCTTCTTTCTTCCAATAGCCCCAGCTCCTCCAACCAGACCTCTCGGAGCCTGGGCTCCAGTCCTCTCGCCATCCCGACTGACCTCCCAGAGCACGCTCCTATTTGTCTAGAGCCCTTTTAAAGTGAAGTCAAGACTGCATCAGCCTCTCTGGAGGCTACCTTGCCCTGGTGACTCACGCTGAGCTCCGTGTTGAATAAAATCCCTAACTCCATTTCAGGCAAAATGCTGCTAAGCCATGTCTTCACATCTTGTACGTGTCCGATTGCTTTTGAGAACCCAATTCCTGGTCCATACATTTCCTCCCAGTTTAATTTCATTGTGTTACAACCAGAGTATGGCTTTAATCTGTTAGGATCTTTGAAAAATCTTGACTTCCATGTAACTTACATGTCCTCTAAGATTTTCTATTATTTTTTCACCAACCCTCAAACTAGTCTTTTATCTCAAGTCTTTTAAAAATTCATTCCTCTTTCAGGTTTCTTACCTTTCCTAGTCCTCTTCCCTTTGAATTACCTTCCTATGTCTTCTCTTGCTTGTCATTTCCATTTCCTCAATAGCAAGATGTCACCACTCTCTGGAGATATGTGTGTGGGGACGTGTGCAGGAAAGCACGAGGGCATATAGGTATCTGCACAGACATAGGTGTGAGTAAGTAGTTGCAGAGGCTTGTTTAGTTTCCGTTTCTATTGCTTTGTCTGTGCTCTACCAAGATTTAGAGCCTGGATGCGGGGAAAATGGCAAGGGTGAAGGGAGAGGGGTAAGAGAAGCTGGATCAGTCCCAAAGAAGACAGGAAATGTGTCTTGGGTCTGAGAGGGGCAGAAGGAGACTGGGGTGGGAGTGCTAATGCTAGTCAGAGCTGTAGCACAGTGAGAAGGACTGGAGAAGGGCCAGGAACCGAAGAATTTTAAAGGCCTTAAAGGTTGGACAAGGGAGGAAGATTTGGTTAGGAAGTGAGGACTTGTGGGCTTGGTAGACATCGAGAGGCCAGAGGGAGGTGGCTTGAAATAATAGGGTTGGGGATGGCTGAGGGCTATAGGACACCTTAGAGAGGCTTGCTGTGAGCATAACCTTATGTCTATGACTCATAAGCTTAGAAAATTTTCTCTGGCCAAAGGACCCTGGGATGTGGAGTCCCTGCCTATGGACTCCACTGTTGTCACAGACTAGGCTCTACTAGGGGATAGGGCCTTAATATAACCCTTAGCAAAGACCCCCAGGACAGAGTTAGTGCTTCCTCAGACTAACTCTGGCACAGAACAGACCTCCCTTTCATGCTGGATTCTATTCCAATGAGGCAGTGAAAGGTAGGAGAACTGGTGCAATCTTGGTCATTATATGAATAAACACAAGGATTTCACTCTCCGGAATGGCCAATGTGCAATATGATGATACCCTTGGCCTCTCTCTCTTTTTTCTTTTTGGTAAGGAAGATTGGCCCTGAGCTAACATCCGTGCCAATCTTCCCCTTTTTGCTTGGGGAAGATTGGCCCTGAGCTAATATCCGTGCCAGTCTTCCTCTATTTTGTGTGTGGGATGCTGCCACAGCATGGCTTGATGAGCAGTGTGTAGGTCTGCATTCAGGATCTGAACCCATGAACCCCAGGCTGCCAAAGTAGAGCGGGTGAACTTAACCACTACGCCACTGGGCCAGCTCCATCTCTTGGCCTCTTAACTCTACAAATAATTAGCCCCCCGCAAATATGCACACACACACACAAATTCAATTAAACAGGAAAATGGATGCCAAAACTACTTTAAAAAACGGTAGATGAAGTGAGTTGAGTCATGAAGCAGCAGCTGGGGTGGGGAGGAGGGCTCTACTGGAAAGCTGAGGGCAACATCTCCAAACAGCTAGAGGACAGTGTGGTCAAGAGGGCAATAACCTGATGACTGCCATTTTCCCTCTGTTCAGAGACCAAAAAAGTTGTTGGCCAGCCTTTGGGAAGGCAAGGATAGGGCCGCAGCCCCATCTTCAGTGCTCCGGGTGAGACTGAGGTACCTACTCCTAGATCATCAGAATCCCTGACTATAGGCCCTGTAGACCCACAGGCTCTCAAGGCTCTATTGGCCCAAGAAATCACAAAGAACAGAATGTCTGGGAGCCCCTCCCCCACGCTCCCAACTCTGAATTGACTTGAACTTCCCTCATCTTAAAGAGGGTTTTATTGTTGCCCTTAAAGAAAAGGGGTTCCAGGGCATACTTTAGAACTGGTTTTCCATTGGAGGTGCCTAAAGCTGAAACTTTTGTCCCCCGAAGGTGACATTAGCTGGCCAATGACAATCCCAACCAGAGTGGCCAGTGTGGAATTCCAGCTATAAGCTATCAGGCCAAAAAGATGTTTCCCTTCCAAGTCAGTGAAACGATTAACCACCGACAGACAAATGGTCTCTGGGGAAGGCCCCGGTGCTGGGCCACCACAAGCCGGGTGGAATGAGGAGGGCAGGGCTCGAGGGGTGGTGCTTACCTTTGATGTAGTTGAGGATTTGCTGGACTCGGTGGGGCTCATTGCGGTCTGGCCGGCAGCTTGGCGTGATTTCCAGCACATAATCAGGACCATATGCTGTGAAAAACTATAAGGAAAAGGGAAAGGCCAAAAAACAAACTAAACCACAGAAAACCTCCAAACCAAACCACATACAAACAGAATAATCAATAGGAACCCACCAGCACTGACAAGGCGAGGGAGGCCCAGGTGGGCAGGGCAGGATGATGCAGGAGGAAGCCTGGTCCGGGCTGCGCCATTGCCCTTGGCCAAAGCCTCCAGTGACAGTTCACTGCTAAATTCTTTAGTTTGTTCAAGGTCCTCTCTGCTCAGGGCGCAACCTTTCTCTCAGCCTTAGCTTCTACCTCGTCCTGTGTCTAGCCACGCTAGCCTGCTCTGGGCTCTCCCAAATCACACCACGCTTTGTTCTCCTCAGGATCTTTGCCATTGCTCTTTCCCCGAGGCCTGCAAAGGCCCTCCCCCAATCCCTGCTGCCTGTGAAAAACCTCCTCCTCCCGCCAGGCGCAGCTCAAATGTCACCTCCTTCACAAAGCTGTCCCTCACTCTCCACCAACCCCCAGAGCATTCTGTTGGCACCTCTCTTATGGCCCTTGTTCAACAAATAGACAGTGTTTGCCTGCATATCACATGCAGGTCACTGTGTCGGCTGCTGTGGGGGCTATGAAGATGGAGGAGACCTCCTCTGGGCTCCTCTAGGTGTTCACGAGCACATTCTGCAGCGGGTAGAGATTTTTCAACAGTGACTTGATCTCCCCACACTGGATTATCGGCAACCTGAGGGCAGGCAGCATTTACGTCTTCTTCACCTCCTCGGTCCTGACACACTGTGACAGCTGCCTGTTAGTTTTGGTTGCCTTGAACTCCCCGACCCAGGAATGTCAAATAAACCCAGTTTCCCTAGTTTTTCTTTCTTTGTAGTAGAGTTTATTTGTTTTTAAATTCAGGGATTCAGAATAAAGGCTTTTGGATTCTATTTCTAGCTCACTAGATGACTCCTTGTGACCTTTGGTAAGTCACAATATCTGATTCAGCTTCTGTATAAGGGCCCGCTTGGGGAAAAATACTCCATGACAAAGGAAATCATTCAATTGGGATAAGTCTTTGAATGGGAAATATGCAAAGCTACTATTTCTGTTTAGTTTTTAACAGAAATAGTATTTGTGCACACTCTCTGGAGAGAGAGCATATGGTCCTTAACATTATGTGCTTTCAATAGTGATATTGTTAAGCGGTAAGTAAGCCAGGGAAATTCAAATTCCACAGAAAAAATGGTACAGAGGGCGTGAAAGAAGGGATCTTGATATGTCATGACTTTGACGTCATCCAAAGAGCCTCTAAAAAATAATCCAGGGTTATTGCCATTGCCACCAAATTATCCTCGTTGAGAGTCTGGCTGTACATCTGGCACCGTGGGAGAGGTTGCGGAACAATGTCTAGGGATTCTAATGGCGTCTTTGTGGAATCCACGGGAGCAATTTGATGGGGAGATGGCTTCTGCACATTCATGACAGAAAACTCTACACATTTAATTAAAAGAAAAATGCCCAAGACTGTGCCAACGCTTATAATGCCTTTTTTTTTAATGGACTGACCTAGAGAGAAGAGAGGTACCTAGTTCCTTCTTGCTGGAATTATTCCTCTGATGCCTGAAGCCTCAAGTTCTGGAGATGGAAGAGGCCTTGCGTAGAGATTGTCTCTACCAAACCCATATATGGAACAGACAAAAGGGGTTACCTGGGGGACATATCCAGACACTAACTCCTCATTATGATCAAAGAAACTTGAGAGGTTTGTATTTTTAGCCAAGGAAGGCCCCTCAGTCCAAGCCTGAGGACCTTGTGGGCGTGGCTCTAGAAGAGAAGGCTTCAAACAGGTGTGGCCCTCTCTCCTCAGGCGGCCTCTCCTCCTCCAGCGGGAGTCAAGTAGTACACTCATTTCACGGGTACGGAAAGATGGGTTTAGAGAGAGCAATACAAGAAAGGCAGCTGTGATGAAGCAGACACTCTGCGAGACTCAAACCCTTGGCATCAAAGTGCTATAAAAATCAGAGCAGGGTGCCTCGCTGAGGTATAGGAGGAGAGAATGTTCTGCTTCCATCCACGAAGATAACACTGCTGGTCCTGTCAGCAAGACATGTTATGAGCTATCTGTTCAGGGCTGAGTGTTTGGAACAGCACGTTCTCATTGTGAATGCTGACTGCATGGTCACCCCCACTCTCCTACTTTATTCTGCTCTTGGACCAAGAGCACATGGTTGCAAGATGGTCAGCTGGGGACAGTACTGACTGCCACGTAACAGAACTCAGCTCCACTGGGATTGAACCTCTTGTCCTGGCTGCATTAGCACCTGGCTGTAACTAACCCATAAATAACCCATTCTTTGCTGAAGCAGGCTGCCTGCAGGTAATAGCCAAGTCTAGGTTCCTAAACATCTCCTCACCTTTGCAATCAAATATTATTCCCAGGTCCTGCTTATTGGCACTATTCTTAGGCTAGGGGACACAGATGACTGAAGAAAGTCCCTGTTTTGTGATCCAGTTCCATAAGGCAGCTGGCTCATCCTGTCCTTGGGAGGCTCTGCCTGGGGCTGAGGGAAGCGACAGGCCCCAGGAAGGCAGAGGCTCTAAGGCAAAGGTGGTGCCCTCTTCCCCTCACTGGCTCTCTTGTGGCATTTCTGTTTCTGTATTACATTATGCTTTTATTTTTGTACTCATTAACCCTTTTCTGCTGGAACTGTGAACTCTGCAAAGGCAGAAACTTCTGTCACATTCTTTTTTTATAGCCTGTAGAGTTGAACTCAGTCATCAAAGTTTCTCTTTAAACCTTTATTTTAAAATTATGTTGAATGAAATTAATTCACAAAAGGTTTAGCTGGTTGTTCAGTTAATTCTGTGGAATAATGCAGAGAGCCAACTCACAGCATTACCGGCTTTTCTAGACTCTTGAGGCAGCATGATGAGGTGGAAAGAGCACTGGCTTTAGAGTCAGGCAGAGCTGGCTTTTCATACTGGATTTAGCTGCGTGCCTCAGGCGAGTTTCTTAATCTCTGTTTTGTCATTGCTACCAGAGGGATGATAAATGCTGATCTGGCTGGGTTGTTAGGAACCACTGAGATAATATATATACAAAAGGGCCTAGCACAGGGCCCAGCGTATAGTAGGACTGCAGGAAATGTGAATTCCGTTCTCCGGGGGGCAAGAGGCCCTTGCCTCACTGGTGTCTCCCCCATACCCTGGAGGATGTTGGGCCCAGCACTTGGGGCTGTGATGCAGAAAGAAGAGCCTGTTCCTCCTGCCAGACAAAGCCTAGCAGCCCCAGTGTCCTTCCCACTTGCTTAAGCCATTAGCTCTGCCGAGGGCCTGTGGAGACGCTGACTGCTCGCACAGTTTCCTGCCCTATGCTCCCACCACTTGTTACTTACTGGCAAGGTGGAGAGGAAATCTGATCACATAAGGCAAAGGAGATGTTGGAGTGGAGGGATTTGGCCAGCGCTAGAAATAGCTTGAGGCCCCACCCTGAGACTGCCCTCCAGCCCTGAAGAGGAAAGGAAATGGGCAAGCAGCGATCCCGTTCCCAGACAGGTGGAGCAGGGGATGAAAGAGGCCAGCCGGCCTTTAAGTGAAAACCCTGGCTTTGATCTCAGCAAAGGGAAAGAGGGAGGTGCTAACCCTTCTCCACCCCTTCCCCTTTTCCCTCAGCACTCCTTTTGCTTTCTGGGTTTCAGTTTATACATTTTTGAGGGGAACTTGGTGGAAAGGGGGCAAATGGACAGTATGAGGTGGGGCTGGGGGATAGCAGTTGAAGGTAATGGCAACTTTAGGGAAGTTGGTCCCTTCTCAACCCAGGAGTCAATGAAGAAAGGAATGAAAATAGCTCAGCTCTCATTCAGTTCAGCCCCGCTCGACACGCCTTTCTTGCTCACCCCTCTCCAGCTCCTGCTCATGCAGTGCAAACAGCGTACACTTAGAAATTTGGTTGAAAAGATATTCAGAAGAGGCCTTAAGGTTGCTGTTACTCCTTCGTAACCCTATTTTGTCACAGGAAACCAAGTCACGAGCCTGGGGCAGCCAATCTTTTTATCCCTCCTTCCACATTTATAAGTGCCTACTACATGCCTGACTAAGTTAGTCGTTGGGGTACAAAGACAGTAAGACATATTTAGTAGGAGGGATTATTAGAGAGCAGTGTGATGTGAGGTAGAATGATAACAATACTAAAGATAAAAGTAGTAACAGGTAACACGAATTAAAGGCTCATGACGTGTCAGGCACCTAAAGTATCTCAGCACTTTTTATCGATTGACTAACTTAATTCTTACAACCAACTCATTTGGAAGGACCATAATTATTTCCATTTTTAAATGAAGATCTGAAGCACAGAACAGTCAGATAACTTGACACAGCATGTGTGGAGCTGAGATTTGAACCCAGGTCTTTCTGGGGATCAGCACTACCTATAGGAGACTCTAAACTACCCCAGAGGAAGTGATTGTGCAGGAGGGATCTGCAAAGGAGATGGGTGGTGGGAGGGAGGCATTCCCAAGAGAGCCTGGGCGAAGGCAGGGAGTATGGAACAGAATAGCACATTTTAGGCACCAAAATTAATTTGATATGGCTTGAGGGTAGGGCATAAGGAGAATCAGGACACGAGACTGGGGAGGCAGGCATGAATCTCAAGGTAGGCGCTGCCTGCTCCCCACACTAAGGTATTTGGCCTTATCCCAGACTAGAAGGTCCATGAGGGCAGAACATTGTTGTGCTCCCTGCTGTACTGCAGTTCCCAAAACAGTGCTCGCACCTAGTAAGTGGTAAATAACTATCTGCGGTATAAGTGACTGGAAACTTGGGGGAGTTTGTAAATGAGGCAATCAACAGGTCAGGTGTGTGTGCACTTTAGCGGACTCGCTGGCTACAGTGTGGAGAATGGAATGGAATTGGAGGGGGAGAATGAAAGGAGGGAGACCAGTGAGAAGGCTGGTGCTAGAACCAGGATGATAGTAACAGGGCCTGAACCAGAACAGTTGAGGGACGAATGGAGAGACTGGAAAACTTAGAAGATGGCATCAATAGGACTAAACGATGAATTGGATGTGAGAAGTAAGGAAGGAGAGAGTCGAGGATTTCTGTGTGGGAGGCACATTAACAAGATGAGGAATACAGGCAGAGGACAAGGGTTCATGGTGGGGTGTACGTGTGTGTGAGGGGTTCAGTGGGGAGCATGTTGAGGGTCAGGATCCTGATGATCCAGTGGTCTGGAATTTAGGAGAGAGGTTGGGCCTAAGATACAGCATATGTGTTATAGATTTGGGAGTTAATGACATAAAGGAATAGGATGAGACTTGCCAAGGAATTGCCGTGGCTAGCAGGGCAGGCTTACTACAGAGTGAGAAGAGAAGAGGGTCAAGGAAAGAATCATGGCACTAGCCAACTTTCAGAGGTGGACCTAGGGAGTGGAAACAGTTCTGGTGACAGTCTGAGATATTGTAGAGAGGTTAAACAAAAGGAGGGCGGTCTTCTGATTGGCCATGGGAAGGAGACCTCTGCCGGAGCAAAGCCAGTGGAGGGTATGGACAAGGCCTGACTAGAGTGGGCTGAAGAGTTGGATGGGAGGAAGCGGAGATGAGAACGATGGTAAGAATACACTCTTTGGGGCCAGCCTGGTGGCACAGCGGTTAAGTTCGCATGTTCCGCTTCGGCAGCCTAGGGTTTGCCAGTTCGGATCCCAGGTGCGGACATGGCACTGCTTGGCAAGCCATGCTGTGGTAGGCGTCCCACATACAAAGTAGACGAAGATGGGCACAGATGTTAGCTCAGGGCCAGTCTTCCTCAGCAAAAAGAGGAGGATTGGCAGCAGATGTTAGCTCAAGGCTAATTTTCCTCCAAAAAAAAAAAAAAAGAATACACTCTTTTTGAAGGCGCTTGATACAGGGGTGGGGCTGCGGCAGGGTGGTTGTTTTAAGATGGAAGGGTCTTAAGTATATTTATAGGCTGAGGGGAAGAGCCCTCAGGATGGGAGTCAGAGGCAGCCTGATAGGGATTTAGAGTTAGTTATGTCTGTCTTTCTGGCTCCTCAGCTGGAGCTCCACAAGGGAAGAATACTGTTTTATTCATATTTATATTACTTACAGCTCCTAGCATAGGGCTTAGAAAATAATAGGTGCTCAATTCATGTTTGCCGAATGAATGAAAGAAAATGTGTTTGGGATTCTGAGGACATTCACATCCAGTAGGGAGAATTAGGGTCTTGAAGGATGGGTTGATTGCAAACAAGCAGGGATGGGTGGGGCGGGGAGCAGTCAGTGGAGGCAAGAGAATGCAGGACAAGTCTGGGGACCAGCAAGTACTGTAAGTTGGCTAAAGCAGGAAAAGGAAAGCATGGGAAGCCTTGAATTCCAGGTTAAGGGGACAGGACTTGATGCAACAGGCACTGGGGCAGCATCAGGACCAGAGTTGTGCCTTAGGAAACCCGGGAGCAGCATACAAAGGCTGGGTGACCAGTGTGGAGGCTACCACAATAGTTTAAGGGGGAGGTATTGGGGGCTTGAACAAGGGCGATTGCTGTAGGGGTGGGAAGGATGGGAGACATCGAAGGTAGGCTCACTAGGACTTTGGCAATTGGTTGGCTGTGGAGGAAAAGAGAGAAGGGAGAAGTCAAAGTTGACTCCTAGATTTTGAGGCTGGGTAAGTGGGAGAATTGCAGTGCCACTGACAGAGCTGGAGTAAATTAGCAGGAAGAGCTAGTCTGGCTAAGGGAAGGTGATGGGCTTGGGTTTAGTTGGGTTTGAGATGACAGTAGGCCATCTGGGTCACCATGTCTAGTGGGCAGCTGGAGATGTGACGATGGTGTATGGAAGTGAGGTCATGGCCAAGGATTAAGGCAGTAGGGGGATAAAAAGATCTAGTGAATAGGCAGAAAAAAGAGCAACCAGAGAGGAAGAAAGAGAACAGTAAAGTGAAATCTCATGGAGCCTTAGGGATGAGATTCAGCATGAGGAAAATGCTTAGCGGGATACATTTGCCACGCTGGCAACACGCTCCCGTGGCTAAACTAGCTTCCTTCTCTCCTAGTTAGTAGGGGGTACGATGACACTGCTGCTAGCCAGCCCTGTTTTTATAATACTCCAACTAGCTCTCAAAATTTTTATTGCTAATTCAAAGTTTACCTTTTCCTAAAAATTCGATTTGATTCTATCAGGGTGAGTCCAAGGTCAGTGCCAATTCCTCTTACAGCCCCCTGAGGCTTTGCTCTGTCCTCAGTTGGGGAAGCTGTGCTGGTGACTGGTGTGGACCCTGACCAGGAAGAACGTTTCTTGTCTTGAATCGCCCTGTGGACAGAACTCATCACAACCAGAGTAACATAGCACCAGCACTTTGAACCATAACATGGTCTTGTACGATACTTCTCAACCTTTCCTTTATCACCAATCACTCCATCAAAAAACCTGGGTCCAATCATGATGGAAACAAAAACGCCTTCTTTTCCCCAGAAAAACATTTCTGTTTACAGGAAATTCGGTTATTATATATATCATTTATGCTACATTTTAAGGACATAAAATTGCGGTGGTATTATCGGGAGTCAATTTTATTGCCATGGCTTTACAACACAAACAGACAAAAATAATAACCCCATTAGTTGTTGGACTGAACTGGCAGGCAGCAGCACATCAGAGGCGATTGCTTGTAGGCAGGAGAATGGGGAATGAGGAGCGTCCAGAGCATGACCAAGAGGCCAGGGAGACATGGGCTATTGGAGATAAGACGTTCCATGTGGAGGTGGACGGGAGGATGGAGACCTGGCCTCCTGTCTGGACCACATCTATATCCCACCAGCAGGACTCAACTCACCCCTTGAACACAGAGTCAGTACTTAAGAACAGCTTCATGGTGAGGCTCATATACCAGTGCCAAGAACTATCTGGATGAGTGAATGAATGAAGAGAGCATGGACATACTTTCATTATTCAGATGTTCTAGTGGTATTTTAATTATTGGTGTAGAAAAAAGCTCATTAAACAAAATAATCAGGTAAATGTTAGCTTATTTGAGCACCAATTATATTTAAGCAAAGAATATGTCCAATACTAACCATTCTTATTTCATTAGCTAAAGTACTTAGAGGCTTCACGAACACACGTATATAGCCCTTCAGTGTACCGTGTATGCACTAAGATTCCTATGTTAGTCAATCCACAGTAATTCGTATATGTGTATTGTGTGTGTGCATGTGTGTGTGTGCGCACATGCACGCATATGTTCTATTAGGTGCTGAGTGTTATTCTAGGCCCTGGGGGGGAAGCTGAGTACAAAAAAAGAATAAAGTCTGGTGACTGCTCTCAAGGAGATGAAAATCCAAATAGAGAGAGAAAGATACCATTAAAGGAAGGGCAGAGGAATAAATCCAGGCTCAACTGTGTGGCACTGGCTGGAGTACAACAGATTGCCCTCACATGTGTGGGGCACTGGACAAGTGAGGTGACCTGTCCGAGATCATGGTGCTAAAGTAACAGATGTGAACTTTAACCCAAGGCTCTGGACTTTCAGCCCAACGGGCTTTCCACGACATCATGAAGTAAGAAGCACAGTGGTTAAAGACTAAGATTTCTGAGGTCAAATGGGATGAGCCCTAAATCTTTGCTCCACCATTTATTAGACATATGACCTTAGGCAAGTTACTTCCCTGTTCTGTGCCTTGGTTTTCTTGTTGGTAAAATAGGGATAATAACAGAACACACCTTATAGAGTTTTTGTGACAATGAGTGAGTAAATTCATGTAAAGCACTTAGAACAGTGCCTGGGGCAGAGTAAATGCTCAGTAAATATTATTATTAAATGCTAGATGTCATTGTTTATTGTGCTTTAACAACTGTACAAAGAAACAGTTCTGCATGCAATGGACAGTAGTAACACTGGATCTCTTTACAAATGCCCCTTCAGACTGAACGAGGGTGAATTCCGAAGAGCTTACCCTGTATCCAAAAACCTGAAGCCAGAAAGACGACAGAGGGAGCAAGAAGGGAAGGATCCAAATGAAAGGGACTAAGAAAAATGGAAGAGAGGAGGCAGGAATAAGAAATTGGAAGTGGTGGGAAAGAGAGGTAGGAGGTAAAGAGGTGATACAAAGGAGAGGAGATAAAAAGGGGGGGGATTGGTGAGGGAAGGAAGGGGGCACAGAGGAGGCAGCAGAGGAGACAAGGGCAGGGTGGCTGCTACTTCACTAAGGGTCTCCCGCAGGCCGAGGCTTTCCTTTAGGGCATGGTTTCAGGGGTCTGGGGAAAGGGTCTTGGCCAAGACGAATACCTCCCCCACATCACTGCTGATCCTCAAATTTCCACTATTAGAGAGAATTCCTCCTTCATAAATATGTGCAGGGCCAGCTCTGGTTATACCATATGTCTCTGTTAATCAAATGAATATTTTGGAAATAAGCCTACACATGAAGCTTTTTTACATCAACTTTTCCTTAAGCCAAGGGTGGAGATGGAAGAAGGGAGAGTATAGGGATATTGTTTTACCTGGCTTGCTGTTGGACAAGTACTAAGATGACCTTGAAAACGGATTCTACTAGAGGATTAGTAAGTGCTGCCTTGGCTTGCCAAGCAACTGCCCTCTCTCTCCATTCCTTCACTGCTAAACTTCTTAAGATCTCTCTTTTCTTCATCACCTCGACTTCTTCATTTCCCAGACACTTCAACCCACTGCTCTCTGCTTCTTCCCCACACCTCCATTGAACTGTTTTCTAGAAGGAGGATGGCAAAGAGATTTTAGCTTGTTGGCAACTCTGATTGATTGGTAGTAGCTGCTTGGGGTACTGTGTTGAGAAAGATTCTGAGGCTGTGTCTAGGTTCAGCAGGGAAATGTGCCGTGATCAGTTTGTCATGCAATCCATGGGAGTACATGGTAGGCAGCGTGGGGCCTCGGGAGATATAGTCATATGTGCCCTATATTTGCTATTCCTGCTTTAGGAGACCAAGAGTGATCTTCCTAAGAACGTCTTCTTTTCAGTTATCACTCGCCCTATTTGATCTCTCCTCAGCATGTGTCATCAGTTACCCCCTCATTTTTGGCACTATCTTCTCTCTCACCACCACTCCTCTCCCTGTTCCTTCTCAGTCTCCTTCCCTGGACCCTTTTCCTCCATCTGTCTCTTAAATGTGGGTGCTCCAGGTACTCTCAGCTCTTTGTTCTCTCTCTGCAAGAGTTCACACTCTCTGCTGTTGTTTTGATCACTCCTATGCAGAAATCCCACATCTCTGGATCCAGTGTTTATCCTCAGCCTCTGACTTGCATTTATAATTGTCTGCTGGAAATTCCTATGTAGAAAACTTGAATTCTTGGTACTTGATGCTTAATGTGTTCCAAGTAGAGCTAATTCAGTATAAGTTCCTCCAAAGAGAATGTCCATCTTCTCCTTTTGTTCACTCAGTACCATACATGAGTCTCATCACACAGTAAGCTCCTCAGCAAAGACTTGAACTTATGACCCTGAATGGGTCAGTGTGCTTCTGTTTTATTTAGAGGCACTGGATTTTGTGCTTTCAAAATACCTGAAACGGTATGGGATTAGGGGATAGAGATTAGGGGCTCTCTGTCTCTGTGAGATATTCCCACTGTTTGATGAGCGATGATTGTTTTTCCTCGCTATTTGTCAGATGAAGGAAAACATATCTAACCATGTGTAAGAAGATAGAGAGAGGCATCAGGTACTCCCAAGACTATCATTATCTTTCACGGGCCAGCCACACAGCAAGAAATATGCTTTGGGTATTATTTGAAAACACTCACTGGTTATCTGTTGGGCAGGATGCAGAGTGGGAGGGGCTGGGGAGACAATGATGGAGCAGACAATCCCTGGCCTTGAGGAGCTTACCGTCTAGTAGAGAAGGCAGACAGATACAGGAATAACTACGATGAGATGAATGTTAGAGGTGAATCATTTCTCTACAGCTATGGGAACTCATGTGGGAATTCTTAATTCTGAGTATGGGGGCTGGCAATGGATAAGGCTTCATGGAGGAGATGGGAAGCAAACGAGCTGGCCTTGAAGGATGAGTAAGACTTAAATAGGAAGGGAGAGAAGGTAAGAAAGGCAGAAGGAGCAGAATGAGGACAGTGAAGATATATTCTAAACAATGAATACTGTTTATGAGAAAGAAGAGAGTACTGGATCATAACCAGCACCAGCACAGCTCTGTACGCAGCTTTCTTGTCTTCTCTGAATAGTGCATCTCTCCTTCATGATGGACAATGATAGATTGATGCTCTCAGCAGAGGCAGGGGAAAAGTCATGGATGGACTTGCTACTCCAGCAGAGTAGGATTTATCTCTGATAACGCCATCAGAGTGGTTACTTGAGGGCAAATAAGAGTTGTACTTGCTTAGAACCTATTGATTCATTTGTTCCCTAATTCACTTGATACCAATGTCTTTTGAGCACTCCTGTGTGCCAGGCTCTGGGTGCGAAGAGATGAATGAGACTCAGCCCCTGCCCTCAAGGAGTGGATGGGAGACAGCTGTGCAAACGCTAATTCTAATGCTCTGTGGTAAGGGCCACAACAGACGTTCGGGCAGGGAGCACCTGGAGTCCAGAGGGAAGACAAAGCAAAGCCATGCTCTCTGAGTCAGCCTCTAACTGATTTCACTGTCTCCCGTCCCTCCCTGAGTTTTCTGTCAGAAATTCAGATCTGATCATGTCATGCCGCCTGCTTAAAAACCATGGTTGGCTCCCCACTGACTGCAGGACCAAGTCCAAACTCTAAGGCAGGACAGACAAAGGCCTTCGCTCTGGCCCAACCAACTGCTTCAGTCTTATCTCACACCGCGGTCTGAGCTGTGGCCTTTAAACTGTAGCCACACTGAACTGTAGGGTCTCTCCCCGCTCCCCTTTATCTGGACAACTCTTCTGCTGCCTTTGAGCCCCTGCTAAATGTTGCTTCTCTGCTGCACCAGCCCCAACCCCCAGATGGAGTACATTCCTCCTCTGCGTTCCCACAGCTCGCTGTCCACCTCTCTCTTCTAGCACTTATCGCATTATAGAGTAATTGTTTGTTCATGTGCCCGTCTCCCCTGCTAGGGAGTGTTCTCCTCAAGGCTGGGAACTGGGCCTTATTCTTTTTTTTATCCTTGAGATCTGGTAGGGGCCTGGCACATAGTAGGTGCTTCATATGTCTCTGCTGAGTGAATGAATGACTCTGACATGTGGCCACTTGGGCCCGATGGTTGTCAGCAGCTGGCGTTACTTAACATGAGGGATGCCTAAAAATTGAAGGGCAGCCAGAGTAGCTGAAAAACAGGCGGCTCTAGTGACATCACGAAAAAACAAAATAAAACTGGAGAAGGCTGAGACAAGGCTCCCACTCAGGCTTTAACAAATGACTCGCCCTTCAGAGCAGCCCCTTTTTGTCTGCTCTCCCATTCACTTTCGAAAACCCAGTCATTGAAATGATTCTAATTATTCATGGTCAGTGGCATATCCAGGAAACACTTAGTTTACAAGCAATTAAAATACACTAAAATAGATTTATGCAGGTTGAACCTGATCCTGTTGGTAAGAAGGGAGTAAATGACTTACATCTTGGAGGGGGATTTGCTTCCCGAGGTTGCTCTTTATCACTCTTTATCTGCCGCACCGGTTGATGCTAACATGGCAAACATCCGGAGGGCCTTCTTAAGGGGAGTGTGCTGCGAAAAGTGCGAGGAACCTGTAGATTGGGTGCCTAACCGCAGCCAGCTGTCCTGTAAACGTGTGAGTGCTGCCTCTGCCCACACCCACCTGCCATGGGGAAAAGGCTGGCTCAGCAGCAGGCAGCTCGGGGCAGTAGGAAAGCTCCCAGCACTGCGAGATCGTGGGGCTCGGTTTCCCATAACATCGGAACCACTTGGAATCACTTAACCCCTCAAGGCTCAGTCTCCGCATTGGTAAAATGGGGACACAAATTTCCACCCTGCCAGCTTTAAAGGGCTGTTAACGTGGATCAGTGGAAGAAATTTTGTAAAAAGTTCTAGAGGCTAGACAAATGGAGGAGGTTTCACTTTCATTACAGAAACTAACCTGTGGCCGCTGGGTCCCTTCAGTGCTCTAGATGTGGCTGACGCTCATCAGCAGATTAGTAAAGGTACACTTAGGCTCGTTCCCTAATAGTTTATTTAAGAGTTCACACGAGGACGATTCATTACCTTGCCACACTCAAACCAACAGTATTTTAATGTCCCTCTAACGAAGACAGCAGTCAGCAGCTAAACAAACAGGCCGCTTGCTTGAGAACAGACACGGGGCAGCACAGGCCTAGCACATGGAGTCCAGGTGTCCCCAGAGATTTTGCACCATCCCCCCCTATGGCAGGCCCTGCTTCCCTCGGTTTGACTCTAGGTAAAAAAGGCCTCCTTTTGCAGCTCCAAGAAACCTAAGCTAAGCCATTCAGTGGGCCAATGTGATTGGTGCAAAATTAAGAATGAACACATTGAAATGGCATATTTCAGCATCGCCTTTTGAGCTAAGTGCAGAGGAACTGCAGAAAGGCCAAAAGGCTGGCACAAAAAGTAGGGCAGGGAAGCAAAGGTCGTGGAGAATCAGTAAACAGGAGTGCTGGGCCACCTGGAAGTCTGACCCTAAATTATTAAGGCCTTGAGATATGTTAATGAAAGTTGTTTACCCTACATCTGCAAAAGCATCTTGGGTTCCTATCACACCTCCCTGCCTTTCTGCTCACCATCCCCTTTGCAGACAATGCCTGGCCTTCCCTTCTCAGCCTGGACTATTCCTACTCATCTTTTAAGACCCAGCTCAAATGTAGCCTCTCTGAAGTCCTCACTGACTCCCCAAAGGCGGAGCTCCCTGTGCCCTCCTCTGTGCCTCCGCCAGGCCTTTTGCAGCCCTCGGGCCCACTCTGGCGTATTTGTTTACACACCCTTTTCCCCCGTTAGGCCATGAGAGCAGCTCTCAGGAGCAAGAACCACATGGTACTTTACTTAGCGCAGAGCAGGGCACAAAGGTGGCCCTCCCTCAAGGCCGCCTGAACGAACGAGCATTTGAGCATCAACACGCCAAACTCATTTATTGGATCTGCACAGGGACCAAAGGGCAGGCTCATTAGGCGATGATTTGACATGGTATACATGCTTCCTCCACACTGGTTTACCTAATTAGTGACTGCCTTGGTGCTGGCAAGCAGCAAGAAACCTGCTGGAAGAGGTAGCCTGACAATGTACCAATGAGGCAAGGCCTGGGCGGCCTCCTGGTTCAGGCTACTGGCTCGGTTCCCACAACTTGCAAACGTGAGCTAGAAAAGTGCTGCTCTCCACTCCCACTGCTCAACTCCCCTGTGCTTGCTTCTCGGGAAGTTGCCCAGCAGCACAGACAACATCATTTAGTGTGTTTGAAAATTGCAAACGCATCCATTACCAGAGAGGAATGCCTAACGGATGGAGCCTGACCCGGCCTCGGCTCCCACAGAAGCCCCAGCTCAGCAGCCACAGCCTCCGGTTCTGCTAATGATGAACTAGATGACTTTGGACACATTGGCTCATCTCACGTTCCCCATCCTCAAAATGGGGAGAATAATGAAGACGTTGCAGGGATTGAGTCAATAAGAAGCTTGACTGAGATCCCTGTGGACGGGGGAAGCAGCAGCTGATGCTGGCAGAGGCTGCAGGGTTTTGTTGTTTTGGTTGTTTCTGTTTGTAAGTGTGAATCATCGGGCCCCAAGCCCAGATGTGCAGCCCGTGGAGAGGAAGAGAGGAAGGGCAGGCGGCTGGGCACCTCTGGCCCGGGCTGCAGCAGAGCCAGTGCACATGGAAGTGGACAGGACAGGACGGGATGGGATGGGACGGGACAGGATGGGATGCTCAGCTGCTGGCTTGCCAATAGCTGGTCTTCCGCTCCCTGGTAGGGACCAGGAGCAACAAGCTCTGAAGGCTGTGCGTACTGGAGCAGTTTTATATTGAAATCAAATAAAACTCATGACAAAGTCAATCTGACACATCTTTAATGATATGCATAATGATTATTGTGCTGTGCAGTAATTAGGCTTGATGGTAAGCAGCTCCCAGGAAGGACTGCAATCATGATTACTTTTACACAGTTACCCAATATTTCTGAGGCCAGCTGGGATGGGCGTGGGGGTTGGGGGTGTCCAGACAGGAGGCAGAGCAGAAAGCTAGCTGCAAGGCATTTCTCTGGTTCTCCTTCCTTTCTCCTCTCCATCCCACCCTGAGGTGACAATCCTTCCACTCCTTATTGGGGAACAGAGAAAAGTTCTGATGGGGGTTTGGATGGCTAGTCCTTTCTCCAGCCAGGGAGTGGCCTCCCTGCAGCTCCTAGGAGTGGGGACTCCGGGATGCTCAGAGAGGCTGTGGGCTGATTAGGCCCCACTTGTCCATGCGGCCCGGAATTCTGCCAAGTGGCCTTAAACCTAAAAAGTACACAACAAATGTGTGGACCATGTTTGGATCCTGATTTGAACAAATCCATGCAGACAAATATTTTTGAGACAATTGGATAAAACAATCGTGACTGACTGGTATTAGATGATATTAAGGAACTATTAATTTTGTTAAGTTTGATAATGGTATTGTGGTTATGCTAAAAGAAGGTCCTTATCTGTTGGCAAAATATACTGAAATATTTCTAGGCCAGCAACTGTGGAATGGTATGGTACCTGGGATGTGGTTTAAAATACTTCAAGAGGGGGGCTGGCCCCGTGGCAGAGTGGTTAAGTTCGCGTGCTTCGCTGCAGGCAGCCCAGTGTTTCGTTGGTTTGAATCCTGGGTGCGGACATGGCACTGCTCATCAAACCACGCTGAGGCAGCGTCCTACATGCCACAACTAGAAGGACCCACAACGAAGAATATACAACTATGCACCGGGGGGCTTTGGGGAGAAAAAGGAAAAAATAAAATCTTTAAAAAAAAAAATACTTCAATAGAAAAATGGGGAATAGAAGAAATAACAATGGCAGAAGGTTGAGCCTTGTTGAAGCTGGTGATGGGTACATGGGAGTTCACTGTCCTCTTCTCTTTGCTGTGTATATGCTTAAAAGTTTCCATAACAAAAAGTTGAAAAAAATCATACACCCTAGACTGCTCTGGCAGTGATTCATATATTAGTGAAAATTAGTTTGATCATGCTAACCACACCTAACAGATGCAGGCAGCTATCAGCGATGACATTTCAGATGGGCAGAGCCAGGAGGGGGGCCTGGAGCATGGGCCACTGGCCGGGAGTGCAAAGTCCTGGATGGGGTGGAGAGAGATGCATGAGGGAATTGGAAATTTAAATGGTGAGAGGACAGTCTGAAAGTTCTGGGAAAGAAGGCAGGAAGTGAAAGAGGAGAGAGACGGAGCGTAATAGGTGCTCAGGGCCACGTGCTAAGGCCCCCACTAGCCTGTAAGGCTCCCGGGGGTGGAGCCTGTATCTGAATGCTCTCTGTCTTCCCTAGAGCTCCCAGGACATTAGTTTACTCAATTTACTTCACTTATTTAAGAATATTTGTTGAGGCCTACCATCACCAGGCAATACAAACACGGGCATGTGGTGGACAAAGGAGACAGAGCAGTGAACAAACCAAAGTCCCTGCCCTCATGGCGCTCACACTCTGGTGGGAGGAGACAAATGGTAAATAAACAGCAAGGATATATGTCAGATAGTGATAAGTGCTGCAAAGAAAAATACCCGAGGGTAGGGTGGAGAGGCAATGCTGGGTGGTTGCTTGAGTTCAAACTTGCAGGGCACTTAGGCCCTTATGAGCTCTTCCAGGTCCCCTTGCAGCTGGTTTTCAGTCATGTTGGCCTCTGCGCTGGGTTTCACCAAGGGCTCCTGGACCTCTCGGCCTACACGTGTACTTTCACCTTATTCTTCACTTAACCGCCCCCTCCTATACCTGATTAATCCACGTCTCTCTAGGTACCACTTCCTCCAGGAAGCTTTCACAGGCCCTTCCTTCCTCCCACCTCCACACTACTCCCTGGGTCTTCTCTGCTTCCGCAGCATGCTTGCATGAATCTCTACTACACTTACCAGCTGGATTATAATTCTCTTCCCGACTAGACTTTGAACTCTTTGAGGATAGAGGGTAGGTCTTTTTATATCTATATAGCACAGGGCCTAGAACATAGTAGGGATACTGTACATGCTTAATGAATGCATGAATGAACGGACGGATGAAAAAATGAATATGCTTCATAGCGAACATCAGAGACGTGGGCAGCATCTTCAATGAATCAAATGCTGGGGACATAGAGGTGCTAGTGTGTGCTCAGACAACTAAGGGAGAAGTAGGATCCAGATGTTTATTAAACTCTATGATAATTATGATAAGAATAATCATATTTGCACTCAATATTTATTGCATGGACTCTGGAGCCAGACCACTTGGGTTTTCATTTTGGCTCTACCATTTGCTAGCTGTGTGATTTTGGGCGAGTAACTTATACTATCTGTGCCTCAGTTTTCTCATCTGGAAAATGGGGATGATAACAAAATGAGATAAAGTTCTACAAAGCACTTAGAATATTATCTGGCAAACAGTAAGTGGTATATAAGAGTTTGCTATTAGTATTTATTACTGTGAGCCTTTGACTGTGCTAAATGCTTTATTTATTTATTTATGTACATTGAACGCAAGCCAGTTCTAGGCCCTGGGGAAAGAGTGCTTTCATGGAGCTTCCATTTGACCTAACTTTATCCTCACACAATACAAGGCAGGTATTGTACATATCCCCATCCTATAAAGAAGAGTGAGGCTTAAAGCTGTGAAGTAACTTGTCCAAGGTCACAGAACTCATAAATTGAAAATTAGGATCCTATCTCTGGTCTGTGTGACTCCAAAGACCATTGCTCTAGAACAGGGATGAGCAAACTAGGGCCCACAGGCCAAATCCGTCCCTCTGTCTATTTTTTCCCCTTGAGGATATAATTCACCCTTTTAGAGTACACAATTCAGATATTCACAAGTAGTAGTATATTTACAAGGTTGTGCAACCATCACCACTATCTAATTCCAGAACATTTTCATCACTCCAGAAAAAACCTCTCTACCCAATAAACATTCTTTTCCCCTCCCCACAGCCCTTAGTAACCACTAATCTACTTTCTGTCTCTATGGATTCACCTATCCCGGACATTTAATATAAATGGAATCATATAATATGCACTCTTTTGTGTCTGGCTTCTTTCACCTAGCATAATGTTTTCAAGCTTCATCCATGTTGTAGCATGGGTCGGTACTTTATTCCTTTTCATTGCTGAACAATATTCCATTGTATAGATGTACCACATTTTGTTTACCCACTCATCAGTCGATGAACATTGGGGTCATTTCTACTTCTTGGCTATTATGAATAATGCTGCTCTGAAATTTTGTGTACAAGTTTTTGTGTGAACATATGTGGTTATATACCTAGGAGTGGAATTTCTGGGTCATTTTAACTCTATGTTTAACTTTTTGAAAAACTGCCAGATTGTTTTCCAAAGCGGCTGCACCATTTTAAGTTCCCACCAGCAATGTATGAGGGTTCTAATTTCTCCACATCCTTGTCAACACTTGCTATTGTCTATATTTTGATTATAGTCATTCTAGTAAGAGTGAAGTGATATCTCATAGTGGTTCTGATTTGCAATTCCCTAATGACTAGTGATATTGAACATTTCCTCATTTGTTTATTGGCCATTTGTATGTCTTCTTTGGAGAAATGTCAATTCACCAAATGTCCTTTCGCCTGTTTCTAAATTGGGTTACTTTGCTTTTTATTATTGAGTTGTAAGAGTTTCTAAAATGTATTCTAGATACAAGTCCCTTATCAGATATATGATTTGCAAATATTTTCTCCCATTCTGTGGGTTGTCTTTTCACTTTCTTGATAGTGTTCTTTGAAGCACAAAGGTATTTAATTTTGATGAAATCCAATTTCTTTTTTCTTTTTTTTTATTGTGGCAAGAGCATGCTATCTGTTTTTCCTTTGGTACCTTGGGTATTTGGTGTCATACTGAAGAAACTAATCCAAGGTTATGAAGATTTACACTTACATTTCTTCTAAGAGTATTACAGTTTTAGCTCCTACATTTAGGTCTCTGATCCATTTTGAGTTCATTTTTGTATATGGTATGTGGCAAGTGCATTTCTATATATGGTGTGTGGCAAGTATCCAACTTCATTCTCTTGCATGTGGATAACCAGCTGTCCTATCAGCATTTGTTGAAAAGACTATTCTTTCCCCATTGAATGGTCTTGGCACTCATGTCAAAAATCAATTGGCCATAGATGTACGGGTTTATTTCTGGACTCTCATTTCTAGTCCATTGATCTATATGTCTCTCTGCATGCCAGTACCACTGTCTTGACTACTGTAGCTCTATAGTAAGTTTTCAAACCAGGAAGTGTGAGTCTTCCAAATTTGTTCTTCTTTTTCAAGATTGTTTTGGATATTGGGTCCCTTGCATTTCCATATGAATTTTAGGATCAGTTTGTAAATTTCTTAAAAAAAAACTAGCTGGGATTTTGATATCGACTATGTTGAACTGGTACATCAATTTTGGGAGCATTGCCATCTTAAGAATACTAAGTCTTCCAATCCATGAACACAAGATGTCTTTCCATACACATAGGTCTTCTTTAATTTGTTTCAACAACATCCTGTAGTTTTCAGTGTACGAGTCTTGTAATCCTTCTGTTAAATTTATTGGTAAGTATTTCATTCTTTTTGATGCTATTGTAATAGGAATTTTTTTCTTAATTACGTTTTGGATTGTTCATTGCTAATGTATGAAAATGGAATTGATTTTTATATATTGATCTTGTATCCAGCAAACTTGTGGAACTCATTTTTTAAAACAATTTTTTAAGAGCAGTTTTAGGTCCATAGCAAAATTGAGAGGAAGGTACAGAGATTTCCCATGTACTTCCTGCCTCCACACATGCATAGCTTCCCTTATTATCATCATCCCTTGCCAGAGTGGTACACTGGTTACAATTGAACCTACACTGACACATCATAATCACCCAATGTCCACAGTTTACCCTAGGGTTCACTCTTGGTGTACATTCTATAGGTTCGAACAAATGTATAATGACATATATTCATCAGTATAGTATTATACAGAGTATTTTCACTGCCTTACAAATCCTCCATGCTCTGCCTAATCATCTCTCCTCTCATCAACAACCCCTGATCTTATTTCTTCCCCCCCAGGGTAAGATTCACCCTATGCTAACATCTGTTGTCAATCTGCCTCCTTTTTCTCCCCCTCCACAAAGCCCCAGTACATAGTTGTGTATAGTTGTAAGTTCTTCTGGTACTTCTATGTAAGCCACCACCACAGCATGGCTACTGACAGACGAGTGGTGTGGTTCTGTGCCCAGGAACCAAACCCGGGCTGAAGTGGAGCACATCAAACTTTAACTGCTAGGCCATCAGGGCTGGCTCGTGCCCCTGATATTTTTACTGTTTCCATATTTTTTCCTTTTCCAGAATGTCATATAGTTGGAATCATACAGTACATAGCCTTTTCAGACTGCTTTTTTCACTCGGTAATATGCATTTACAGTTCTTCCAAGTCTTTTCATGGTTTAACAGCTCATTTATTTTTCAGTGCTGAATAATATTCCGTTGTCTGGATGTACCACAGTTTGTTTATCCACTCACCTACTGAAGGACATCTTGGTTGCTTCCAAGTTTTGGCAATTATGAAAAGGTGCTCTAAATATCTGTGTGCAGGTTTTTATGTGGACATAAGTTTTCAACTACTTTCAGTAAATACCAAGGAGTGTGACTGCTGGGTCATATGGTAAGAATATATTTAATTTTGTAATAAACTGCCAAACTGTCTTCCAAAGTGGCTGTATCATTTTGCATTACTGCCAGCTATGAGTGAGAATTCCTCTTTGTTCCACATCCTTGCCAGCCAGCATATGGTGTCATCAGTGTTCCAGATTTGGGCCATATGAACTGATTTTTTAGCTCTAATAATTTTTTTGTTTGTGGATACTTTAGGATTTTCTATATACAAAATTATGTCATCTGCAAATAGTGGCAGCTTTACTTTTTCCCTTCCCATCTGGATGCCTTTTATTTCTTTTTCTCCAATTGCCCTGGCTAGAATCTCCAGCACAAGATTGAACAGAAATGGCAAGAGTGGACATCCTTCTTCCTGATCTTAGGAGGAAAGATTTCAGTCTTTCACCATTAAGCATGATATTACATGTAGATTTTTTTTATAGACGCCCTTTATCAGGTTGAAGAAGTTCCTTTTTATTCCTAATTTGCTGAGTGTTTTTATGACGAAAAGGTATAGGATTTTGTCAAATGATTTTTCTGTGTCTAGTGAGACGATCATGTTTTTTTCTTTTTATTCTATCGACATGGTGTATTTTATTAATTGATTTTTAGATGTTACAACAACTTTGCATTCCTGGGATAAATCCTATTTGGTCATGGTGCATGGTCCTTTTATATGTTGCTGGATTTGGTTTGCTAGTATTTTGTTAAGTTTTGTCTCCACATTCTTAAGAGATACTGGTCTGTAGTTTTCTTTTCTTGTGATATTTTTGTCCAATTTTGGTATCAGGGTAATACTGGCCTTGTATAATACACTGGGAAGTGCTAATTCCTCTTCTATTTTTTTTTTAAATGAAGGATTGGTGTTAAGTCTTTAAATTTTGGTAGAATTAACCAGTAAAACCATAGGTGCCTGGGGTTTTCTTTGTGGGATTTAAAAAAATTATTAATTCAATCTCTTTTACTTGTTATAGGTCTATTCAGATTTTCTATTTTTTGAGTTAGTTTCTGTAGTGTTTTTCGAGAAATATGTCCATTACATCTAGGTTATATAATTTGTAGACATACAGCTGTTCATAGTATTCCCTTATACTCCTTTTTATTTCTGTAATGTTGGTAGTAATGTCCCTACTCTCATTTCTCATTTTAGTAATCTGAATCGTCCTTTTTTTCCCCCTCTTGGTCAGTCTATCTAAAAGTTTGTCAATTTTGTTGATCATTTCAGAGAATCAACTTTTGGTTCCATTGATTTTTCTCTCACTTTTCTATTCTCTTTTTTACTTATTTTTGCTCTAATTTTTAAAATTTCCTTTCTTCTGCTTACTTTGGGTTTAGTTTGCTATTCTTTTTCTAGTTTCCTAAGGTGGAAGGTTAGGTTATCAATTTGTGATCTTTCCTCTTTTTTAATATAGGCATTTACAGCTACAAATTTCCCTCTAAGCACTGCTTTCATTGCATTCAATAAGTTTTGGCACAATTTCTTTGGTTTTCATCCATCTCAAAGTCTTTTCTAACTTTTTTTGTGATATCTTTAACCCATTGGTTATTTAGGACTGTGCTGTTTAATTTTCACATATTTGTGAATTCCCCAAATTTCCTTCTTTTATTGATTTCTAATTTCATTCCTTTTCATCTGATTTCAATCCTTTTAAATTTATTGAGACTCGTTTTGTGGTCGAATGTATGTTCTATCCTGGAAAATGTTCCATGTGCACATGAAAAGAATGTGTATTCTCCTGTTGCTGGGTGGTGTGTTCCATATATGTCTGCTAGGTCTAGTTGGTTTAAAGATGTTCATGTCTTCAATTTCCTTGTTGATTTTCTGTCTAGTTGTTTCATCCATTGTTGAACGTGAGGTACTGATGTCTCCAACTATTGTTGTTGAATTGTTTATTTCCCCCTTCAATTCTTCAGTTTTTACTTCATGTATTCTGGGGCTCTGTTTTTAGGTGCATATATACATTTATAATTGTTATATTTTCCTGATGCCTGACAATTTTATCATCATAAAAATGTCCTTCATTGTTTCTAGTAACAATTTTTGTTTGATAGTCTATTTTGTCTACTATTAGTACGGCTACTCAGCTCTCTTTTGGTTATTGTGTGCATGATATACCTTTTGCAATCTTTTTACTTTCAACCTATGTGTGACTTTGAATTTAAAGTATTTCTCTTATGGACAACACATGATTGGATCATGTTTTATTAATCCATTTTGCCAATCTTTGACTTAATTGGAGTGTTTAATTCATTTACATTTAATATAATTACTGATAAGGTATGGTTTACATCTGCCACATTGCTATTTGTTTCCTACATCTTATACTTTTTTGTTCCTCTCTTCTTCCATTACTGCCTTCTTTTTTTATTAAACAGATATTTTCTAATGTACCATTTTAATTCCCTTGTTATTTTAAATATATTTTAATGTATTATGTATAAATATATATGTATATATGTGTGCGTGTGTGTATTTTTTCCTTAGTGGTTGACCTGGGGATTATAATTAACATCTTTAGTTTTAACGATCTAGTTTGGATTAATACCAATTTAACTTCAATATTATACAAATACTTTGCTACTATACCACTCCATTCTCATGCTCCTCCTTTATGCTGTTAGTATCAAACAAACTACATCTGGATACACTGTGCTCTTATCAAAGCAGATTTACAATTATTGCTTTATGCAGTTGTCTTTTAAATCATATAGGAGGGGTCGGCCCTGTGGCTGAGTGGTTAGGTTCGCGTGTTCCACTTTGGCGGTCCAAGGTTTCACTGGTTTGGATCCTGGGTGCAGACATGCTACTGCTCATCAAGCCATGCTGAAGCAGTATCCCACATGCCACAACTAGAAGGACACACAACTAAAAACATACAGCTATGTACCAGGCAGCTTTGGGGAGAGAAAGGAAAAAATAAAATCTTTAAATGATATAGGAGAAAAAAGTTACAAAGAAAAATACATTTGTACTTTTATATTTACCTATGTAGTTACTCTTATGGTAGTCTTTATTTCTTCATATAGATTCAAATTACTGTCTAATGTCCTTTCATTTCAGCATTAAGGATTCTCTTTAGGATTTCTTGTAGAGTAGGTTTAGTATTTCTTGTAGCATTAAATTCTCTCAGTGTTTATCTGTGAATATCTTAATTTCCCCTTAATTTTTGATGAATAGTTTTGCCAGGTACAGAATTCTTAGTGAAAAGGTTTTTTTTTCTTTCAGCACTTTGAATCTCTGGCCTCCATGGTTTCTGGTCAGAAGTCAGCAGTTTATGATGTGTCTCAGTATGGCTCTCTTTCAGTTTATCCTACTTGGGAGTTTGTTGAGCTTCTTGGATGTATAGATCAATGTCTTTCATCAAATTTGAGATGTTTTGGGCCATTATTTCTTCAAATATTCTTTTTGTTCCTTTCTCTCTCTCTCCTCTCCTTCTGGAACTCCCATTATGTGTATGTTGGTACAGTTGATAGTGTCACACAGGTCTCTAAAGCTCTGTTCATCTTTCTTCATTATTTTTACTTTCTGCTCCTCAGACTGGACAATATCAGTTGATCTGTTTTCACATTTGCTGATTCTTTCTTCTGCCTGCTCAAATCTGCTGTTGAGCTCTTCTAGTGAATTTTTTTTTTCAATTATTACACTTTTTCACTCCAGAATTTATATATTTTTTATTTTATTTTATAATTTTTGTCTTTATTGATATTCTTTATTTGATGAGAAATTGTTCTCATATTTTCCTTTAATTCTTTGTACATATTAAAATAGCTGATTTAAAGTCCTTGTCTAGTAAGTCCAATGTCTAGACATCTTCAGGGACACTTTATGTTGATTAATGTTTCCAGTGTATTGACCATACTTTCTTGTTTCTTCATATGTCTTGTAATTTTTGTTGAAAAGTGGACATTTTAAATTACATAATGTGGTAACTCCAGAAATCAGATTCTCCCCCTGCCCAGGGTTTGTTGTGGCTGGTGGTGTTTATTTGTTTAGTGACTTTTCCAAATTCATTCTGTAAAGTCTGTATTCTTTGTCATGTGTGGCCACTGAGGTCTCTACTTGGTTAGCTTAGTGGTCAGCTATTGGTTGGACAGAGATTTCCTAAAATGCCTGGAACCAGTAAGTCTCTCAGTCTTTGGCAAGAGGTTCTCTGTGCATGTTGGGGGCACACACTCAATGTTCAGCCAGGCACTTGATAACTCTGACCTAGCACTTTACTTGTACAAAGTTTGAAGGTCAGCCAGAGGTAACAACTTAGGCCTTTCTCAGGTCTTTTCTGAGCGTGCACACAGAAAAGTCATGCACACTCTGTGCATGCACGTGCCCTTCTAGATTCCTAGGAATATGTTGGGGCTTTTCAAAGCCCCTATGGACATCTCATTCCCTAGCTTTTCCTTTTAAGCTTTATGGTTAGCCTAATGTTGGTCCCAACTGTTACCTACTGTCTCAGGCAGCTGTGAAGTTAATCATTTGCCTCTAACTGTTTTTGACAAATGCCCCAGGGAAAACGTTTTTCATACTGAATGAGCTCTTGAGACAGGTCTAATAAAGAAAGCCTTGCAAGTAGAGTCCTCCAGGGAACCACCAGACTGGTCAAATAATAATTCTCTAGGAATGAGGCTTTGAAGGAGCTCCTACACTGTTTGGCCCCCTCTGGTGGCTGCTAGGCCACTGGTTTTCACCACGATTGTGAGCTGTTGATTTTCAAGGCTACCACTTCTACCTGTTTTGGTAAATAAAGTTTTATTGGAACCCAACCATGCTCTTTCATTTATGTATTGTCTATGGCTGCTTTTGTGCTTACAACAATAGACATGAATAGTGGGACAGAGACTATATGGCCTGAAAAGCCTGAAACATTTACTGTCTGTATCTTTACTGAAAAAGTTTTCTGATCCTTGCTCTAGACTAGTGCTGGTTAGTAGAAATATAATGTGAGCCACACATGTAATTAAAAACTTTTTGAGTAGCCACATTAAAAAAAAGGTGAAATTAATTTTAAGAATATATTTTATTTAACCCAATATATTCAAAATAGTGTCATTTCAGCATATAATCAATATAAAATTATTAATGAGATATTTTACATTTTCTTCTTACTAAGTCTTTGAAATCTGATGTATATTTTACACTTATAGCACATCTCAATTTGGATTAGCCACTTTCCAAGTGCTAGTGGTTACCATATTGGACAACATAGCTCTAGACCCTTGATACTCAAGTGTGATCCTGGGACCAGCAGCATTGTATTACCTGGGAGCTTGCAAGAAAGGCACAATCTCAGGCTCTGCATTGTACTTACTAAATCAGAATTTGAAATTTAACAAGGCTTAGGTAATTCACATGCGTATGGAAGTTTGAGAAGTAAAGCTCTATGCCACTTCCACATACTACCTCTCTTTGGGACAAAGGCCCAGTGTACCCAAAGTATTATTCGAATATAAAATGTAACCCTCTTGTTAAGTTGTTATTCCATTCACTAGAATTGTCTGAAAATCGTCAAGTAAGGTGACTGTGTGCCAGATGCTGTACTAGGCACTGTGGGATTTGCTGAGCTGAAATAGACACGGTCCCTGCTTTCAGGGAACTTACAACTGCCAAAAGATGCCTGGAGAATAACACTCTGCACAAGAAGTCCCGTCTTTTCCCCTACTAAATCCTCTAAATAACTTCTCCATCTCAAACGTAAATGTGGCAATTAGGCACTGGATTGCTCAAGCAGGCATTCAACTCAAGAGGTTCATGGGACAGAAACAAAACAGTTTCACTCCATTTGAAACTGGCTCACGGCAATGGTCTGAAGCAGATACTCAGGCTTTAGGACATGAACTCACTGGGTTCTTCTGAAAGGGTAGCAACCCTGTGTTTGTATAACAGGAAAGTTATAACATTCATCATGCTCAGATTCAGGAACTGTGCACTCAAGTCAAGAGAAACCTGACAGTCTGAGTTCCAGGTTTTAGTGACTTAGAATAGGAATTCCTATTTAAAGCAAAGAAAATAAGAAATGAGGAAGTGCCAGTCCTTGTTTCTCTGTGTAGGTGTTGACAAGCTATTAAATCATTAGGCTGTCCCTTGCCAGAGGCAGCAGAATAAATCTTGGAAGTTGACAAATGGTCAGCAGCTCTGTGTGTGCCTGCACACTCAGAGGCACACACAAAGGGCACACTGTTTCCCTTGGTTTATCTCCTGGCTGTGTAAATATTTCATCTGACATTTGGATTGGATTCTGAGCTAGTTTCCCACCAAGCTGATGGTTTTTTAATCTGCTTTCATCAGCCTACAATAAACTGTCTAACCTGTCTGCACAGTGCAGCGTACTCTGCCTACTGGCAAACAGAACAAATGGAACCAGGAGATCCCTGACATACTTTTCTCAGATGTCTGAAGACGAGGAATTGCACCCAAGCTCTGCCCAAGCCAGAAACACAAGCTATCAGGCACCTGCCTCATCCCACTATACTAGCACCCATAAGCCCTTCCCAGACTAGACCAGCGCCAGCAGGAGGTCACAGCACATAACTTGGGCCTTCCATCCTATGAAGACAGATCTTTGGCTCAGCATAATTTTGTCACTGCCAAAGATGAGGATGGCTGTAATCTCATTTATTCTGGGTTGTAGTCATGCTGGCTTCTCTTCAGTTTCAGATGAATTCCTTTAGTTGTCCAAAATGTAGGAAATACTGTGATAACCTAAACCACAAATTACCAACTCAGAAAGCTCCTATATGGTAATAAAAAGAAGGGAAGTACTGATGTATGTTGTGATGTGATGACCTTTTAAAACATACTAAGTGAAAGAAGCCAGTGATAAAAGACCACAGATATTAGAGTTCCATTCATACGAAATGTCCAGAATAGGTACATCTATAGAGACAGACAGTAGATTAATTGTCACTGGGGTTGTGGGGAGAGGAATGGAGATTGACTGCTACTGGGTAAGGGATTTCTTTTAGAGGGAATGAAACTGTTCTGGAATTAGATAGTGGTAATGATTGCACAACTTTGTGAACATACTAAATACCACTGAGTTGCACACTTCGGGTGGATTTTATGGTATGAGAATTAATCTTGATAAAGCTGTTTCAAAAAAATTAAGGGACATTAAATGATTTCTTCTCTCTTCCCCTCAAAAAGCTCCTATAGATCACTAAAAATAGAAATACCGTATGACCCAGCTATCCCACTACTGGGTGTCTATCCAAAGAACTTGAAATCAACAAGTCGAAGAGACTTATGCACCCCTATGTTCATTGCAGCACTATTCACAATAGCCAAGACATGGAAGCAACCCAAGTGCCCATCAACTGATGATTGGATAAAGAAGATAAGCAACCCAAGTGCCCATCAACTGATGATTGGATAAAGAAGATGTGGTATATATATATATATATATATATATATATACAATGGAATACTACTCAGCCATAAAAAAGACAAAATCATCCCATCCGCAACAACATGGATGGACCTTGAGGGAATTATGTTAAGAAATAAGCCAGACAGACAAAGGCAAACACCGTATGATTTCACTCCTATGTGGAAGATAAACAAACACATGGATAAAGAAAACAGTTCAGTTCAGTTACCAGGGGAAGGGGGCTGGGGGTGGGCACAAGGGGTGAAGGGGTGCACTTACGTGGTGATGGACAAATAATAATGTACAACTGAAATTTCACACTGTTTTAAACTATTATAACCTCAATAATTTAAAAAAAAAGCTCCTATAGATCAATCTTCCCAGCCTTGCTATTCTGTATTCTACTTTTAGGAGAAAGAAGCAAAAGAAAGGAATGTGGGGGGCTGGCCCTGTGGCTGAGTTTTATTCACACTGTATCTATCCTCAGTACCTAGTACATAACAGACTTTCAATGAATGGATGGATGGATGGATGGATGGTAGAGGACTGTAGCAGTGGACTGGATAGTCTCTTCTCATCCTATAGCTTTCCTAGTAACCTGCTTGCATGCTTTTTTTTTTTGTTAAAGATTTCATTTTTTCTTTTTCTCCCAAAGCCTCCCAGTACATAGTTGTATATTTTAGTTGTTGGTCCTTCTAGTTGTGGTATGTGGGAGGCCGCCTCAGCGTGCCCTGATGAGCGGTGCCATGTCTGTGCCCAGGATTCGAACCGGTGAAACCCTGGGCCGCTGAAGTGGAGCACGTGAACTTAACCACTTGGCCACGGGGCCAGCCCACCAGTTAACATTTTGATGAATGTCCTTCTAGTATTTTTTTCTATTCACATTCTATTCACATTTTTTCTATTCACTATACTTTACAAAAGCTTTACTCTCAGATTTGAGGGGGAAATATGTGATAAAATATAGTAAAAAAAGAATAATAACTTACTATATTTTAGTCACTAAAGCATCTTAAATGTCTTACTCCATTTAATGTACACAACAACCCTATGAAGTATGTACTGTTCTCCTCATTTTACAGATAGGGAAACTGAGGCACAAAGAATTGCTCAGAGTCACACAGCTTAGGAAGCAATAGAGCTGGGGTTTGAGCCTAGATCTATTGAACCCCAGGTCATGCTCTTACTCACTGCACCCTACTGCCTCCTCCAGTCTGCAGCATCCAGAAACACTGAAAGTGGGTAGAGCCTATGACTCAGCAACTCCATTTGCAGCTCTGTGCTGCCCAGAAACTTGCACACGTGCCCAAGGAGACAAGCACAAGAATGCTCACTGCAACTGGCTGAATTCGGTGGCCAAAAACCAAGCCTGATCCAGATGTCCACACAGATATGAATGGATAAATAAAACATAGACTATCCACGCAATGAGATACTATAGAGAAGTTAAATGGACTAAACTACATCTGTATGAATAGATCTCAAAAACAACATTGAAGGAAAAAAGTAGGTTGCGTAATGATATGTACACTATGGTACCATTTCTATAAATAAAAAAACAAACCACTCACCCCTCCATACCAAATCTTGTTTCTGACTACTATGAAAATGGACTGGAAAGACACACATCAAATTTATGATGATGGATGCCTTTGGGGAATCGGGAGCAGAATAGGACCAGATGAGGGTCACAGAATATTCAACTTATCTATAATAATTTACTTTTAAGAAAAGACACAAAGCTAAGATAAAATCTTAACCAATTTCAATTCTGGACGGTGGGAATATGTGCATTTTTTACATTCTTCTCTGTTACTATACTGTACTTAAAAAATAATATCAGTTAATGTTTACTGAGCACTTATTATGTACCAGGTATAGTGCTAAGTGTTTCACATGGGTGACTCATTAAATCCTTATAAGCACCCTATGAAGGAGGTACTATATTAGCTCCATTCTACAGATGAAGAAATTGAGGCACAGAGAGGTTAAATAACTTCCCTGGGTTGCACAGTTGATAAGTGGTGGGTGTATCTGGTTCC
Organism: Equus przewalskii; assembly: GCF_037783145.1. Classification (NCBI taxonomy): domain Eukaryota; kingdom Metazoa; phylum Chordata; class Mammalia; order Perissodactyla; family Equidae; genus Equus; species Equus przewalskii. The sequence continues at coordinate 55,823,092 of NC_091863.1, forward strand.
AGGACCCATGCTTTTACCCTATATCACCTTTCTCAAAATGTAAACAAAACAGCACAAAACCAAGTCCCTAAATGCTGAGGGAATGCAAAGTGGGGGAATGAACACAGCTGTGCAGCTGTTACCCCCCTGCCACCTTCTCTTTGTATTTGCTGTATTGGTCTCGGGGTGGTGGTGAGGCTCCACTCTGGAGCTGGGCTAACGCTGGCTCAGAGTAGAAAACAGGGACCTCTCTCTCTTGAGGGAATGGAAACCAAAAACCCCACTCCCTCTCAAAAACAAAACTAAACTAAACAAAATATCAGGCAGACAAAATGAGATAGGCCCAACTGGGAGCATTACAGGGCACACACTCAATTTGAGCCTGAGTGTGAACTGGAGTTTGCAGGAGTTCGCTAAGCCTAGTTCCTAGACTACAAAAGGCTTGGTAGGGAGGAGCTGGCAGCCAAGTAGGGTAGGAAAATGAGACTGGGAAGAAAGAGGGAAAGCCTTTGGCTTCTTCCTAAGGCAGAAGGAAGCAGGGATCCGGTGCTTGAGGAGTGGGGTAGTAGGAGAGAAGGGAAGGACGGAGGGGGCAGGGGGCGTTTCTGTAGCTCTCCTCCTGCTGCAGCCTCTGGTTTTAGTAGAATAATCCCCCTGCTCCCTGGAGTCATCATCAAAGCAGCTTCTAGACTCTAAGTACATAACAGACAGAGAAACAGTGGGGGTGGGAAGAGATGAAGATTGCGCTGCTGGAAAGAGAGTCTGAAGAGCAACAGTCAATCATTTGAGCAACAAACAACCCTGGGAGGCTGTGCAGGGCACAGGTGGTGAAGAGCCAGCCTCCTGCGTCTGAATCCTGGCTCTGCCACTTATCCATTCTGCCAACTCAGGCAAGTCATCTGTGAAATGGGGATAATAATAGAATTGTTGAGGATACAGATGAGTAAATGCTTCTAAAGCACTTAGAACAGTGCCGGGCACATAGTGATCACTCTATGAGTGCTTGCTATTATTATTATCATCATTATATCTGAGTACCTACTTGTTTCCAGGCACTGTGGTAGGAATTGGGGCTGGAGAGAAGTATCAGACACAGTCTTTGCCCTTGCATTTACTTTATTCGGGGAAACAGATGAGCAAATGAATTACAATGGAATATGATAAGGTCTCAGATAACTATGTATTACGTACTATATAGGATCTCGGAAAAGAAATGGTTACCTATGGAGGGGAGGGTTGGCCAGGGAGGACTTCACAGACAGATGACATGGGAGTTGGAGCTTGAAGGAAGAGAAGGATTTCATCAGGCAGCCATGTGGGAGGAAGGACATTCCCGGTAGAAGGAATATCTTGGTCAAAGGCATGGCTAGAACCATGGTTCAGGGCAAGGGTAGGGTGAGTGTCGTGAGAAAAATAGATTAGGGTCCCATCTATAAGGATCCTGTGTACTCTGCTAAGAATTTGGAAGCTGTAAGTTCTGGGAGGTTGTGTGTGTATGTGTATATGTACGTGTGTGTGTGCGCGCGCGTGTGCGTGTGTGTTTGAAGCAGGGGGATAACAGGATTAAAGTTGCATTGCTCAAAAATAACTGATATGAAGGCCAGATTATGGATGGAAAAATTGGAGGGAGGGAGACCGGTTGAGCTGCACTGATGTCTCTGTCCCCAGGACACATCTCCTTCTCCTCCAGTGTTCCCTGTATCAATCAACCATTCACCCAGTTGCCCAAGAAAGAAGCTTGAGGTCCTCCATGACTCTTGCCTCTCTCTCACCCCTACACCCGATCCATCAACAAGCCTTGCTGGTTCTACCTCCAAAACGCTTTTGGAATCTAGGCTACAATCGCCTCCTAACTGGTCTCTCTGGTTCCACTAGTGCGCCTCTCTAATCTATTGTCTACACAAATGCCAGAGTGATTAAACACACACACACACACACACACACACACACACTGCTATGGACTGAATCGTGTCCCCCCCCAAATTCATACGTTGGATCCCTAACCCTCAGGGTGACTGTATTTAGAATAAGGAAGTAATTAAGGTTAACTGAGGTCATAAGGGTGGGGCCCCGATCCAAAAGATTAGTGTCCTTATAAGAAGAGACATCAGAGCTTGCTCACCGGCATGTGCGCTCTCCCTCTCTCTCTTTCTCTCTCTCTCTCTTTCCCACTTTCTGCCCTGTGTGCATGTACTGAGGAAAGCCCACGTGAAGACACAGCAAGAAAGTGTCTGTCTTGAAGCCTGGAAGAGAGCTCTTACCAGGAACTGACCCTGCTGGACCTTGATCTGGGACAACTAGCCTCTAGAACTGTGAGAAAATCAATTTCTGTTGTTTAAGGTACCCAGCCTGTGGTGTTTTGTTACGGCCGCCAGAGCAGACTAATACACACACACTCCCCTACCTGATCTCGTTTTTCCCTTGCTTAAAACCCTTCAATAGCTGCCCATTACTAGGTGCTCAGAATTCTAAGTCCTTGACAGAGCCTACCAGGTCCTGTAATAACCGGCCCCATGAACCTCTCCAACCTTAGCCCCCAGCCCCGGATTTCCTAGCTCCAGCCTTCCTGTCTCATCTTCAGTTCTTCAAAGGAGCACTGCTCTATTCTCACCTGGGGCCTTCACAAAGGGTGTTTCCTCCGCCAGGGAAGCTCTTCTTCCAGGCTCTCTGCCTAATTGCCTCCACGTGGCCTTCAGAGCTCAGTTTTAATCTCACTGCCGTCTGCCTGCTGCTTCCCCAGATTAGGGCACCCTTCCATGCCATATGAACTCAAATCCCTCTACTTCTACTTGGTAGCAGTCATCTCAGTTGCATTTAAATAATTAATTTGGTAATTGAGTTGCTTAATGTTGTCCCCCCGGCCAAAATGTAAGCACTTAAGGGTAGGATTCTTGCCAGCCTTCTTAACCACTGGACTCCTGAGTGTGTGTCACAGACTAAGCACATACTACTTGTTGAGTGAATGAGACCATTTCAATGGTCCAGGCAAGAGCTGATGTGGGTATAAACCATAGCGGTGGCACTATGGTGACTAGAATGCAATTTACAACTCGTTTCAAAAAGAAAAAAGCCTTAATGACTACACTATGTATTAGAATTTTAAAATGTTAGTGGTGATAGTAAAAATTGTAATTAGGCAAAGAGAAGCCATGCCCTCATGGTCATAACACTTACTCAGTGCTATGGACTGCACCGTGTACTCCTAAAATCCATATGTTGAAGCTCTAACTCCTAGTGTACCTGTATTTGGAGATGGGGGTCTTTGGCAGATAATTAGGTTTATTTGAGGTCATGAGGGTGGGGCCATCATAATGGGATTAGTGCCCCTACAAGAAGAGATACCAGAGAGGTTGCTCTCTCTCTCTCTCTCTCTCTCTCTCTCTCTCTCTCTCTCGCTCCCATGTGAGGACACAGAGAGAAGGCAGCCATCTATAAGCCAGGAAGAGAGCCTTTACCAGAAACCAACCATGCTGGCACCTTGATCGCAGACTTCCAGCCTCCAGAACTGTGAGAAAATAAATTTCTGTTGTTTAAACTACTCAGCCTATGGTATTTCGTTGTGGCAGCCCAAGCTGACCGGTACACTTAGGTTTGGCTATGGTATTGGTCTTTGTTTCTGCACTGTCTTGTGCAATTTTTCTCTACTTGTGAAAAAGTTGAGCACAGCTTCTGCCTCCCCCCAGGCTATAAGTTCTAGAAGTCATGAATCAGATCTGCTAAATCATCAGAAGCAACTACAACCAAGTTGGGCACACAGTGGCAGTCAATAAATGCTTATAGAAGGAATGGATGTAACTGCACAGGGAGACACGCTGATCGTTCATAGCTAGGAAAGGATACTGAGACTCTGAAGCTGGTGTCAGCTTTGTCACAGATGTCCTAAGTGTCTCTACACAAATTAACATATTTCTCCCTTTCTAGCCATTTGTTTCTTCAGCTGTGGTGTTTCTTCCCTCCCTTATGGAGTTTTGGTGAGACTTAAATATAATCCAGTATTTTCAGAGCCTTTGTGAGGGAGCAGAAAGACCTGGGTTCAAAACCCAGCTTTGTCACTTACTAATGCTGATTGGAGCGCTGACCTTGTGCGACACTGACTCATTCAATCTTCACAGTCACCCTGCAAAGCGCACATGAAGATAATTTTTTGAGGGATGAGGAAACTGAGCTTCAGAGAGACTGGGTAGATTACCCAAGGTCCCACCGTTAGTTAGATCAGAATCCCAGACTGTTTGGCTCAAAAGCCCATGTTCTTTCCACCAGGCTGCAGGTTCCAAAAGAGCATTAAGGTTAATGTCCAGGAAGAGTAACTTCCTCCACTGGGTTGCACAAGACTCCATTCAGCAGGGACAAAAGTTCTTGCCTTTATTTGGGGAAACAGGAAGCTGCCACCCTAATATTTAAGTAGTGCAAGGCCAGTCGGAATCAGATTTTCAAAAGAGACTGTGACCCAAAAGAGATTATGAGCCATTTCACTCGGCAGAAGGTCCCACGGGGGCAGGGAGTAGCTGTCTTATTTACTTCTGTATTCTTAGAACCTAGCACTGGGCCTGGCTCTAGGAGGCACTCAGCCACTATTTGTGGAAAGAATTTACCCGGTGCAGGGCAGGGGCTGAACGTGTACGTTCAGCAGCCTGGTACTGCGGCCTCCAGAAAGGTGCCAGTCACATAGCCGCTAAGGTCTGGAACCGAAGAAATAGATTTCCGACACATTTAGATTCACAATGAAACAAGATTCCCTGGTGGGAATTTTCCCAAAGACTGGATCCAGACATCCAATAAAAGGGTTACAAGTGTACTTGCATATAATTTGCAAATGGTTTATGTCTAACTACATTCTCTGTCATCTATTCCCTGATGATTTTCAAGGCAAAAATTTATTACTACCCTAAATGTTAGTACATAATTTATAAAAATAATAAAACTCTATCTTCTTTTTCTTAACAAAAAAAGAACAGGCAGTACCACGTTATGCTGTCAAGGATGTTCAGTGCAGACAACTCATATCTTTATTATTGCCATCTAAAGCGTTTGAATGATCATGTATAGGTTCTCCTATGAAATTTAAAATGAGAGGTGTGCCCATCCACATTAGCCAGGATCACTAAAGTTCCTGGGGTGCCAATCCCCGCATCAGACCGAGGACTGTCCCGTTCGAATGGCACTTTTTTGGATTTGAGTTCTACAGAGGAGCTCCAAGTAGAAATCCATGTTACTGAGGATTCAAAGCAAGGGCAGTTTTCTCTGCTTCCCATAAACACAGTTAAGGTCCAGTGACAGAGACACACTTCCCAGGAGTAGAGGAGGCTTGGGTGACTGACAGCAGAAATGTGAGCATCCGTTCCTAAGTCACGAGCAGAAGTTTCGCTTTGTAAGCTGATCCTTGATAGAGTAGTAATTTATAAATGGAAAGAGATATGGGACTCATCATTCAGCAAGCATTTATTGAGGGCCTGCGATGTGCAGACACTAGATACGCATCACAGCTTAATAAGGAGAACTTTCAAATCTATCAGGCCTTTTCTTGTCATTGCCTTAAAATATCATGTCCTATATTTAAAAATGGCAGTGTAATCACGAGAAAAAAATCCAAAGTCAACATTAGTACAACTTATATTTCCTTCTCAAGTGATGGTAAAAAGAACTCTCCAGCATGCTTTAATGAGCTTTTGCACATGCTGTTCCCTCTGCTTGGAATTCTCTTTCCCCCTCTCCTGTCTGCCTGGTGAAATCCTACCCATCCTTTAGGATACAGCTCAAATATCATCTCCTTTGTGAGCCCTTCTGATGCCCTCCTGAGAGAATTAATCATTCCTTTCTGTGCACTCACACGGATCTCTGTAAGGAGCCTTGACTCTCACACGCCATTGTAATTTTTTCTTTCTCACACTGTACTCTGAGCTCCATAAGTCAGGAAACATCTCTGACTCATCTTGGTATTTCCAGCACAATGCCTGTACATAGCAGTAGTCAGTAAATGATTGATGAAATTCCCTGGTCACTTTGAAAAATAAATCTATTAACACAATAGAGAGAACATTATAGAAACCAAACAAAGCTTTGCACATAGTATGTGCTTAAGGAAGGTTTGCTGACTTTGAATGTAGTAAAAATGGTACTTCTCTTAGGTCAAGGCTATAGATAGCAATTCTTGCTAGCCCCTCATGGCGCCACACAGCAGGCACCAGCCCTGCACAGACAGCCAGCCTTATGATGTTCCAGGCCCTGAATGGTACACGTGCCCCAAACCATCCCCCCCACTGGCTTGCCAGAGGGCATGAGAAGCCGCATTATTAGTCACTTCTTAGGGGTAAGGCATTTGCTACAGAACTTCCCTGTTGGATTGCTTTCAGACAAAGAAAAAAATACATCAGAAGTCACCGGAAAGACTTTGCACCTTTCAGAGGACCTGTAGATCATTCATGCCCCTCTCCTTCCAACTACAATCTGTAGTCTAGAGAGAATATAGAGCACAGGAAAAGGTCCTAAGAGTCAAGATCAAGCACAATTTCAGCTGCATCTTATAATCATAGTAGACAATCCCTGTCAGCTTAGAGTTACAAATTTTGCTGTTTGCAAAGTGCTGTGAGGCAAAAATCTAAAGAAAGTAAAAAACTGAGTAAACATTATTAACTTTTTTTGTATCAAAGCACCAAAAAAATCTAAACTTTGGCTTTTAATCCTAGCCATTTGCAAAATCTTACTATCTTTCTCCGGTTGCAGGGGAGTAAAACCCTTTTTTCTCTTCTCACTAGGGCTGTGTAGAAGGAAACTCCTTTTGTAGTTTGAAAGTTCTACTTTCGCGGGAAATACACCTATCATGAAGACCTTCAGTACATAATCACCAATTCCTTTTAGTTTTCTGGTCAACACAGGCACAAAATGGTCAATTACTCCTGTGTTAGCTAGAAACCAGTTAGGCAGATACCAGATTCTCTGAGCATTCTAGTTAAGAATAGCTGATGATCTTTCCCCGATTTTCAAAAATCAGGATGTTTGGTGGCTCACTGGTTACTTAGGGAATTCTTATTCAGTGTTGGTAGTGTAACAAATTAGGTAGAAGGACAAAGCTAAACCCTGTTGAATTTAGCTGGAACACAGACTAGTCTTGCCTTCAAATCATTGTTAGTGCTATTTGAACAGTAAAATCATCAAGAGCCCAGAGATAAGCAAAGTTTCTCCACATAATCCTCTTCTACCTGTGAGCTTGGGGAGGGACACGGGAGAGGACAACGCCAGCACAAATGGAAGTGTACAGTGAAGAAAGAAAAGGAGGGCCAGCACAGTGTGTGAAAAGCTAACTTACTTCACTTTGACCACCGTATTAAAACCAGATGTGTCGAAAATGTTGGATGAGAAAAACTGGTGTGTTACTGATAGCGTGAACAAACTCTTTGTGATTTCCTCCCAATACAGTACCATTACAGGGTGCCAGAGGTGTCGTTTTATTTCATTTCACATGTAGCACATTCTCAACAAGTTAAACCGTTTCTAATCTTGTGTAATTAGATAGGTCTCGCTACATCCCTCAGTTGAAGGATTTTATGAGCTGCCTTGTTCTGTCTCCCTTTCGAGACAGCTTCTTTGGGGCTGGAAACTAACATTTGCTAACATTTCTTCCCTTCTGGCACCTGTCAGCTGGATAGGCTCTGGGAAAAGGAGGATGGGGAGGGAAGGAATGCAACGTTCCTTCCCCCCATGCCCTGGTAGCAGAGCCATCTCTGTCTCTACGTAGGGATTACTCTGTTCTGGAAAGTGCTGTTAGTACACACTCAAAATAAACAATGGGCAGATGGGTGAATGGAATGATGAAGTTCTTGTTTTTTTAATTTAATTTGATCACAAATTTCAAGTTCCTTTGTTTACCAAATGTAGAGCCTAGGTGAGGTGCTAGCCAGAGATGGAAGTCCTTTGATGCAGCCCACGGATGCCCCAGCCTGCAAAGTGGATGCGGCTTGGCTCTTTGATCTTACTGTCTAGTCACTCTGGGTAGCGCCCACCACTGGATACATGGTCTATGGCACGACTGTCTTCTTCTCACTGCACAGCAGAGTTGTGAGGAGTCGTCAGATATTTGACATCGGAATCAAAGGCGATATAAACGCCAGGGCTTTTGCTTCAATGCAGAAGTAATAACAGCATGTTGAAATTGAGAGTTTTTCCTTCAAAAGGCTTTAAAGCTAACCCCTCCATCAAAGTTTTCTTAAGGTCATTTCTTGACTACTCTATGATGTCTTCGTAAGGTTGCTGACTGGCAAGTGCTCTCCATGTGTAGACTGGGAAATGCAGAATTAAGGCCTATTTATGCTTTTATGCCTTGGGACTCGTGCATGATTGATTATATGCAGGGCCTGACCTCTCTCCACAAAATTCTGTGGGTTTTTTTCTAATAATGAGAAAAGACAACTGAGGGAGTGCAGTATACAAATGAAATGGGTGAGTGACAGGGCCACCTGATGTCTCCCAGTACTTTACAGTTTATAAATCGCTTTCAGAGTGGTCCTTTCATGGATAGGCAGCGTACACTCCTATTTCACCAAAGCAACTGGACTGCAGAAATAAGAGCCAGAGTGCTGGCACAGTCATGGAAGCCCTGGATTTCTCACGCTGGGAGTGGGGCAGCGTGTGGGTAAGCACTTCGCCTTCCAGGAATAGTACTGCCCTGAGACTCTTCTGCAGACTGACTGGAACGGAGATTAAGCCCAGGGTTCTCTTTGCATTCCATTTAGCAGTTTGCTCATGCTTTCACTACAGATCAGGCTCAAGAATTCCTCTGCCAGCTGAGAATCTGAATGTTGCTTTGGCTGTAAGACAGTATCTTATTTATTCACATAAATCCCCTCCTCCTCTTGTCCCTGATTATTTTCACCCTAAAATGGAAAGGGGGCAAATTATGTGGGCATTGGGGTACTGGACCGCAGCCACCCTTGGCAATCTTTGTTAATCTTTGAGATTCTCACCAGCATTGCCTAAAGAACAGTGACTCACCCAGAGTAACACATAGTTTCTCTTTCCTTTAGAAAAGCAGTTCCTCAAAAGTGCTGCTGAGAAAAACAAAACAAAAAACTATAGTTCAAGGGAAAGAAAAAGTGCTAAGAGCAAAAGATTGCTTTAAACAAGCCTAGAAGATTTCAAAGGAGAGGGTGATTATCTGCAAGTGATGAAAGAGTGGCTTGTATATTTGAGGTTTCCTTTCCAGTTCTGGGTGTGAGACTTAAACATCTTTTGTTCAGGGGAAGTTATGACAGGAGGAAGTTAAGTTATCTTAGCCCCAGCTCACTACTTGAAACTTCCCAGGAGCTCGGAGAAGCTTGCAGCTCAGCACCCCTGGCCAGAGGGGTGGAAGGGAGACAAGCAGTGGGAAGGAATAAAAGTGAGCAGCAGCTGGCATAAATGCTTCCCCTCATTCTAGCCAGCTGTATAGACAGCTGTCTCTTTAATTTAACCCTTAGTCCATCCTCCAAATGACAAAGCTCGATTTGCTCATCTAAGTCTCTTCTGGTAGAGATAGTGGTTGTTAAAAAGCAGAGGGAAAATGTAGCAGTAAGGGAGGCTATGTGAGGAAAATCTGACAAAGACAGGTTTTTTTTTTCTCAGAATGTGCACATGAGGAAGAAAGCGTAAGGAAGGCTACGTACGGAGAGATAGCAGCCTCTGTAATGAAAGGCAGTCTGGAGGAGGGAAGACACGCTGCGCAGGCATGGGGACAGCTCTGCTTCTACTTCTGTTGATACTCTCAAGGCTAATTGTGTAAACAAGAGTTTCTTACTCAAGAATGGCCATTTGCAGATGCACGTGGGTTTGTTTTTCCACCTGCCAGAGCCAATTCAGCAATACTTGCAACAGCGCTGATCAATAGAGGAGCTTAATTATTCACCAACCTGGAGACTAGGAGTGTAAATATGCGAACTGTTTTCTCCTCAACTGGACTTAGATTCCTTGGGTGTTCAGGCTGGAAGTAACTTTAACGTGCATTCCAGTTAAACCCTGAAGAGGACCGGGGAGGAATTTGAGCCTGGAGAAGGGAAGTGAACTGCCCAGGGTCACATGAGCTAGTGCAGATGCCCTTAGAAAGCAACCCAGTCTCTCTTCTACTAGCCCAGTATTTTCTGTCTACCCTTCCACCCCACCACCTTCAGAGACCCCCAAATGTACCCACCGTGGCAAAGTCTGTACGTTTTTCTCCTGGCTATTTCAACTGCTATCCCATGACAATATCGGCAGGCCCAGTGAGCACACCCTTGATCATAAGAGAGGGCGTGCTTATTCCTAAACTCCTGACTGAGCTGGGGAAGAGCCCTAGTGCCATTTGCAGCCTGCCTTTGGGTCCATGGCCCACGGGATGAGGGGACCAGGGAGAACTGCCTCCAAAGGCATCTTTGCTGCTGTGAACAGATGCAGCTGCTTAAAATAATCTTTTCTTCTTTTGCAGGTCCTAGCCTGAAAGTTTCAGGAGACAATTCTCCATTCTTCATTTAAAGAAGCGATCCAATTGATATATACAACTTGCTTAATATATGTAAATCATATTTGTATGTAATTGCTGCATAAAAATACTTAATATATAAGTTATGAAGCATAATAATGGAAGAAACACCTGTGAGCCCAGCATCTGCCCTAACAGAGTATTATCAGTGCCATCGCAGCTCCCGGCATGCTCCTCTCCAGGCCACCACCCGGCCTTTCTCCCAGAGGCACCCACAATCATCAACTTTTAAAAGTTACTCCTTCGCATTTCTTTCTAGTCTTCCTACATATATGTCTCTCTAAATAATATATTCTTTAGTTTTGCTTGGTTTTGAACTGTAAATATTGGTATCGTGCGAAATTTTTCTGCAATTTGTTTTTACTCAAAATTGTATCTGAGAACCTTTCACATTGTTATCTGCAGTGGTGTTTCATTTATTTTCACTGCTGCCTGGTCTTTTGTCGTGTAAGTTGGCAAGAGAGACACGCTACTGTGGATGAACATCTGTTGTTTCTAGTTTGTTTGCTATTCTGAACAATGTTGCTATAAACTTTCTTTACAGTATACTTGCCCATTTGACTAAGGTCTGTTTCTAGGAGTGGAATCAATGAGTTGTAAAGTATGCACATGTTCAAGTTTGCTAGATAATGCCAGATTGGTCGTCCAATATACACTCCTGCCATTAGTGTAAGTGTCCACATCCTCACTAACACTTAGTATCGTTTACATTATTTTTTTCAATCTGGACCAAAATGGAATTTTCTGTTGGCTTTTTTTTTTTTTTGGTCCTTCACCGTCATTTTAATTTGCGTTTCCTTGATTACTAATGAGGTTGAGCATCTTTTCATGTCTCTTGGCATTCAGATTTCCTCTTCTGTGAAAAGCTTATTCATTATCTTTTGCCCCCTTTTCTTCTGGATTTCCTTTTTTACATATTGGTATATGAGGCTTGTGTATTTCAAATACTAGCATATTGTCAGTTACATAAGTGCTAAATATGTTCTGCTTTGTGGCTTGTCTTTTCACTTTATGGTGTTTTTTGGTCAACAGAGGCACTTCATTTTAATGTAATTGAATTTCTTACTCTTTTCCTTTATGGTTAGTGCTTTTTGTATTTCTTTAAAGAAATTCTCCCCTATCCCAAGATCACGGAGAAAGTCTCCTATATCAGTGTTTCTTTGTGAGCAGGGAGGTTACTGGCCTTTAGGTCAGGACAATTATCCTTTATGTGGGGCTGGCTCTCACATTGCAGGACACTAAGCATTCCTGGACCCTGGGTACTGAATGCCTTTAGCACCATTCCTGTCATTATAACAACCTCAAACACTCCTGTACATTTTCAAATGTTCCCAGGTTGGCAATACTGCCAGGTGAGAACCTCTTAACTCTATTTTCTTCTAAAAGTTTAAAGTATTTAATAAAACCAGAATTGATTTGTATTTGATATGAGATGAATCTAATTTTATTATTTATCAATAACCAATTTCCCCAGTCAGATATTAAAGAGTTAATCCTTTCCCCCACTTATTTGCAATGCTACCTGTCATACATCAAATTTCCAAATAAGTACAGGTCTATTTTTGAGTTTTCTATTCTGTTCCTCTGGCCTATTTGTTAAACCTCTGTGCCAATATTACACTCTTTCAAGTACCATAGTTGTATGATAAATCTTAACATCTGATAGTTTTTCTGCCTTGTTGCTCTTCAAGAATGGTTTGCCTTTTCTCTGTACCCCCATATACATTTTAGAACGGGCTTGTCAAACTCCATGAAAAATCCTGCTAGGATTTTGATTGGAATTACATTGACTATGATTGATTCAGGGAGAAAGGATATCTTTATAATATCAAGTAGCCCTACTTTTGAACAGGACACAGCTCTCCATTTCAATAAGGTTTTATTATTTCCTCCATAAAGGATCTCTGGCACATCTTTTGTTAGAATTTTTTCATAGATACCTTATGTTTTTATCGCTACAGTATCTTTTAAAAATTGCATTTTGGGGGCTGACCTGGTGGTGTAGTGGTTAAGTTCGTGCACCCTGCTTTGGCAGCCCAGGGTTCGCTGGTTTGGATCCCGGGCCTGGACCTACACACTGCTCATCAAGCCATGCTGTGGCAGGGTCCCACATACAAAATAGAGGAAGACTGGAATACACATTAGCTCAGCGACAATCTTCCTCAAGCAAACACTGGCAACAGATGTTAGCTCAGGGCCAATCTTCCTCACCAAAATAAATAAATAAAAATTGCAGTTTTGATTTTTGTTGCTGGTGTATAGAAATGAGATTTACATTTCTTACATTGCAAGATTTACATATAGAAATGAGATCCTTACATTCTCCCTTAAATGTACTCCAATCAGACTTTTCCACTTAGCTCCATCAAAACTGCTCTTGGCAAGTCCACCCACGACTGCATGGTTGCTAAGTCCAATAGTCAAATCTCAGTCCTCATCTCACATGATTTCTCAGCAGCATATGACACAGTTGGTCACTTTCTCCTCCTCAATACACATTCTTCACTTGGGTTTCAGGACAGCACACACTTTTCATTTTCCTCTTACCTCACTGGCTATTCTGTCTGTCTTCTTTGCTGGTTCTTCCTTGTTTCCCTGACATTTTAATGTTGGACTGTCCCAGGGGCCAGTCCTTAGACTTCTTCTCTTCTCTAGCTAGCCACACTCCCTTGATGATCTCATCCATTCTCAAGGTTTTAAATTCTATCCGTATGTTGACACCCAATTTTGCAATGCTCGTTCATCTCACTGTCTGGAATTATGTTATATATCATTCGTGTGTTTATGTGTACATATGTACATGTGTATACACATACACACAAATGATATATATATGTATTCCTTCAACCTATTTGACATCTCCAACTTAACATGTCCAAACTGAATTCTTTAACTTATCGCCTGAAACTACACAACCCACAGTCTTCTCTATCTCAGGTGCTCACTCCACCATTCCAATTGCTCAGAGCAAAATCTGAGAGCCCTTGCTTTCTCTCACACCACTCACAATATGTCAGAAAATCCTCCTCACTCTGCCTTCAAAATATATACAGATTCATATCACTTCTTACAATCTACACTGATACCACACTAGTTCAAGCCACCATTATCTTTTTAAAAAACAGCTTTATTGAGATATTATCTACATACTATACAATTCATTCATTCATAGTGTAAAATTCAATGTCTTTTAGTATATTCACAGGGTTGGATGACCATCACCACAATCTAATTTTATAGTACTTTTGTTCCTCCTAAGAGAAAATAGTATTCATTAGTATTCATTAGCAGTCACTTTCCATTCCCTCCCCTCATGTTGCCCTAGGCAACCACTAATCTACTTTTTGTCTCTATAGCTTTGCCTATTGTGGACATTTCATATGAATGGAATCATACAATATGTGGTCTTTACTTCAGATACTTCATTCCTTTTTACTGCCAAATAATATTCCACTGTCTGGATATACCACATTTTATTTATACATTGATCAGTTGATGGACATTTGGGTTGTCTCTACTTTTTGGCTAATATGAATAATTATAATTATGGATGGACATTTGTGTTCAAGTTTTTGTGTGGACATATGTTTTGATTGGGTATATACCTAGGAGTGGAATTGCTGAGTCATAAGGGAACTTCTAGCCTGTTTTCCAAAGCAGCCGCACCATTTTACATTCCCAATGGTACTGTTATGAGGGTTCCATTTCTTCACATCTTTGACACTACCTGTTATTATCTGTCATTTTGACTATAGCCATCTTAGAGGACATGAAGCGGTATCTCATTGAGGTTTTGATTTGCATTTCTGTAAGGATTAACATTGTTGAACATCTTTCCATGTCCTTGTTGGTCATTTGTATATCTTCTTTGGAGAAATGTTTATTCAGATCCTCTGCCTATTTTTAAATTGAGCTATTTATCTTTTATTATTGAGTTGTAAGAGTTCTTCATATATTCCAGATACGAGTCCCATATCAGATATATGATTTACAAATATTTTCTCCCATTCTGTGAGTTGTCTTTCCACTTACTCAAAGATATTGCTTGTAGCAGAAAAAAAATTAATTTTGATTAAGTGCACTTCATCTACTTTTTTTTTTGTTGCTTTTGTTTTTGGTGTTGTACCTAAGAAACCATTCCCTAATACAAGGTCATGAAGATTTACGCTAATGTTTCTTATAAGAGTTTTATAGTTTCAGCACTTACACTTATATCTTTGATGCATTTTAAGTTAATTTTTATAGATGATGAGGTAGAGGTCCAACTTCATTCTTTGTATGTGGATAACCAGTTGTCTTAGCACCATTTCTGAAAAGACTATTCCTTCCCTCACTGAATTGTCTTGGCACCCTTGTCAAAAAGCAATTGACTATAAATATGAGGATTTATTTCTGGACTCTTAATTCTATTTCATTGATCTATATGTCAATCCTTATGCCAGTACCATACTATTTTGATTACTTTAGCTTAGTAGTAAGTTTTGAAATCTGAAGTAATAATAACCTCATAGAATTGTTAGAAAGTGTTCCCTTCTTTTCTATTTTTTGGAAGAATTTGGAAAGATTGCTTTTGATTCTTCTTTAAACATTTGGTAGAATTCACCAATGAAGCTGTCTGGTCCTGGACCTTTCTTTGGTGGGAGGTTTTTGGTTACTAACCCAATCTGTTGAATTGTTATAGGTCTATGAAGATTTTCTATTTCTTCTGGAGTCTTGAGTTTTGGTAGTTTGTGCCTTTCTAGGAATTTTCCCATTTCATCTAGATTACGTAATTTGTTGGCATACAATTATTCATAACGTTTCTCTTATAACCCTTTTGTAAACAGTTATAAAATTCTTTTTTTATGATGAGGACTTTTTTTTTTTTTTTTTAAAGATTTTATTTTTTCCTTTTTCTCCCCAAAGCCCCCGGGTACATAGTTGTGTATTCTTCGTTGTGGGTTCCTCTAGTTGTGGCATGTGGGACGCTGCCTCAGCGTGGTCTGACGAGCAGCGCCATGTCCGCGCCCAGGATTCGAACCGACGAAACACTGGGCCGCCTGCAGCGGAGCGCGCGAACTTAACCACTCGGCCACGGGGCCAGCCCCTATGATGAAGACTTTTAAGATCTACTCTTTCAGCAACTTTCAAGTATGCAATACAGTATTATTAACTACACTCATCATTTTGTACATTACATCCCCATGACTTACTTATAAGTGGGAATTTGTACTTTATGATGCCCTCTACCCATTTTACCTACCCTGCATCCCTCTCCTCTGGCAACCACCAGTCTGTTCTCTGTATCTTTGAGCTTGCTTTTTTTGCTTGTCTTTTTAGATTCCACATATAACAGATCATACGGTATTTGTTTTGCTCTGTTTGACTTATTTTACTTAGCATAATGCCCTCAAGGTCCATCTATGTTGTTGCAAATAGCAAAATGTCCTTCTTTTTTATGTCTGAATAGTATTCCATTGTATATACATACCACATCTTCTTTATCCAATCATCCATCAATGGACACTTAGGTTGTTTCCATATCGTGGTTATTGTAAATAACGCTGTAATGAACATGGGGGTGCAGATATCTTTTCAAATTAGTGTTTTTGTTTTCTTTGAATAAATACCCTGAAGTGGAATTGCTGGATCATATGGTAGTCCTATTTTTAATTTCTTGAGGAACCTCCACACTGTTTTCCAAGTGGCTACACCAATTTACATTCCCATCAACAGTACACAAGGGTTTCCTTTTTTTCCACATCCTCTCCGACACTTGTTATTTCTTGTCTTTTTTTTTTTTTTTAAGATTGGCACCTGAGCTAACATCTGTTGTCAATCTTTCTTCTTCTTCTTCTTCTTCTCCCCACAGCCCCCCAGTACACAGTTGTATATTCTAGTTGCAGGCCCTTCTAGTTGTGCTATGTGGGATGCTGCCTCAGCACAGCTTGATGAGCGGTGCCATGTCTGTGCCCAGGATGTGAACTGGCGAAACCCTGGGCTGCCAAAGCGGAGTGTGCAAACTTAACCACTCGGCCATGGGGCTGGCCCTTATTTTTTGTCTTTTTGATAATAGCCATTCTAACAGGTGTGAAGAGACATATCATTGTGGGTTTGATTTTCATTTCCCTGATGATTAGTGATGCTGAGCACCTTTTCATGTACCTGTTGGTTATCTGCATGTCTTTGGAAAAATGTCTTCAGATCTTCTGCCCATTTTTTAATTGGAGTGTTTTTTTGCTTTTGAGTTGTAATATAATCCTTTTGACTTCTGTAAAACTGGTAGTAATGTCTCCACTTTCATTTCTGATTTTAGTAACTTGAGTCGTCTCTTTTTTTCTTAGTCAAGCTAGCTAAAGGTTTGCCAATTTTGTTGATATTTTCAAAGAACAACTTTTGGTTTCATTGGTTTTCTCTACTTTTTTTTCTACTCTATTTCATTTATTCCTTCTCTAATCTTTGTTATTTCCTTCCTTCTGCTTGCTTTGGGTTCAGTTTGCTTTCCTTTTTCAGGTTTTGTAAGGTGGAAGGTTAGGTTATTGATCTGAGATCTTTCTTTTTAACACAGGCATTTATAGCTATAAATTTCCCTCTGAGCACTGCTTTAGCTTCATCCTATAAGTTTTGGTATGGTGTTTCTGCATTTTCATTCATCTCAAAGTATTTTCTAATTTCCCCTGTGATTTTTTTCTTTGACCCATGGGTTATTTAGGAGTGTGTTGTTTAATTTCCACATATTTGTGAATTTCCCAAATTTCATTTTGTTACTGATTTCTACTTTCATTTCATTGTGGTCAGAAAACACACTTTGCATGATTTTATTCCTTCAATGCTTTATGGCCTAGTCTATGGCTAATCTGGAGACTGTTCCATGTGCTTTTGAGAAGAATGTGTATTCCATAGATGTATGTCAGGTCTAGTCTAGTGTTGTTCCAAGTCTTCTATTCCCTTGATCTTCTGCTGAGTTGTTCTATCCATTATTCAAAGTGAGTATTGAATTCTCAAATTACTATTATTTAATTGTCTATTTCTCCCTGCCACTCTATCCATTCTGTAAGTTATTGCTTCATGTATTTTGGGCTCCTTTGTTAGGTGCATATGTGTTTATAATTGTATCTTCTTGACAGACTGACCCTTTTATCATTATGAAATGTCTCTCTCTCTATCTCTAGTAATGTTTTTTGTCATAAAGTCTATTTTTTGATATCAGTTTAACCACTCCAGCTTTTTTATGGTTGTTGTTTGCATGGCATATCATTTTCCATCCTTTTACCTTCAATCTATTTATGTCTTTGAATGAAAAGTGTACCTCCTGTAGACAGCATATGGTTAGATCTTGTCTTTTAAAAAAATCTAGTCTGACAATAGATTGTTTAGTTTATTCACATTTAATGTTATTATTGACATGTTTGGATTTTGCCTTTTGTTTTATATATACCACATGTCTTTTTTGTTACTTTCCTTTGTATTAGGTGGATATTTTCTTATGTACCATTTAAACTCCTTTCATGATTTTTTAATTATTTATTTTTAAGTTATTTTCTTAGTGGTTTCCCTTGGGCTTATAATATATATCTTATTAGAATCTACTTCAGATTTATACAGACTTAGTTCCAGTGAAATACAAACATTTTATATAACTTCATTGCCTCCCCCTCTGTTTCATATTATTGTTATACATACATATACATCTATATATGTTACAAATCAAACAATACATTGTTATAATTATTACCTTATATATAATTTTATGTCTTTTAAAAAGGCTGAGAGAAGGAGAGCAAATATATACTTACAGGGTTTATTAATATTCTTATTTACTCTTCTGGTTCTTTTCATTTCTTCCTGTGGATTTGAGTTACCATCTAGTGTCATCTCCTTATTCCAATACAGCTTTGTTCCCATCCTCCTCCTTTCTGCTGTTATTGCCAAATATACTGTATTTCTATATATTATAGTCCCAACAATACAATCATATTCATATTGTTTTATGCAATTGCTTTTTAAATCAGTTGAGAGGAAAGAAATCTCTAATTGTAGTGTCTTTTCTAATTACCCACACAATTACCTTCACCAGCATTCTTTGTTTTTCATGTGGATTCAAATTACTGTCTGACATTACTTGCTTCTAACCTGAAGAATTTCACATAGTATTTCTTTTAAGAAAGGTAACCCAGCTATGAATTCTCTCAGGTTTCTTTTTTCAGTCTGGGAATGTGTTTATTTCACCTTCATTTTTGCTAGATATGTGATTCTTGGTGCTTTTTTTTTTTTAACTTTCAGTAGTTTGACTATATCACCCTACTGCCTTCTTGCCTCCATAGTTTCTGATGGGAAATCAGCTGTTAATCTTATTGGGGTTCCCTTGTATGTGATGAGTCTGTTTTTCTCTTCCTGCTTTCAAGATTTTCTCTTTGTCTTTCAACATTTTACTATGATGGCTCTGGGTATGATCTCTTTGTTTACTTTACTTAGAATCAATTGAGTTTCTCGGGTGTGTAGATTAATGTTCTTCATCACCCTTGAGAGGTTTTCAGCAATTATTTCTTTGGATATCTTTCTGTCCTTTTCATGCTCTCCTCTCTTTCTAGTATTCCCATTATGCATATGTTGATGCACTTAGGTATGTCCCACATTTCTCTGAGGCTCTGTTCATCTTTCTTTATTTTTTCTCTGTTCTTCAGATTGCATAACCTCTATTGATATATCTTCAAGTTGACTAATTCTTCTGCTAACTCAAATCTACTGTAGAGCCCCCCTCTTGCAAATTTTTTGTTATTGTGCTTTTCAACTCCAGAATATCCATTTGGTTCTTTTTATAATCTCCGTCTCTTTATTGATAATCTATATTTGCTTAGACATTGCCATCATACCTTCCTTTATTTCTTTAAGCATGGTTACCTTTAGTTCTTTGAGCATACTTACAACAACTGCTTTGCAATCTTTGTCTGCTAAGTCCACCATCTGAGCCTCTTCAAAGACAGTTTTTCTTGCCTGTCTTTGTTTTGTTTTATTTCTGTGTATGGGTCACACTTCCTGCTTTTTGGCATGTCTCAATTTTTTGTTGAAACCTGGACATTTTTTATCATATATAGTAGGAATTTTGGGAAACTCGTTCCCCACCCCACTCCAGGTTGTTAATTGCTTTGCTATTTGTTCAATAACTTGAATAAACTTTGTGAAGTTTATCCTCTCTGCAATGTGAAGCTTCCGATGTCCCTGCTCAGATTTTTCCCCTTGTTTTTATCTATTAGCCAGACTACCTAGGCATTACCCCTGGGTTGGCACAAGCCACTTATTGTCAAGGTTGTGCTTAAGCCTCCTAAGCCAGTTAGATTTTTAACCTTTATCATCAGATATGTTTGTAGTTTGAAGGCTGCTATCACAATTCAGAGAGTTCATATTTTTTGCTCCCTGTTCAACCAGGGACTAAATGTTTGGAAGTTTCCTCTCTGATGGCTCCTAAGAGGTCACAGCTTTGGGCATGAGCATACTCTTCCAGACTACCAGTGATGAGTGTGATGTTATTTTTAAGCCTGGCTTTCTAGGAGTCACCCCTGGGTCAGAGTAGCTTATTGTGCAGTGGATGTTTAGTCAGAAGTTGTATTTCTAAGTTGCTTGTGCCAGTGAAGTTTTGCCCTGTGTTGACGGGTCTGTGTGCAGCTGAGGGAATGCTTTCAAGTCTGCTCCATGACCTACTTTGATTGTTCCTGACTAGGAACAGCCTAGCACATGTGCACAACTTCTCAACTTTCAGAGCTGACTGTGATACCAGGAGGCCTCTTCTTTGCTGTCTCTTTCCCTGGTTGTCTGTATTAAACTTCTGACTGCTCTGTTGTTTTACCTGTATTATGGAGCAATCTGATTTCTTTTAATTGTTCTCCACCCAAATTTCCATTCTTTTTGTTTTGTTTACAATACCCTTAGGCATAGAATTCTCCACTCTCTGTTCCAAATAAAGTTAGTCCCTTTAGGCAGAGCTGAGAGTTCTTCAACCTTATGGCTGACCTTTGTCCCCTGGGCCGAACCCCTGTGTCATTGTTCTGGAGCTGGGGACAACAACATACTTTTCCATGAGTGACACCCTGCCTTCACCAGCACTGGAGGGTGGTAGAAACCCCTAGTCTCCTCAAATTGCCCTTTCTAGTGTGGAACCTCCGCCCTGTGAGTGAGGTGGGTTGGGCACAATCGGGGCCTCAGTATTCTCAGCCTGATGTACCAAGGTAGAGCTTCTGCTATATGAATGGGAGCTGGGTGGAGGAAAAGAGGGCTGGTCCTCTGGCCATCCTGCTTGGAATTGAGCTTCTGTAACACAGCTGGGAGAGATGAGAAATTTGAGCAGCCTGCTCCTCTTTGGGTGAAATCATAACCTCAGACTGGGAAGCATGGGGAGAAAGATCCACCATCTTCTTGGCTGCATTTGCTCAGAGTAGTGAGTTTGGGGCAGAGACTCTGTAAAGCAGAGTTGGGGGGTGGGGAGTTGTGGTAAGAGAGTGAGTCATGGCTCTTGGGCCATGGGTTCTTTCTGAGATTTAGCAGATTTTCTTGAATGAATGTTTCTCTGTTTGCTGTGTGCCCTAAGAAAACATCCAGAGACTTTAAGTAATTGTTTTTTAAAAATAATTATCACCAGTTATATTGTTATTTTGCTGTGGAGTAGCTCTGCAGAGCTTCTTACTCCACCATTCTGGAAGTCTTTAACCCACTTTCATCTTTTACAAGGATTTTTGAAACAGCTCCCACTGGTTTCCCAGCTTCCACTTTTGCCCTTCTAAAGACTATTTCAACATGGCAGTCAGGGAGAATCACATTAAATATAAGTCAGATGATGTCTCCATTCTGCTCAAAACTCTAAAGGCTTCTATTTTTTCTCAGAGTGAAAACTAAAGTTCTTAAAGTAGTCTACATGGCCCTACACATATAGTTGCCTGTTAAATCTCTGACCTCATCATCTACTACTCTTCTTATTCTCTCAGCCCCAGACACACTGTTCTCCTTGCTGCCCATCCATCAAGTAAGGCTCACTCCCAATACTGCCCCTGTGTGGTTTTAGCATTAAGGTTGTACCAGTCCCATAGAATGAGCTTGGAAATGCTCCCTTTTTTCTACTCTTTAGAAGAATTTTCTTAATATTGAAATTAATTCTTCATTGACTATTTCATAAAACTATCTAGATTCAGTGTTCTCCTTGTGGGAATATTTTAATTAGTGACTGAATTTCTTTATGGTTATATAACTACTCATGTTTTCTATTTTTTCTTGAATCAATTTTGGTAGTTACCTTCTTCTTGTAATTTGTTCTTTGGGTTGACACTTTTTAATTTACTGACATGAAGTGATTCAAAGTATCTTTTTACTAAAATTTACTACATTTATAGGAATGTCCTCCTTTTCTAATAATGTTTATTTGGACTTACTTCTCTTTTTTTTTGATCAATATTTCCTGACATTTGTCAATTTATTTATCTTTTGAAATAACTAATTCCTGGCTTTGATAATCTTCTCTACTTATCTTTGTTTTCTATTTTAATAATTTTTGCTTTCATGTCTATGATTTCCTCCCTTATGCTTTCTTTGGATTTATTCTATCGTTCATCATCTAATTTATAAAGTTGAGTGCTTAGCTCATTAACTTTCAGCCTTTCTTCCTTTTTAATATATGCATTTAAGGCTATAAACATTTCTCAAACCACCACTTTAGGTGCAATGTACAAGCTTATTTTTAAATATTTTCTAATTTCGGTTAAGATTTCTTCTTTGACCCAAAGGGTTATTTAAAAATGTGTTTTTAAATTTCAAAAAATGCATTTTAGGGGAAAAAGCTATATATTTGGATTTATTTATATTGTCTTACTTTGTGCTATGAGTTCCATTTTTTGTTTTTTCCCCTTTTGAATTAATTAAGGTTTATTTTTCCTCATTCCATTTTTCTACTTCTATTAGTTTGGAGTATACTCATTCTTTTCCTATTCTTTTAGTGGCTACCCTTGAAATCCTAACCTGCTAACTTAATTCAATAAAATCCAGAGTTAATTAATACATTTACCCTCTTCTCAAAGGGACCCTTAGAATGCTTTGACTCTAATCCTCAACAACATGAGTTACTATTGTGAAGCCTTTAAATTCTGTGTTGTTTGTCCTCTTTTATTCCCACAAATGATAAATTACTAATATTACCCACGTTTAACTTTTTTTCCTACTTAAAGTTCTTTCTTATATCTCAGAACTTTCCTTTTGGATAATTTTCCTTATTTAGTGACAGATGTTGGTGGTGAACTCTTTCAAAATTTTTTTAGATTAAAATGCTTTTATGTTGCCTTTATCCTACAAAGATAGTTTCACAGAATATGTAATTCTAAGATGAAAATTATTTTCTCTAAGTACTTTCAACATTATATTCTAATCTGGGTTCCATTGCTGCTGTTGAGAAGTCAGCTGGGAGTCTAATTGTTGTTGTTTTGTACATGATTGGTCTTTTCTTTCTAACTTGTTTTAAGATTTTATCTTTGTCTCTGGTGTTCTGTAGCTCGCCTATGATGTATGTAGATATTAATTTCTTTTTATTTATCCTGCCTGGAATTTCTTAGGCTTCCTGAACTTGCAGATTGTTTTTTTGGAAATTCTGGAAATTTTTCAGCTATG